>NW_026646148.1:407500-780697 GCF_949987535.1 Balaenoptera acutorostrata
GTTAGGGTGAGGGTTAGGGTACGGCTTAGGGTACGGGTTCGGGGAGGGGTTCGTGTAGGGCGAAGCGTATGGGTTAGGGTTAGGGTTAGGGTTAGGGTTAGGGTTAGGGCTCGGTTTAGGGTACGGGTTAGGATTAGGGTACGCATTACGGTTAGGGTAGGGGTTAGGGTTAGGGTACGCGTTAGGGTGAGGGTAGTTATTAAACCTATCACACTCTCTAGATACCCCTTAGCACGTAAAGGAATATTATTTGGGGGTCCAGCCATGGAGAAGAGTTTAGACACGAGGAGAAGATAAGGAACACACCCATTATCAAGAAATCACATTAGGATTCTCTTTTTAACCTGTTCCTTAAAACACTAGTGCTTAGGAAATCTATTGGAGGCAGAAGCCGTCAAGGGTAGCTTAGGGCTAATGTTAGGGTTAGGGTGAGGGTTAGGGTACCGCTTAGGGTACGGGTTCGGGGAGGGGTTCGGGTAGGGCGTAGGGTATGTGTTAGAGTTAGGGATAGGGTTAGTGTTAGGGTTAGGGCTCGGTTTAGGTTACGGGTTAGGATTAGGGTACGCGTTAGGGTTAGGGTAGGGGTTAGAGTTAGGGTACGCGTTAGGGTGAGGGTAGTTATTAAACCTCTACCTCTCTCTACATACCCCTTAGCACGTAAAGGAATATTATTTGGGGGTCCAGCCATGGAGAAGAGTTTAGACACTAGGAGAAGATAAGGAACACACCAATTATCAAGAAATCACAATATGATTCTCTTTTTAAACTGTTCCTTAAAACACTAGTGCTTAGGAAATCTATTGTAGGCAGAAGCAGTCAAGGGTAGCTTAGGGTTAGGGTTAGGGTTAGGGTGAGGGTTAGGGTACGGCTTAGGGTACGGGTTCGGGGAGGGGTTCGGGTAGGGCGTAGGGTATGGGTTAGGGTTAGGGTTAGGGTTAGTGTTAGGGTTAGGGCTCGGTTTAGGGTACGGGTTAGGGTTAGGGTACGCGTTAGGGTAGGGGTTAGGGTTAGGGTACTCGTTAGGGTGAGGGTAGTTATTAAAGCTATCCAACTCTCTAGATACCCCTTAGCACGTAAAGGAATATTATTTGGGGGTCCAGCCATGGAGAAGAGTTTAGACACGAGGAGAAGATAAGGAACACACCCATTATCAAGAAATCACATTAGGATTCTCTTTTTAACCTGTTCCTTAAAACACTAGTGCTTAGGAAATCTATTGGAGGCAGAAGCAGTCAAGGGTAGCTTAGGGTTAGGGTTAGGGTTAGGGTGAGGGTTAGGGTACGGCTTAGGGTACGGGTTCGGGGAGGGGTTCGTGTAGGGCGAAGGGTATGGGTTAGGGTTAGGGTTAGGGTTAGGGTTAGGGTTAGGGCTCGGTTTAGGGTACGGGTTAGGATTAGGGTACGCGTTACGGTTAGGGTAGGGGTTAGGGTTAGGGTACGCGTTAGGGTGAGGGTAGTTATTAAACCTATCACACTCTCTAGATACCCCTTAGCACGTAAAGGAATATTATTTGGGGGTCCAGCCATGGAGAAGAGTTTAGACACGAGGAGAAGATAGGGAACACACCCATTATCAAGAAATCACATTAGGATTCTCTTTTTAACCTGTTCCTTAAAACACTAGTGCTTAGGAAATCTATTGGAGGCAGAAGCCGTCAAGGGTAGCTTAGGGCTAGTGTTAGGGTTAGGGTGAGGGTTAGGGTACGGCTTAGGGTACGGGTTCGGGGAGGGGTTCGGGTAGGGCGTAGGGTATGTGTTAGGGTTAGGGTTAGGGTTAGTGTTAGGGTTAGGGCTCGGTTTAGGATACGGGTTAGGATTAGGGTACGCGTTAGGGTTAGGGTAGGGGTTAGAGTTAGGGTACGCGTTAGGGTGAGGGTAGTTATTAAACCTCTACCTCTCTCTACATACCCCTTAGCACGTAAAGGAATATTATTTGGGGGTCCAGCCATGGAGAAGAGTTTAGACACTAGGAGAAGATAAGGAACACACCCATTATCAAGAAATCACAATATGATTCTCTTTTTAAACTGTTCCTTAAAACACTAGTGCTAAGGAAATCTATTGTAGGCAGAAGCAGTCAAGGGTAGCTTAGGGTTAGGGTTAGGGTTAGGGTGAGGGTTAGGGTACGGCTTAGGGTACGGGTTCGGGGAGGGGTTCGGGTAGGGCGTAGGGTATGGGTTAGGGTTAGGGTTAGGGTTAGTGTTAGGGTTAGGGCTCGGTTTAGGGTACGGGTTAGGGTTAGGGTACGCGTTAGGGTTAGGGTAGGGGTTAGGGTTAGGGTACTCGTTAGGGTGAGGGTAGTTATTAAAGCTATCCAACTCTCTAGATACCCCTTAGCACGTAAAGGAATATTAATTGGGGGTCCAGCCATGGAGAAGAGTTTAGACACGAGGAGAAGATAAGGAACACACCCATTATCATGAAATCACATTAGGATTCCTTTTTAACCTGTTCCTTAAAACACTAGTGCTTAGGAAATCTATTGGAGGCAGAAGCAGTCAAGGGTAGCTTAGGGTTAGGGTTAGGGTTAGGGTGAGGGTTAGGGTACGGCTTAGGGTACGGGTTCGGGGAGGGGTTCGTGTAGGGCGAAGGGTATGGGTTAGGGTTAGGGTTAGGGTTAGGGTTAGGGTTAGGGCTCGGTTTAGGGTACGGGTTAGGATTAGGGTACGCGTTACGGTTAGGGTAGGGGTTAGGGTTAGGGTAGCGTTAGGGTGAGGGTAGTTATTAAACCTATCACACTCTCTAGATACCCCTTAGCACGTAAAGGAATATTATTTGGGGGTCCAGCCATGGAGAAGAGTTTAGACACGAGGAGAAGATAAGGAACACACCCATTATCAAGAAATCACATTAGGATTCTCTTTTTAACCTGTTCCTTAAAACACTAGTGCTTAGGAAATCTATTGGAGGCAGAAGCCGTCAAGGGTAGCTTAGGGCTAGTGTTAGGGTTAGGGTGAGGGTTAGGGTACGGCTTAGGGTACGGGTTCGGGGAGGGGTTCGGGTAGGGCGTAGGGTATGTGTTAGGGTTAGGGTTAGGGTTAGTGTTAGGGTTAGGGCTCGGTTTAGGTTACGAGTTAGGATTAGGGTACGCGTTAGGGTTAGGGTAGGGGTTAGAGTTAGGGTACGCGTTAGGGTGAGGGTAGTTATTAAACCTCTACCTCTCTCTACATACCCCTTAGCACGTAAAGGAATATTATTTGGGGGTCCAGCCATGGAGAAGAGTTTAGACACTAGGAGAAGATAAGGAACACACCCATTATCAAGAAATCACAATATGATTCTCTTTTTAAACTGTTCCTTAAAACACTAGTGCTTAGGAAATCTATTGTAGGCAGAAGCAGTCAAGGGTAGCTTAGGGTTAGGGTTAGGGTTAGGGTGAGTGTTAGGGTACGGCTTAGGGTACGGGTTCGGTGAGGGGTTCGGGTAGGGCGTAGGGTATGGGTTAGGGTTAGGGTTAGGGTTAGTGTTAGGGTTAGGGCTCGGTTTAGGGTACGGGTTAGGATTAGGGTACGCGTTAGGGTTAGGGTAGGGGTTAGGGTTAGGGTACGCGTTAGGGTGAGGGTAGTTATTAAACCTCTCCCTCTCTCTAGATACCCCTTAGCACGTAAAGGAATATTATTTGGGGGTCCAGCCATGGAGAAGAGTTTAGACACTAGGAGAAGATAAGGAACACACCCATTATCACGAAATCTCATTAGGATTCTCTTTTTAACCTGTTCCTTAAAACACTAGTGCTTAGGAAATCTATTGGAGGCAGAAGCAGACAAGGGTAGCTTAGGGTTAGGGTTAGGGTTAGGGTGAGGGTTAGGGTACGGCTTAGGGTACGGGTTCGGGGAGGGTTTCGGGTAGGGCGTAGGGTATGGGTTAGGGTTAGGGTTAGTGTTAGGGTTAGGGCTCCGTTTAGGGTACCGGTTAGGATTAGGGTACGCGTCAGGGTTAGGGTAGGGGTTAGGGTTAGGGTACGCGTTAGGGTGAGGGTAGTTATTAAACCTCTCCCTCTCTCTAGATACCCCTTAGCACGTAAAGGAATATTATTTGGGGTTCCAGCCATGGAGAAGAGTTTAGACACTAGGAGAAGATAAGGAACACACCCATTATCACGAAATCACATTAGGATTCTCTTTTTAACCTGTTCCTTAAAACACTAGTGCTTAGGAAATCTATTGGAGGCAGAAGCAGTCAAGGGTAGCTTAGGGTTAGGGTTAGCGTTAGGGTGAGGGTTAGGGTATGGCTTAGGGTACGGGTTCGGGGAGGGGTTCGGGTAGGGCGTAGGGTATGGGTTAGGGTTATGGTTAGGGTTAGTGTTAGGGTTAGGGCTCGGTTTAGGTTACGGGTTAGGATTAGGGTACGCGTTAGGGTTAGGGTAGGGGTTAGGGTTAGGGCACGTGTTAGGGTGAGGGTAGTTATTAAAGCTATCCCACTCTCTAGATACCCCTTAGCACGTAAAGAAATATTATTTGGGGGTCCAGCCATGGAGAAGAGTTTAGACACGAGGAGAAGATAAGGAACACACCCATTATCAAGAAATCACATTAGGATTCTCTTTTTAACCTGTTGCTTAAAACACTAGTGCTTAGGAAATCTATTGGAGGCAGAAGCAGTCAAGGGTAGCTTAGGGTTAGGGTTAGGGTTAGGGTGAGGGTTAGGGTACGGCTTAGGGTACGGGTTCGGGGAGGGGTTCGGGTAGGGCGAAGGGTATGGGTTAGGTTTAGGGTTAGGGTTAGTGTTAGGGTTAGGGCTCGGTTTAGGGTACGGGTTAGGATTAGGGTACGCGTTAGGGTTAGGGTAGGGGTTAGGGTTAGGGTACGCGTTAGGGTGAGGGTAGTTATTAAACCTATCACACTCTCTAGATACCCCTTAGCACGTAAAGGAATATTATTTGGGGGTCCAGCCATGGAGAAGAGTTTAGACACGAGGAGAATATAAGGAACACACCCATTATCAAGAAATCACATTAGGATTCTCTTTTTAACCTGTTCCTTAAAACACTAGTGCTTAGGAAATCTATTGGAGGCAGAAGCCATCAAGGGTAGCTTAGGGCTAGTGTTAGGGTTAGGGTGAGGGTTAGGGTACGGCTTAGGGTACGGGTTCGGGGAGGGTTTCGTGTAGGGCGTAGGGTATGGGTTAGGGTTAGGGTTAGGGTTAGTGTTAGGGTTAGGGCTCGGTTTAGGTTACGGGATAGGATTAGGGTACGCGTTAGGGTTAGGGTAGGTGTTAGAGTTAGGGTACGCGTTAGGGTGAGGGTAGTTATTAAACCTCTACCTCTCTCTACATACCCCTTAGCACGTAAAGGAATATTATTTGGGGGTCCAGCCATGGAGAAGAGTTTAGACACTAGGAGAAGATAAGGAACACACCCATTATCAAGAAATCACAATATGATTCTCTTTTTAAACTGTTCCTTAAAACACTAGTGCTTAGGAAATCTATTGTAGGCAGAAGCAGTCAAGGGTAGCTTAGGGTTAGGGTTAGGGTTAGGGTGAGGGTTAGGGTACGGCTTAGGGTACGGGTTCGGGGAGGGGTTCGTGTAGGGCGAAGGGTATGGGTTAGGGTTAGGGTTAGGGTTAGGGTTAGGGTTAGGGCTCGGTTTAGGGTACGGGTTAGGATTAGGGTAGGCGTTACGGTTAGGGTAGGGGTTAGGGTTAGGGTACGCGTTAGGGTGAGGGTAGTTATTAAACCTATCACACTCTCTAGATACCCCTTAGCACGTAAAGGAATATTATTTGGGGGTCCAGCCATGGAGAAGAGTTTAGACACGAGGAGAAGATAAGGAACACACCCATTATCAAGAAATCACATTAGGATTCTCTTTTTAACCTGTTCCTTAAAACACTAGTGCTTAGGAAATCTATTGGAGGCAGAAGCCGTCAAGGGTAGCTTAGGGCTAGTGTTAGGGTTAGGGTGAGGGTTAGGGTATGGCTTAGGGTACGGGTTCGGGGAGGGGTTCGGGTAGGGCGTAGGGTATGTGTTAGGGTTAGGGTTAGGGTTAGTGTTAGGGTTAGGGCTCGGTTTAGGTTACGGGTTAGGATTAGGGTACGCGTTAGGGTTAGGGTAGGGGTTAGAGTTAGGGTACGCGTTAGGGTGAGGGTAGTTATTAAACCTCTACCTCTCTCTACATACCCCTTAGCACGTAAAGGAATATTATTTGGGGGTCCAGCCATGGAGAAGAGTTTAGACACTAGGAGAAGATAAGGAACACACCCATTATCAAGAAATCACATTAGGATTCTCTTTTTAACCTGTTGCTTAAAACACTAGTGCTTAGGAAATCTATTGGAGGCAGAAGCAGTCAAGGGTAGCTTAGGGTTAGGGTTAGGGTTAGGGTGAGGGTTAGGGTACGGCTTAGGGTACGGGTTCGGGGAGGGGTTCGGGTAGGGCGAAGGGTATGGGTTAGGTTTAGGGTTAGGGTTAGTGTTAGGGTTAGGGCTCGGTTTAGGGTACGGGTTAGGATTAGGGTACGCGTTAGGGTTAGGGTAGGGGTTAGGGTTAGGGTACGCGTTAGGGTGAGGGTAGTTATTAAACCTATCACACTCTCTAGATACCCCTTAGCACGTAAAGGAATATTATTTGGGGGTCCAGCCATGGAGAAGAGTTTAGACACGAGGAGAATATAAGGAACACACCCATTATCAAGAAATCACATTAGGATTCTCTTTTTAACCTGTTCCTTAAAACACTAGTGCTTAGGAAATCTATTGGAGGCAGAAGCCATCAAGGGTAGCTTAGGGCTAGTGTTAGGGTTAGGGTGAGGGTTAGGGTACGGCTTAGGGTACGGGTTCGGGGAGGGTTTCGTGTAGGGCGTAGGGTATGGGTTAGGGTTAGGGTTAGGGTTAGTGTTAGGGTTAGGGCTCGGTTTAGGTTACGGGATAGGATTAGGGTACGCGTTAGGGTTAGGGTAGGTGTTAGAGTTAGGGTACGCGTTAGGGTGAGGGTAGTTATTAAACCTCTACCTCTCTCTACATACCCCTTAGCACGTAAAGGAATATTATTTGGGGGTCCAGCCATGGAGAAGAGTTTAGACACTAGGAGAAGATAAGGAACACACCCATTATCAAGAAATCACAATATGATTCTCTTTTTAAACTGTTCCTTAAAACACTAGTGCTTAGGAAATCTATTGTAGGCAGAAGCAGTCAAGGGTAGCTTAGGGTTAGGGTTAGGGTTAGGGTGAGGGTTAGGGTACGGCTTAGGGTACGGGTTCGGGGAGGGGTTCGTGTAGGGCGAAGGGTATGGGTTAGGGTTAGGGTTAGGGTTAGGGTTAGGGTTAGGGCTCGGTTTAGGGTACGGGTTAGGATTAGGGTAGGCGTTACGGTTAGGGTAGGGGTTAGGGTTAGGGTACGCGTTAGGGTGAGGGTAGTTATTAAACCTATCACACTCTCTAGATACCCCTTAGCACGTAAAGGAATATTATTTGGGGGTCCAGCCATGGAGAAGAGTTTAGACACGAGGAGAAGATAAGGAACACACCCATTATCAAGAAATCACATTAGGATTCTCTTTTTAACCTGTTCCTTAAAACACTAGTGCTTAGGAAATCTATTGGAGGCAGAAGCCGTCAAGGGTAGCTTAGGGCTAGTGTTAGGGTTAGGGTGAGGGTTAGGGTATGGCTTAGGGTACGGGTTCGGGGAGGGGTTCGGGTAGGGCGTAGGGTATGTGTTAGGGTTAGGGTTAGGGTTAGTGTTAGGGTTAGGGCTCGGTTTAGGTTACGGGTTAGGATTAGGGTACGCGTTAGGGTTAGGGTAGGGGTTAGAGTTAGGGTACGCGTTAGGGTGAGGGTAGTTATTAAACCTCTACCTCTCTCTACATACCCCTTAGCACGTAAAGGAATATTATTTGGGGGTCCAGCCATGGAGAAGAGTTTAGACACTAGGAGAAGATAAGGAACACACCCATTATCAAGAAATCACAATATGATTCTCTTTTTAAACTGTTCCTTAAAACACTAGTGCTTAGGAAATCTATTGTAGGCAGAAGCAGTCAAGGGTAGCTTAGGGTTAGGGTTAGGGTTAGGGTGAGGGTTAGGGTACGGCTTAGGGTACGGGTTCGGGGAGGGGTTCGGGTAGGGCGTAGGGTATGGGTTAGGGTTAGGGTTAGGGTTAGTGTTAGGGTTAGGGCTCGGTTTAGGGTACGGGTTAGGGTTAGGGTACGCGTTAGGGTTAGGGTAGGGGTTAGGGTTAGGGTACTCGTTAGGGTGAGGGTAGTTATTAAACCTCTCCCTCTCTCTAGATACCCCTTAGCACGTAAAGGAATATTATTTGGGGGTCCAGCCATGGAGAAGAGTTTAGACACTAGGAGAAGATAAGGAACACACCCATTATCACGAAATCTCATTAGGATTCTCTTTTTAACCTGTTCCTTAAAACACTAGTGCTTAGGAAATCTATTGGAGGCAGAAGCAGTCAAGGGTAGCTTAGGGTTAGGGTTAGGGTTAGTGTGAGGGTTAGGGTACGGCTTAGGGTACGGGTTCGGGGAGGGGTTCGGGTATGGCGTAGGGTATGGGTTAGGGTTAGGGTTAGGGTTAGTGTTAGGGTTAGGGCTCGGTTTAGGGAACGGGTTAGGATTAGGGTACGCGTTAGGGTTAGGGTAGGGGTTAGGGTTAGGGTACGCGTTAGGGTGAGGGTAGTTATTAAAGCTATCCAACTCTCTAGATACCCCTTAGCACGTAAAGGAATATTATTTGGGGGTCCAGCCATGGAGAAGAGTTTAGACACGAGGAGAAGATAAGGAACACACCCATTATCAAGAAATCACATTAGGATTCTCTTTTTAACCTGTTCCTTAAAACACTAGTGCTTAGGAAATCTATTGGAGGCAGAAGCAGTCAAGGGTAGCTTAGGGTTAGGGTTAGGGTTAGGGTGAGGGTTAGGGTACGGCTTAGGGTACGGGTTCGGGGAGGGGTTCGTGTAGGGCGAAGGGTATGGGTTAGGGTTAGGGTTAGGGTTAGGGTTAGGGTTAGGGCTCGGTTTAGGGTACGGGTTAGGATTAGGGTACGCGTTACGGTTAGGGTAGGGGTTAGGGTTAGGGTACGCGTTAGGGTGAGGGTAGTTATTAAACCTATCACACTCTCTAGATACCCCTTAGCACGTAAAGGAATATTATTTGGGGGTCCAGCCATGGAGAAGAGTTTAGACACGAGGAGAAGATAAGGAACACACCCATTATCAAGAAATCACATTAGGATTCTCTTTTTAACCTGTTCCTTAAAACACTAGTGCTTAGGAAATCTATTGGAGGCAGAAGCCGTCAAGGGTAGCTTAGGGCTAGTGTTAGGGTTAGGGTGAGGGTTAGGGTACGGCTTAGGGTACGGGTTCGGGGAGGGGTTCGGGTAGGGCGTAGGGTATGTGTTAGGGTTAGGGTTAGGGTTAGTGTTAGGGTTAGGGCTCGGTTTAGGTTATGGGTTAGGATTAGGGTACGCGTTAGGGTTAGGGTAGGGGTTAGAGTTAGGGTACGCGTTAGGGTGAGGGTAGTTATTAAACCTCTACCTCTCTCTACATACACCTTAGCACGTAAAGGAATATTATTTGGGGTCCAGCCATGGAGAAGAGTTTAGACACTAGGAGAAGATAAGGAACACACCCATTATCAAGAAATCACAATATGATTCTCTTTTTAAACTGTTCCTTAAAACACTAGTGCTTAGGAAATCTATTGTAGGAGGAAGCAGTCAAGGGTAGCTTAGGGTTAGGGTTAGGGTTAGGGTGAGGGTTAGGGTACGGCTTAGGGTACGGGTTCGGGGAGGGGTTCGGGTAGGGCGTAGGGTATGGGTTAGGGTTAGGGTTAGGGTTAGTGTTAGGGTTAGGGCTCGGTTTAGGGTACGGGTTAGGATTAGGGTACGCGTTAGGTTTAGGGTAGGGGTTAGGGTTAGGGTACTCGTTAGGGTGAGGGTAGTTATTAAAGCTATCCAACTCTCTAGATACCCCTTAGCACGTAAAGGAATATTATTTGGGGGTCCAGCCATGGAGAAGAGTTTAGACACGAGGAGAAGATAAGGAACACACCCATTATCAAGAAATCACATTAGGATTCTCTTTTTAACCTGTTCCTTAAAACACTAGTGCTTAGGAAATCTATTGGAGGCAGAAGCAGTCAAGGGTAGCTTAGGGTTAGGGTTAGGGTTAGGGTGAGGGTTAGGGTACGGCTTAGGGTACGGGTTCGGGGAGGGGTTCGTGTAGGGCGAAGGGTATGGGTTAGGGTTAGGGTTAGGGTTAGGGTTAGGGTTAGGGCTCGGTTTAGGGTACGGGTTAGGATTAGGGTAGGCGTTACGGTTAGGGTAGGGGTTAGGGTTAGGGTACGCGTTAGGGTGAGGGTAGTTATTAAACCTATCACACTCTCTAGATACCCCTTAGCACGTAAAGGAATATTATTTGGGGGTCCAGCCATGGAGAAGAGTTTAGACACGAGGAGAAGATAAGGAACACACCCATTATCAAGAAATCACATTAGGATTCTCTTTTTAACCTGTTCCTTAAAACACTAGTGCTTAGGAAATCTATTGGAGGCAGAAGCCGTCAAGGGTAGCTTAGGGCTAGTGTTAGGGTTAGGGTGAGGGTTAGGGTACGGCTTAGGGTACGGGTTCGGGGAGGGGTTCGGGTAGGGCGTAGGGTATGTGTTAGGGTTAGGGTTAGGGTTAGTGTTAGGGTTAGGGCTCGGTTTAGGTTACGGGTTAGGATTAGGGTACGCGTTAGGGTTAGGGTAGGGGTTAGAGTTAGGGTACGCGTTAGGGTGAGGGTAGTTATTAAACCTCTACCTCTCTCTACATACCCCTTAGCACGTAAAGGAATATTATTTGGGGGTCCAGCCATGGAGAAGAGTTTAGACACTAGGAGAAGATAAGGAACACACCCATTATCAAGAAATCACAATATGATTCTCTTTTTAACCTGTTCCTTAAAACACTAGTGCTTAGGAAATCTATTGGAGGCAGAAGCAGTCAAGGGTAGCTTAGGGTTAGGGTTAGGGTTAGGGTGAGGGTTAGGGTACGGCTTAGGGTACGGGTTCGGGGAGGGGTTCGGGTAGGGCGAAGGGTATGGGTTAGGGTTAGGGTTAGGGTTAGTGTAAGGGTTAGGGCTCGGTTTAGGTTACGGGTTAGGATTAGGGTACGCGTTAGGGTTAGGGTAGGGGTTAGGGTTAGGGTACACGTTAGGGTGAGGGTAGTTATTAAACCTATCACACTCTCTAGACACCCCTTAGCACGTAAAGGAATATTATTTGGGGTTCCAGCCATGGAGAAGAGTTTAGACACTAGGAGAAGATAAGGAACACACCCATTATCACGAAATCACATTAGGATTCTCTTTTTAACCTGTTCCTTAAAACACTAGTGCTTAGGAAATCTATTGGGGGCAGAAGCAGTCAAGGGTAGCTTAGGGTTAGGGTTAGCGTTAGGGTGAGGGTTAGGGTATGGCTTAGGGTACGGGTTCGGGGAGGGGTTCGGGTAGGGCGTAGGGTATGGGTTAGGGTTAGGGTTAGGGTTAGTGTTAGGGTTAGGGCTCGGTTTAGGTTACGGGTTAGGATTAGTGTACGCGTTAGGGTTAGGGTAGGAGTTAGGGTGAGGGTAGTTATTAAAGCTATCCCACTCTCTAGATACCCCTTAGCACGTAAAGAAATATTATTTGGGGGTCCAGCCATGGATAAGAGTTTAGACACGAGGAGAAGATAAGGAACACACCCATTATCAAGAAATCACATTAGGATTCTCTTTTTAACCTGTTGCTTAAAACACTAGTGCTTAGGAAATCTATTGGAGGCAGAAGCAGTCAAGGGTAGCTTAGGGTTAGGGTTAGGGTTAGGGTGAGGGTTAGGGTACGGCTTAGGGTACGGGTTCGGGGAGGGGTTCGGGTAGGGCGAAGGGTATGGGTTAGTGTAGGGTTAGGGTTAGTGTTAGGGTTAGGGCTCGGTTTAGGGTACGGGTTAGGATTAGGGTACGCGTTAGGGTTAGGGTAGGGGTTAGAGTTAGGGTACGCGTTAGGGTGAGGGTAGTTATTAAACCTCTACCTCTCTCTACATACCCCTTAGCACGTAAAGGAATATTATTTGGGGGTCCAGCCATGGAGAAGAGTTTAGACACTAGGAGAAGATAAGGAACACACCCATTATCAAGAAATCACAATATGATTCTCTTTTTAAACTGTTCCTTAAAACACTAGTGCTTAGGAAATCTATTGTAGGCAGAAGCAGTCAAGGGTAGCTTAGGGTTAGGGTTAGGGTTAGGGTGAGGGTTAGGGTACGGCTTAGGGTACGGGTTCGGGGAGGGGTTCGGGTAGGGCGTAGGGTATGGGTTAGGGTTAGGGTTAGGGTTAGTGTTAGGGTTAGGGCTCGGTTTAGGGTACGGGTTAGGATTAGGGTACGCGTTAGGGTTAGGGTAGGGGTTAGGGTTAGGGTACTCGTTAGGGTGAGGGTAGTTATTAAAGCTATCCAACTCTCTAGATACCCCTTAGCACGTAAAGGAATATTAATTGGGGGTCCAGCCATGGAGAAGAGTTTAGGCACGAGGAGAAGATAAGGAACACACCCATTATCAAGAAATCACATTAGGATTCTCTTTTTAACCTGTTCCTTAAAACACTAGTGCTTAGGAAATCTATTGGAGGCAGAAGCAGTCAAGGGTAGCTTAGGGTTAGGGTTAGGGTTAGGGTGAGGGTTAGGGTACGGCTTAGGGTACGGGTTCGGGGAGGGGTTCGTGTAGGGCGAAGGGTATGGGTTAGGGTTAGGGTTAGGGTTAGGGTTAGGGTTAGGGCTCGGTTTAGGGTACGGGTTAGGATTAGGGTACGCGTTACGGTTAGGGTAGGGGTTAGGGTTAGGGTAGCGTTAGGGTGAGGGTAGTTATTAAACCTATCACACTCTCTAGATACCCCTTAGCACGTAAAGGAATATTATTTGGGGGTCCAGCCATGGAGAATTGTTTAGACACGAGGAGAAGATAAGGAACACACCCATTATCAAGAAATCACATTAGGATTCTCTTTTTAACCTGTTCCTTAAAACACTAGTGCTTAGGAAATCTATTGGAGGCAGAAGCCGTCAAGGGTAGCTTAGGGCTAGTGTTAGGGTTAGGGTGAGGGTTAGGGTACGGCTTAGGGTACGGGTTCGGGGAGGGGTTCGGGTAGGGCGTAGGGTATGTGTTAGGGTTAGGGTTAGGGTTAGTGTTAGGGTTAGGGCTCGGTTTAGGTTACGGGTTAGGATTAGGGTACGCGTTAGGGTTAGGGTAGGGGTTAGAGTTAGGGTACGCGTTAGGGTGAGGGTAGTTATTAAACCTCTCCCTCTCTCTACATACCCCTTAGCACGTAAAGGAATATTATTTGGGGGTCCAGCCATGGAGAAGAGTTTAGACACTAGGAGAAGATAAGGAACACACCCATTATCAAGAAATCACAATATGATTCTCTTTTTAAACTGTTCCTTAAAACACTAGTGCTTAGGAAATCTATTGTAGGCAGAAGCAGTCAAGGGTAGCTTAGGGTTAGGGTTAGGGTTAGGGTGAGGGTTAGGGTACGGCTTAGGGTACGGGTTCGGGGAGGGGTTCGGGTAGGGCGTAGGGTATGGGTTAGGGTTAGGGTTAGGGTTAGTGTTAGGGTTAGGGCTCGGTTTAGGGTACGGGTTAGGATTAGGGTACGCGTTAGGGTTAGGGTAGGGGTTAGGGTTAGGGTACTCGTTAGGGTGAGGGTAGTTATTAAAGCTATCCAACTCTCTAGATACCCCTTAGCACGTAAAGGAATATTAATTGGGGGTCCAGCCATGGAGAAGAGTTTAGACACGAGGAGAAGATAAGGAACACACCCATTATCAAGAAATCACATTAGGATTCTCTTTTTAGCCTGTTCCTTAAAACACTAGTGCTTAGGAAATCTATTGGAGGCAGAAGCAGTCAAGGGTAGCTTAGGGTTAGGGTTAGGGTTAGGGTGAGGGTTAGGGTACGGCTTAGGGTACGGGTTCGGGGAGGGGTTCGTGTAGGGCGAAGGGTATGGGTTAGGGTTAGGGTTAGGGTTAGGGTTAGGGTTAGGGCGCGGTTTAGGGTACGGGTTAGGATTAGGGTACGCGTTACGGTTAGGGTAGGGATTAGGGTTAGGGTAGCGTTAGGGTGAGGGTAGTTATTAAACCTATCACACTCTCTAGATACCCCTTAGCACGTAAAGGAATATTATTTGGGGGTCCAGCCATGGAGAAGAGTTTAGACACGAGGAGAAGATAAGGAACACACCCATTATCAAGAAATCACATTAGGATTCTCTTTTTAACCTGTTCCTTAAAACACTAGTGCTTAGGAAATCTATTGGAGGCAGAAGCCGTCAAGGGTAGCTTAGGGCTAGTGTTAGGGTTAGGGTGAGGGTTAGGGTACGGCTTAGGGTACGGGTTCGGGGAGGGGTTCGGGTAGGGCGTAGGGTATGTGTTAGGGTTAGGGTTAGGGTTAGTGTTAGGGTTAGGGCTCGGTTTAGGTTACGGGTTAGGATTAGGGTACGCGTTAGGGTTAGGGTAGGGGTTAGAGTTAGGGTACGCGTTAGGGTGAGGGTAGTTATTAAACCTCTCCCTCTCTCTAGATACCCCTTAGCACGTAAAGGAATATTATTTGGGGGTCCAGCCATGGAGAAGAGTTTAGACACTAGGAGAAGATAAGGAACACACCCATTATCACGAAATCTCATTAGGATTCTCTTTTTAACCTGTTCCTTAAAACACTAGTGCTTAGGAAATCTATTGGAGGCAGAAGCAGTCAAGGGTAGCTTAGGGTTAGGGTTAGGGTTAGGGTTAGGGTGAGGGTTAGGGTACGGCTTAGGGTACGGGTTCGGGGAGGGTTTCGGGTAGGGCGTAGGGTATGGGTTAGGGTTAGGGTTAGTGTTAGGGTTAGGGCTCCGTTTAGGGTACGGGTTAGGATTAGGGTACGCGTCAGGGTTAGGGTAGGGGTTAGGGTTAGGGTACGCGTTAGGGTGAGGGTAGTTATTAAACCTCTCCCTCTCTCTAGATACCCCTTAGCACGTAAAGGAATATTATTTGGGGTTCCAGCCATGGAGAAGAGTTTAGACACTAGGAGAAGATAAGGAACACACCCATTATCACGAAATCACATTAGGATTCTCTTTTTAACCTGTTCCTTAAAACACTAGTGCTTAGGAAATCTATTGGAGGCAGAAGCAGTCAAGGGTAGCTTAGGGTTAGGGTTAGCGTTAGGGTGAGGGTTAGGGTACGGCTTAGGGTACCGGTTCGGGGAGGGGTTCGGGTAGGGCATAGGGTATGGGTTAGGGTTAGGGTTAGGGTTAGTGTTAGGGTTAGGGCTCGGTTTAGGGTACGGGTTAGGATTAGGGTACGCATTAGGTTTAGGGTAGGGGTTAGTGTTAGGGTACGCGTTAGGGTGAGGGTTGTTATTAAACCTCTCCCTCTCTCTACATACCCCTTAGCACGTAAAGGAATATTATTTGGGGTTCCAGCCATGGAGAAGAGTTTAGACACTAGGAGAAGATAAGGAACACACCCATTATCACGAAATCACATTAGGATTCTCTTTTTAACCTGTTCCTTAAAACACTAGTGCTTAGTAAATCTATTGGAGGCAGAAGCAGTCAAGGGTAGCTTAGGGTTAGGGTTAGTGTTAGGGTGAGGTTTAGGGTATGGCTTAGGGTACGGGTTCGGGGAGGGGTTCGGGTAGGGCGTAGGGTATGGGTTAGGGTTAGGGTTAGGGTTAGTGTTAGGGTTAGGGCTCGGTTTAGGGTACGGGTTAGGATTAGGGTACGCGTTAGGGTTAGGGTAGGGGTTAGGGTTAGGGTACGCGTTAGGGTGAGGGTAGTTATTAAAGCTATCCAACTCTCTAGATACCCCTTAGCACGTAAAGGAATATTATTTGGGGGTCCAGCCATGGAGAAGAGTTTAGACACGAGGAGAAGATAAGGAACACACCCATTATCAAGAAATCACATTAGGATTCTCTTTTTAACCTGTTCCTTAAAACACTAGTGCTTAGAAAATCTATTGGAGGCAGAAGCAGTCAAGGGTAGCTTAGGGTTAGGGTTAGGGTTAGGGTGAGGGTTAGGGTACGGCTTAGGGTACGGGTTCGGGGAGGGGTTCGTGTAGGGCGAAGCGTATGGGTTAGGGTTAGGGTTAGGGTTAGGGTTAGGGTTAGGGCTCGGTTTAGGGTACGGGTTAGGATTAGGGTACGCATTACGGTTAGGGTAGGGGTTAGGGTTAGGGTACGCGTTAGGGTGAGGGTAGTTATTAAACCTATCACACTCTCTAGATACCCCTTAGCACGTAAAGGAATATTATTTGGGGGTCCAGCCATGGAGAAGAGTTTAGACACGAGGAGAAGATAAGGAACACACCCATTATCAAGAAATCACATTAGGATTCTCTTTTTAACCTGTTCCTTAAAACACTAGTGCTTAGGAAATCTATTGGAGGCAGAAGCCGTCAAGGGTAGCTTAGGGCTAATGTTAGGGTTAGGGTGAGGGTTAGGGTACGGCTTAGGGTACGGGTTCGGGGAGGGGTTCGGGTAGGGCGTAGGGTATGTGTTAGAGTTAGGGATAGGGTTAGTGTTAGGGTTAGGGCTCGGTTTAGGTTACGGGTTAGGATTAGGGTACGCGTTAGGGTTAGGGTAGGGGTTAGAGTTAGGGTACGCGTTAGGGTGAGGGTAGTTATTAAACCTCTACCTCTCTCTACATACCCCTTAGCACGTAAAGGAATATTATTTGGGGGTCCAGCCATGGAGAAGAGTTTAGACACTAGGAGAAGATAAGGAACACACCAATTATCAAGAAATCACAATATGATTCTCTTTTTAAACTGTTCCTTAAAACACTAGTGCTTAGGAAATCTATTGTAGGCAGAAGCAGTCAAGGGTAGCTTAGGGTTAGGGTTAGGGTTAGGGTGAGGGTTAGGGTACGGCTTAGGGTACGGGTTCGGGGAGGGGTTCGGGTAGGGCGTAGGGTATGGGTTAGGGTTAGGGTTAGGGTTAGTGTTAGGGTTAGGGCTCGGTTTAGGGTACGGGTTAGGGTTAGGGTACGCGTTAGGGTAGGGGTTAGGGTTAGGGTACTCGTTAGGGTGAGGGTAGTTATTAAAGCTATCCAACTCTCTAGATACCCCTTAGCACGTAAAGGAATATTATTTGGGGGTCCAGCCATGGAGAAGAGTTTAGACACGAGGAGAAGATAAGGAACACACCCATTATCAAGAAATCACATTAGGATTCTCTTTTTAACCTGTTCCTTAAAACACTAGTGCTTAGGAAATCTATTGGAGGCAGAAGCAGTCAAGGGTAGCTTAGGGTTAGGGTTAGGGTTAGGGTGAGGGTTAGGGTACGGCTTAGGGTACGGGTTCGGGGAGGGGTTCGTGTAGGGCGAAGGGTATGGGTTAGGGTTAGGGTTAGGGTTAGGGTTAGGGTTAGGGCTCGGTTTAGGGTACGGGTTAGGATTAGGGTACGCGTTACGGTTAGGGTAGGGGTTAGGGTTAGGGTACGCGTTAGGGTGAGGGTAGTTATTAAACCTATCACACTCTCTAGATACCCCTTAGCACGTAAAGGAATATTATTTGGGGGTCCAGCCATGGAGAAGAGTTTAGACACGAGGAGAAGATAGGGAACACACCCATTATCAAGAAATCACATTAGGATTCTCTTTTTAACCTGTTCCTTAAAACACTAGTGCTTAGGAAATCTATTGGAGGCAGAAGCCGTCAAGGGTAGCTTAGGGTTAGGATTAGGGTTAGGGTGAGGGTTAGGGTACGGCTTAGGGTACGGGTTCGGGGAGGGTTTCGGGTAGGGCGTAGGGTATGGGTTAGGGTTAGGGTTAGTGTTAGGGTTAGGGCTCCGTTTAGGGTACCGGTTAGGATTAGGGTACGCGTCAGGGTTAGGGTAGGGGTTAGGGTTAGGGTACGCGTTAGGGTGAGGGTAGTTATTAAACCTCTCCCTCTCTCTAGATACCCCTTAGCACGTAAAGGAATATTATTTGGGGTTCCAGCCATGGAGAAGAGTTTAGACACTAGGAGAAGATAAGGAACACACCCATTATCACGAAATCACATTAGGATTCTCTTTTTAACCTGTTCCTTAAAACACTAGTGCTTAGGAAATCTATTGGAGGCAGAAGCAGTCAAGGGTAGCTTAGGGTTAGGGTTAGCGTTAGGGTGAGGGTTAGGGTATGGCTTAGGGTACGGGTTCGGGGAGGGGTTCGGGTAGGGCGTAGGGTATGGGTTAGGGTTATGGTTAGGGTTAGTGTTAGGGTTAGGGCTCGGTTTAGGTTACGGGTTAGGATTAGGGTACGCGTTAGGGTTAGGGTAGGGGTTAGGGTTAGGGCACGTGTTAGGGTGAGGGTAGTTATTAAAGCTATCCCACTCTCTAGATACCCCTTAGCACGTAAAGAAATATTATTTGGGGGTCCAGCCATGGAGAAGAGTTTAGACACGAGGAGAAGATAAGGAACACACCCATTATCAAGAAATCACATTAGGATTCTCTTTTTAACCTGTTGCTTAAAACACTAGTGCTTAGGAAATCTATTGGAGGCAGAAGCAGTCAAGGGTAGCTTAGGGTTAGGGTTAGGGTTAGGGTGAGGGTTAGGGTACGGCTTAGGGTACGGGTTCGGGGAGGGGTTCGGGTAGGGCGAAGGGTATGGGTTAGGTTTAGGGTTAGGGTTAGTGTTAGGGTTAGGGCTCGGTTTAGGGTACGGGTTAGGATTAGGGTACGCGTTAGGGTTAGGGTAGGGGTTAGGGTTAGGGTACGCGTTAGGGTGAGGGTAGTTATTAAACCTATCACACTCTCTAGATACCCCTTAGCACGTAAAGGAATATTATTTGGGGGTCCAGCCATGGAGAAGAGTTTAGACACGAGGAGAATATAAGGAACACACCCATTATCAAGAAATCACATTAGGATTCTCTTTTTAACCTGTTCCTTAAAACACTAGTGCTTAGGAAATCTATTGGAGGCAGAAGCCGTCAAGGGTAGCTTAGGGCTAGTGTTAGGGTTAGGGTGAGGGTTAGGGTACGGCTTAGGGTACGGGTTCGGGGAGGGTTTCGTGTAGGGCGTAGGGTATGGGTTAGGGTTAGGGTTAGGGTTAGTGTTAGGGTTAGGGCTCGGTTTAGGTTACGGGATAGGATTAGGGTACGCGTTAGGGTTAGGGTAGGTGTTAGAGTTAGGGTACGCGTTAGGGTGAGGGTAGTTATTAAACCTCTACCTCTCTCTACATACCCCTTAGCACGTAAAGGAATATTATTTGGGGGTCCAGCCATGGAGAAGAGTTTAGACACTAGGAGAAGATAAGGAACACACCCATTATCAAGAAATCACAATATGATTCTCTTTTTAAACTGTTCCTTAAAACACTAGTGCTTAGGAAATCTATTGTAGGCAGAAGCAGTCAAGGGTAGCTTAGGGTTAGGGTTAGGGTTAGGGTGAGGGTTAGGGTACGGCTTAGGGTACGGGTTCGGGGAGGGGTTCGTGTAGGGCGAAGGGTATGGGTTAGGGTTAGGGTTAGGGTTAGGGTTAGGGTTAGGGCTCGGTTTAGGGTACGGGTTAGGATTAGGGTAGGCGTTACGGTTAGGGTAGGGGTTAGGGTTAGGGTACGCGTTAGGGTGAGGGTAGTTATTAAACCTATCACACTCTCTAGATACCCCTTAGCACGTAAAGGAATATTATTTGGGGGTCCAGCCATGGAGAAGAGTTTAGACACGAGGAGAAGATAAGGAACACACCCATTATCAAGAAATCACATTAGGATTCTCTTTTTAACCTGTTCCTTAAAACACTAGTGCTTAGGAAATCTATTGGAGGCAGAAGCCGTCAAGGGTAGCTTAGGGCTAGTGTTAGGGTTAGGGTGAGGGTTAGGGTACGGCTTAGGGTACGGGTTCGGGGAGGGGTTCGGGTAGGGCGTAGGGTATGTGTTAGGGTTAGGTTTAGGGTTAGTGTTAGGGTTAGGGCTCGGTTTAGGTTACGGGTTAGGATTAGGGTACGCGTTAGGGTTAGGGTAGGGGTTAGAGTTAGGGTACGCGTTAGGGTGAGGGTAGTTATTAAACCTCTACCTCTCTCTACATACCCCTTAGCACGTAAAGGAATATTATTTGGGGGTCCAGCCATGGAGAAGAGTTTAGACACTAGGAGAAGATAAGGAACACACCCATTATCAAGAAATCACAATATGATTCTCTTTTTAAACTGTTCCTTAAAACACTAGTGCTTAGGAAATCTATTGTAGGCAGAAGCAGTCAAGGGTAGCTTAGGGTTAGGGTGAGGGTTAGGGTACGGCTTAGGGTACGGGTTCGGGGAGGGGTTCGGGTAGGGCGTAGGGTATGGGTTAGGGTTAGGGTTAGGGTTAGTGTTAGGGTTAGGGCTCGGTTTAGGGTACGGGTTAGGGTTAGGGTACGCGTTAGGGTTAGGGTAGGGGTTAGGGTTAGGGTACTCGTTAGGGTGAGGGTAGTTATTAAACCTCTCCCTCTCTCTAGATACCCCTTAGCACGTAAAGGAATATTATTTGGGGGTCCAGCCATGGAGAAGAGTTTAGACACTAGGAGAAGATAAGGAACACACCCATTATCACGAAATCTCATTAGGATTCTCTTTTTAACCTGTTCCTTAAAACACTAGTGCTTAGGAAATCTATTGGAGGTAGAAGCAGTCAAGGGTAGCTTAGGGTTAGGGTTAGGGTTAGTGTGAGGGTTAGGGTACGGCTTAGGGTACGGGTTCGGGGAGGGGTTCGGGTATGGCGTAGGGTATGGGTTAGGGTTAGGGTTAGGGTTAGTGTTAGGGTTAGGGCTCGGTTTAGGGAACGGGTTAGGATTAGGGTACGCGTTAGGGTTAGGGTAGGGGTTAGGGTTAGGGTACGCGTTAGGGTGAGGGTAGTTATTAAAGCTATCCAACTCTCTAGATACCCCTTAGCACGTAAAGGAATATTATTTGGGGGTCCAGCCATGGAGAAGAGTTTAGACACGAGGAGAAGATAAGGAACACACCCATTATCAAGAAATCACATTAGGATTCTCTTTTTAACCTGTTCCTTAAAACACTAGTGCTTAGGAAATCTATTGGAGGCAGAAGCAGTCAAGGGTAGCTTAGGGTTAGGGTTAGGGTTAGGGTGAGGGTTAGGGTACGGCTTAGGGTACGGGTTCGGGGAGGGGTTCGTGTAGGGCGAAGGGTATGGGTTAGGGTTAGGGTTAGGGTTAGGGTTAGGGTTAGGGCTCGGTTTAGGGTACGGGTTAGGATTAGGGTACGCGTTACGGTTAGGGTAGGGGTTAGGGTTAGGGTACGCGTTAGGGTGAGGGTAGTTATTAAACCTATCACACTCTCTAGATACCCCTTAGCACGTAAAGGAATATTATTTGGGGGTCCAGCCATGGAGAAGAGTTTAGACACGAGGAGAAGATAAGGAACACACCCATTATCAAGAAATCACATTAGGATTCTCTTTTTAACCTGTTCCTTAAAACACTAGTGCTTAGGAAATCTATTGGAGGCAGAAGCCGTCAAGGGTAGCTTAGGGCTAGTGTTAGGGTTAGGGTGAGGGTTAGGGTACGGCTTAGGGTACGGGTTCGGGGAGGGGTTCGGGTAGGGCGTAGGGTATGTGTTAGGGTTAGGGTTAGGGTTAGTGTTAGGGTTAGGGCTCGGTTTAGGTTACGGGTTAGGATTAGGGTACGCGTTAGGGATAGGGTAGGGGTTAGAGTTAGGGTACGCGTTAGGGTGAGGGTAGTTATTAAACCTCTACCTCTCTCTACATACACCTTAGCACGTAAAGGAATATTATTTGGGGGTCCAGCCATGGAGAAGAGTTTAGACACTAGGAGAAGATAAGGAACACACCCATTATCAAGAAATCACAATATGATTCTCTTTTTAAACTGTTCCTTAAAACACTAGTGCTTAGGAAATCTATTGTAGGAGGAAGCAGTCAAGGGTAGCTTAGGGTTAGGGTTAGGGTTAGGGTGAGGGTTAGGGTACGGCTTAGGGTACGGGTTCGGGGAGGGGTTCGGGTAGGGCGTAGGGTATGGGTTAGGGTTAGGGTTAGGGTTAGTGTTAGGGTTAGGGCTCGGTTTAGGGTACGGGTTAGGATTAGGGTACGCGTTAGGTTTAGGGTAGGGGTTAGGGTTAGGGTACTCGTTAGGGTGAGGGTAGTTATTAAAGCTATCCAACTCTCTAGATACCCCTTAGCACGTAAAGGAATATTATTTGGGGGTCCAGCCATGGAGAAGAGTTTAGACACGAGGAGAAGATAAGGAACACACCCATTATCAAGAAATCACATTAGGATTCTCTTTTTAACCTGTTCCTTAAAACACTAGTGCTTAGGAAATCTATTGGAGGCAGAAGCAGTCAAGGGTAGCTTAGGGTTAGGGTTAGGGTTAGGGTGAGGGTTAGGGTACGGCTTAGGGTACGGGTTCGGGGAGGGGTTCGTGTAGGGCGAAGGGTATGGGTTAGGGTTAGGGTTAGGGTTAGGGTTAGGGTTAGGGCTCGGTTTAGGGTACGGGTTAGGATTAGGGTAGGCGTTACGGTTAGGGTAGGGGTTAGGGTTAGGGTACGCGTTAGGGTGAGGGTAGTTATTAAACCTATCACACTCTCTAGATACCCCTTAGCACGTAAAGGAATATTATTTGGGGGTCCAGCCATGGAGAAGAGTTTAGACACGAGGAGAAGATAAGGAACACACCCATTATCAAGAAATCACATTAGGATTCTCTTTTTAACCTGTTCCTTAAAACACTAGTGCTTAGGAAATCTATTGGAGGCAGAAGCCGTCAAGGGTAGCTTAGGGCTAGTGTTAGGGTTAGGGTGAGGGTTAGGGTACGGCTTAGGGTACGGGTTCGGGGAGGGGTTCGGGTAGGGCGTAGGGTATGTGTTAGGGTTAGGGTTAGGGTTAGTGTTAGGGTTAGGGCTCGGTTTAGGTTACGGGTTAGGATTAGGGTACGCGTTAGGGTTAGGGTAGGGGTTAGAGTTAGGGTACGCGTTAGGGTGAGGGTAGTTATTAAACCTCTACCTCTCTCTACATACCCCTTAGCACGTAAAGGAATATTATTTGGGGGTCCAGCCATGGAGAAGAGTTTAGACACTAGGAGAAGATAAGGAACACACCCATTATCAAGAAATCACAATATGATTCTCTTTTTAACCTGTTCCTTAAAACACTAGTGCTTAGGAAATCTATTGGAGGCAGAAGCAGTCAAGGGTAGCTTAGGGTTAGGGTTAGGGTTAGGGTGAGGGTTAGGGTACGGCTTAGGGTACGGGTTCGGGGAGGGGTTCGGGTAGGGCGAAGGGTATGGGTTAGGGTTAGGGTTAGGGTTAGTGTAAGGGTTAGGGCTCGGTTTAGGTTACGGGTTAGGATTAGGGTACGCGTTAGGGTTAGGGTAGGGGTTAGGGTTAGGGTACACGTTAGGGTGAGGGTAGTTATTAAACCTATCACACTCTCTAGACACCCCTTAGCACGAAAAGGAATATTATTTGGGGTTCCAGCCATGGAGAAGAGTTTAGACACTAGGAGAAGATAAGGAACACACCCATTATCACGAAATCACATTAGGATTCTCTTTTTAACCTGTTCCTTAAAACACTAGTGCTTAGGAAATCTATTGGAGGCAGAAGCAGTCAAGGGTAGCTTAGGGTTAGGGTTAGCGTTAGGGTGAGGGTTAGGGTATGGCTTAGGGTACGGGTTCGGGGAGGGGTTCGGGTAGGGCGTAGGGTATGGGTTAGGGTTAGGGTTAGGGTTAGTGTTAGGGTTAGGGCTCGGTTTAGGTTACGGGTTAGGATTAGTGTACGCGTTAGGGTTAGGGTAGGAGTTAGGGTGAGGGTAGTTATTAAAGCTATCCCACTCTCTAGATACCCCTTAGCACGTAAAGAAATATTATTTGGGGGTCCAGCCATGGATAAGAGTTTAGACACGAGGAGAAGATAAGGAACACACCCATTATCAAGAAATCACATTAGGATTCTCTTTTTAACCTGTTGCTTAAAACACTAGTGCTTAGGAAATCTATTGGAGGCAGAAGCAGTCAAGGGTAGCTTAGGGTTAGGGTTAGGGTTAGGGTGAGGGTTAGGGTACGGCTTAGGGTACGGGTTCGGGGAGGGGTTCGGGTAGGGCGAAGGGTATGGTTTAGTGTTAGGGTTAGGGTTAGTGTTAGGGTTAGGGCTCGGTTTAGGGTACGGGTTAGGATTAGGGTACGCGTTAGGGTTAGGGTAGGGGTTAGAGTTAGGGTACGCGTTAGGGTGAGGGTAGTTATTAAACCTCTACCTCTCTCTACATACCCCTTAGCACGTAAAGGAATATTATTTGGGGGTCCAGCCATGGAGAAGAGTTTAGACACTAGGAGAAGATAAGGAACACACCCATTATCAAGAAATCACAATATGATTCTCTTTTTAAACTGTTCCTTAAAACACTAGTGCTTAGGAAATCTATTGTAGGCAGAAGCAGTCAAGGGTAGCTTAGGGTTAGGGTTAGGGTTAGGGTGAGGGTTAGGGTACGGCTTAGGGTACGGGTTCGGGGAGGGGTTCGGGTAGGGCGTAGGGTATGGGTTAGGGTTAGGGTTAGGGTTAGTGTTAGGGTTAGGGCTCGGTTTAGGGTACGGGTTAGGATTAGGGTACGCGTTAGGGTTAGGGTAGGGGTTAGGGTTAGGGTACTCGTTAGGGTGAGGGTAGTTATTAAAGCTATCCAACTCTCTAGATACCCCTTAGCACGTAAAGGAATATTAATTGGGGGTCCAGCCATGGAGAAGAGTTTAGGCACGAGGAGAAGATAAGGAACACACCCATTATCAAGAAATCACATTAGGATTCTCTTTTTAACCTGTTCCTTAAAACACTAGTGCTTAGGAAATCTATTGGAGGCAGAAGCAGTCAAGGGTAGCTTAGGGTTAGGGTTAGGGTTAGGGTGAGGGTTAGGGTACGGCTTAGGGTACGGGTTCGGGGAGGGGTTCGTGTAGGGCGAAGGGTATGGGTTAGGGTTAGGGTTAGGGTTAGGGTTAGGGTTAGGGCTCGGTTTAGGGTACGGGTTAGGATTAGGGTACGCGTTACGGTTAGGGTAGTGGTTAGGGTTAGGGTAGCGTTAGGGTGAGGGTAGTTATTAAACCTATCACACTCTCTAGATACCCCTTAGCACGTAAAGGAATATTATTTGGGGGTCCAGCCATGGAGAAGAGTTTAGACACGAGGAGAAGATAAGGAACACACCCATTATCAAGAAATCACATTAGGATTCTCTTTTTAACCTGTTCCTTAAAACACTAGTGCTTAGGAAATCTATTGGAGGCAGAAGCCGTCAAGGGTAGCTTAGGGCTAGTGTTAGGGTTAGGGTGAGGGTTAGGGTACGGCTTAGGGTACGGGTTCGGGGAGGGGTTCGGGTAGGGCGTAGGGTATGTGTTAGGGTTAGGGTTAGGGTTAGTGTTAGGGTTAGGGCTCGGTTTAGGTTACGGGTTCGGATTAGGGTACGCGTTAGGGTTAGGGTAGGGGTTAGAGTTAGGGTACGCGTTAGGGTGAGGGTAGTTATTAAACCTCTCCCTCTCTCTACATACCCCTTAGCACGTAAAGGAATATTATTTGGGGGTCCAGCCATGGAGAAGAGTTTAGACACTAGGAGAAGATAAGGAACACACCCATTATCAAGAAATCACAATATGATTCTCTTTTTAAACTGTTCCTTAAAACACTAGTGCTTAGGAAATCTATTGTAGGCAGAAGCAGTCAAGGGTAGCTTAGGGTTAGGGTTAGGGTTAGGGTGAGGGTTAGGGTACGGCTTAGGGTACGGGTTCGGGGAGGGGTTCGGGTAGGGCGTAGGGTATGGGTTAGGGTTAGGGTTAGGGTTAGTGTTAGGGTTAGGGCTCGGTTTAGGGTACGGGTTAGGATTAGGGTACGCGTTAGGGTTAGGGTAGGGGTTAGGGTTAGGGTACTCGTTAGGGTGAGGGTAGTTATTAAAGCTATCCAACTCTCTAGATACCCCTTAGCACGTAAAGGAATATTAATTGGGGGTCCAGCCATGGAGAAGAGTTTAGACACGAGGAGAAGATAAGGAACACACCCATTATCAAGAAATCACATTAGGATTCTCTTTTTAGCCTGTTCCTTAAAACACTAGTGCTTAGGAAATCTATTGGAGGCAGAAGCAGTCAAGGGTAGCTTAGGGTTAGGGTTAGGGTTAGGGTGAGGGTTAGGGTACGGCTTAGGGTACGGGTTCGGGGAGGGGTTCGTGTAGGGCGAAGGGTATGGGTTAGGGTTAGGGTTAGGGTTAGGGTTAGGGTTAGGGCGCGGTTTAGGGTACGGGTTAGGATTAGGGTACGCGTTACGGTTAGGGTAGGGGTTAGGGTTAGGGTAGCGTTAGGGTGAGGGTAGTTATTAAACCTATCACACTCTCTAGATACCCCTTAGCACGTAAAGGAATATTATTTGGGGGTCCAGCCATGGAGAAGAGTTTAGACACGAGGAGAAGATAAGGAACACACCCATTATCAAGAAATCACATTAGGATTCTCTTTTTAACCTGTTCCTTAAAACACTAGTGCTTAGGAAATCTATTGGAGGCAGAAGCCGTCAAGGGTAGCTTAGGGCTAGTGTTAGGGTTAGGGTGAGGGTTAGGGTACGGCTTAGGGTACGGGTTCGGGGAGGGGTTCGGGTAGGGCGTAGGGTATGTGTTAGGGTTAGGGTTAGGGTTAGTGTTAGGGTTAGGGCTCGGTTTAGGTTACGGGTTAGGATTAGGGTACGCGTTAGGGTTAGGGTAGGGGTTAGAGTTAGGGTACGCGTTAGGGTGAGGGTAGTTATTAAACCTCTCCCTCTCTCTAGATACCCCTTAGCACGTAAAGGAATATTATTTGGGGGTCCAGCCATGGAGAAGAGTTTAGACACTAGGAGAAGATAAGGAACACACCCATTATCACGAAATCTCATTAGGATTCTCTTTTTAACCTGTTCCTTAAAACACTAGTGCTTAGGAAATCTATTGGAGGCAGAAGCAGTCAAGGGTAGCTTAGGGTTAGGGTTAGGGTTAGGGTGAGGGTTAGGGTACGGCTTAGGGTACGGGTTCGGGGAGGGTTTCGGGTAGGGCGTAGGGTATGGGTTAGGGTTAGGATTAGTGTTAGGGTTAGGGCTCCGTTTAGGGTACGGGTTAGGATTAGGGTACGCGTCAGGGTTAGGGTAGGGGTTAGGGTTAGGGTACGCGTTAGGGTGAGGGTAGTTATTAAACCTCTCCCTCTCTCTAGATACCCCTTAGCACGTAAAGGAATATTATTTGGGGTTCCAGCCATGGAGAAGAGTTTAGACACTAGGAGAAGATAAGGAACACACCCATTATCACGAAATCACATTAGGATTCTCTTTTTAACCTGTTCCTTAAAACACTAGTGCTTAGGAAATCTATTGGAGGCAGAAGCAGTCAAGGGTAGCTTAGGGTTAGGGTTAGCGTTAGGGTGAGGGTTAGGGTACGGCTTAGGGTACGGGTTCGGGGAGGGGTTCGGGTAGGGCGTAGGGTATGGGTTAGGGTTAGGGTTAGGGTTAGTGTTAGGGTTAGGGCTCGGTTTAGGGTACGGGTTAGGATTAGGGTACGCATTAGGTTTAGGGTAGGGGTTAGTGTTAGGGTACGCGTTAGGGTGAGGGTAGTTATTAAACCTCTCCCTCTCTCTACATACCCCTTAGCACGTAAAGGAATATTATTTGGGGTTCCAGCCATGGAGAAGAGTTTAGACACTAGGAGAAGATAAGGAACACACCCATTATCACGAAATCACATTAGGATTCTCTTTTTAACCTGTTCCTTAAAACACTAGTGCTTAGAAAATCTATTGGAGGCAGAAGCAGTCAAGGGTAGCTTAGGGTTAGGGTTAGGGTTAGGGTGAGGGTTAGGGTACGGCTTAGGGTACGGGTTCGGGGAGGGGTTCGTGTAGGGCGAAGCGTATGGGTTAGGGTTAGGGTTAGGGTTAGGGTTAGGGTTAGGGCTCGGTTTAGGGTACGGGTTAGGATTAGGGTACGCATTACGGTTAGGGTAGGGGTTAGGGTTAGGGTACGCGTTAGGGTGAGGGTAGTTATTAAACCTATCACACTCTCTAGATACCCCTTAGCACGTAAAGGAATATTATTTGGGGGTCCAGCCATGGAGAAGAGTTTAGACACGAGGAGAAGATAAGGAACACACCTATTATCAAGAAATCACATTAGGATTCTCTTTTTAACCTGTTCCTTAAAACACTAGTGCTTAGGAAATCTATTGGAGGCAGAAGCCGTCAAGGGTAGCTTAGGGCTAATGTTAGGGTTAGGGTGAGGGTTAGGGTACGGCTTAGGGTACGGGTTCGGGGAGGGGTTCGGGTAGGGCGTAGGGTATGTGTTAGAGTTAGGGATAGGGTTAGTGTTAGGGTTAGGGCTCGGTTTAGGTTACGGGTTAGGATTAGGGTACGCGTTAGGGTTAGGGTAGGGGTTAGAGTTAGGGTACGCGTTAGGGTGAGGGTAGTTATTAAACCTCTACCTCTCACTACATACCCCTTAGCACGTAAAGGAATATTATTTGGGGGTCCAGCCATGGAGAAGAGTTTAGACACTAGGAGAAGATAAGGAACACACCAATTATCAAGAAATGACAATATGATTCTCTTTTTAAACTGTTCCTTAAAACACTAGTGCTTAGGAAATCTATTGTAGGCAGAAGCAGTCAAGGGTAGCTTAGGGTTAGGGTTAGGGTTAGGGTGAGGGTTAGGGTACGGCTTAGGGTACGGGTTCGGGGAGGGGTTCGGGTAGGGCGTAGGGTATGGGTTAGGGTTAGGGTTAGGGTTAGTGTTAGGGTTAGGGCTCGGTTTAGGGTACGGGTTAGGGTTAGGGTACGCGTTAGGGTTAGGGTAGGGGTTAGGGTTAGGGTACTCGTTAGGGTGAGGGTAGTTATTAAAGCTATCCAACTCTCTAGATACCCCTTAGCACGTAAAGGAATATTATTTGGGGGTCCAGCCATGGAGAAGAGTTTAGACACGAGGAGAAGATAAGGAACACACCCATTATCAAGAAATCACATTAGGATTCTCTTTTTAACCTGTTCCTTAAAACACTAGTGCTTAGGAAATCTATTGGAGGCAGAAGCAGTCAAGGGTAGCTTAGGGTTAGGGTTAGGGTTAGGGTGAGGGTTAGGGTACGGCTTAGGGTACGGGTTCGGGGAGGGGTTCGTGTAGGGCGAAGGGTATGGGTTAGGGTTAGGGTTAGGGTTAGGGTTAGGGTTAGGGCTCGGTTTAGGGTACGGGTTAGGATTAGGGTACGCGTTAGGGTTAGGGTAGGGGTTAGGGTTAGGGTACACGTTAGGGTGAGGGTAGTTATTAAACCTATCACACTCTCTAGACACCCCTTAGCACGTAAAGGAATATTATTTGGGGTTCCAGCCATGGAGAAGAGTTTAGACACTAGGAGAAGATAAGGAACACACCCATTATCACGAAATCACATTAGGATTCTCTTTTTAACCTGTTCCTTAAAACACTAGTGCTTAGGAAATCTATTGGAGGCAGAAGCAGTCAAGGGTAGCTTAGGGTTAGGGTTAGCGTTAGGGTGAGGGTTAGGGTATGGCTTAGGGTACGGGTTCGGGGAGGGGTTCGGGTAGGGCGTAGGGTATGGGTTAGGGTTAGGGTTAGGGTTAGTGTTAGGGTTAGGGCTCGGTTTAGGTTACGGGTTAGGATTAGTGTACGCGTTAGGGTTAGGGTAGGAGTTAGGGTGAGGGTAGTTATTAAAGCTATCCCACTCTCTAGATACCCCTTAGCACGTAAAGAAATATTATTTGGGGGTCCAGCCATGGATAAGAGTTTAGACACGAGGAGAAGATAAGGAACACACCCATTATCAAGAAATCACATTAGGATTCTCTTTTTAACCTGTTGCTTAAAACACTAGTGCTTAGGAAATCAATTGGAGGCAGAAGCAGTCAAGGGTAGCTTAGGGTTAGGGTTAGGGTTAGGGTGAGGGTTAGGGTACGGCTTAGGGTACGGGTTCGGGGAGGGGTTCGGGTAGGGCGAAGGGTATGGTTTAGTGTTAGGGTTAGGGTTAGTGTTAGGGTTAGGGCTCGGTTTAGGGTACGGGTTAGGATTAGGGTACGCGTTAGGGTTAGGGTAGGGGTTAGAGTTAGGGTACGCGTTAGGGTGAGGGTAGTTATTAAACCTCTACCTCTCTCTACATACCCCTTAGCACGTAAAGGAATATTATTTGGGGGTCCAGCCATGGAGAAGAGTTTAGACACTAGGAGAAGATAAGGAACACACCCATTATCAAGAAATCACAATATGATTCTCTTTTTAAACTGTTCCTTAAAACACTAGTGCTTAGGAAATCTATTGTAGGCAGAAGCAGTCAAGGGTAGCTTAGGGTTAGGGTTAGGGTTAGGGTGAGGGTTAGGGTACGGCTTAGGGTACGGGTTCGGGGAGGGGTTCGGGTAGGGCGTAGGGTATGGGTTAGGGTTAGGGTTAGGGTTAGTGTTAGGGTTAGGGCTCGGTTTAGGGTACGGGTTAGGATTAGGGTACGCGTTAGGGTTAGGGTAGGGGTTAGGGTTAGGGTACTCGTTAGGGTGAGGGTAGTTATTAAAGCTATCCAACTCTCTAGATACCCCTTAGCACGTAAAGGAATATTAATTGGGGGTCCAGCCATGGAGAAGAGTTTAGGCACGAGGAGAAGATAAGGAACACACCCATTATCAAGAAATCACATTAGGATTCTCTTTTTAACCTGTTCCTTAAAACACTAGTGCTTAGGAAATCTATTGGAGGCAGAAGCAGTCAAGGGTAGCTTAGGGTTAGGGTTAGGGTTAGGGTGAGGGTTAGGGTACGGCTTAGGGTACGGGTTCGGGGAGGGGTTCGTGTAGGGCGAAGGGTATGGGTTAGGGTTAGGGTTAGGGTTAGGGTTAGGGTTAGGGCTCGGTTTAGGGTACGGGTTAGGATTAGGGTACGCGTTACGGTTAGGGTAGTGGTTAGGGTTAGGGTAGCGTTAGGGTGAGGGTAGTTATTAAACCTATCACACTCTCTAGATACCCCTTAGCACGTAAAGGAATATTATTTGGGGGTCCAGCCATGGAGAAGAGTTTAGACACGAGGAGAAGATAAGGAACACACCCATTATCAAGAAATCACATTAGGATTCTCTTTTTAACCTGTTCCTTAAAACACTAGTGCTTAGGAAATCTATTGGAGGCAGAAGCCGTCAAGGGTAGCTTAGGGCTAGTGTTAGGGTTAGGGTGAGGGTTAGGGTACGGCTTAGGGTACGGGTTCGGGGAGGGGTTCGGGTAGGGCGTAGGGTATGTGTTAGGGTTAGGGTTAGGGTTAGTGTTAGGGTTAGGGCTCGGTTTAGGTTACGGGTTAGGATTAGGGTACGCGTTAGGGTTAGGGTAGGGGTTAGAGTTAGGGTACGCGTTAGGGTGAGGGTAGTTATTACACCTCTCCCTCTCTCTACATACCCCTTAGCACGTAAAGGAATATTATTTGGGGGTCCAGCCATGGAGAAGAGTTTAGACACTAGGAGAAGATAAGGAACACACCCATTATCAAGAAATCACAATATGATTCTCTTTTTAAACTGTTCCTTAAAACACTAGTGCTTAGGAAATCTATTGTAGGCAGAAGCAGTCAAGGGTAGCTTAGGGTTAGGGTTAGGGTTAGGGTGAGGGTTAGGGTACGGCTTAGGGTACGGGTTCGGGGAGGGGTTCGGGTAGGGCGTAGGGTATGGGTTAGGGTTAGGGTTAGGGTTAGTGTTAGGGTTAGGGCTCGGTTTAGGGTACGGGTTAGGATTAGGGTACGCGTTAGGGTTAGGGTAGGGGTTAGGGTTAGGGTACTCGTTAGGGTGAGGGTAGTTATTAAAGCTATCCAACTCTCTAGATACCCCTTAGCACGTAAAGGAATATTAATTGGGGGTCCAGCCATGGAGAAGAGTTTAGACACGAGGAGAAGATAAGGAACACACCCATTATCAAGAAATCACATTAGGATTCTCTTTTTAGCCTGTTCCTTAAAACACTAGTGCTTAGGAAATCTATTGGAGGCAGAAGCAGTCAAGGGTAGCTTAGGGTTAGGGTTAGGGTTAGGGTGAGGGTTAGGGTACGGCTTAGGGTACGGGTTCGGGGAGGGGTTCGTGTAGGGCGAAGGGTATGGGTTAGGGTTAGGGTTAGGGTTAGGGTTAGGGTTAGGGCGCGGTTTAGGGTACGGGTTAGGATTAGGGTACGCGTTACGGTTAGGGTAGGGGTTAGGGTTAGGGTAGCGTTAGGGTGAGGGTAGTTATTAAACCTATCACACTCTCTAGATACCCCTTAGCACGTAAAGGAATATTATTTGGGGGTCCAGCCATGGAGAAGAGTTTAGACACGAGGAGAAGATAAGGAACACACCCATTATCAAGAAATCACATTAGGATTCTCTTTTTAACCTGTTCCTTAAAACACTAGTGCTTAGGAAATCTATTGGAGGCAGAAGCCGTCAAGGGTAGCTTAGGGCTAGTGTTAGGGTTAGGGTGAGGGTTAGGGTACGGCTTAGGGTACGGGTTCGGGGAGGGGTTCGGGTAGGGCGTAGGGTATGTGTTAGGGTTAGGGTTAGGGTTAGTGTTAGGGTTAGGGCTCGGTTTAGGTTACGGGTTAGGATTAGGGTACGCGTTAGGGTTAGGGTAGGGGTTAGAGTTAGGGTACGCGTTAGGGTGAGGGTAGTTATTAAACCTCTCCCTCTCTCTAGATACCCCTTAGCACGTAAAGGAATATTATTTGGGGGTCCAGCCATGGAGAAGAGTTTAGACACTAGGAGAAGATAAGGAACACACCCATTATCACGAAATCTCATTAGGATTCTCTTTTTAACCTGTTCCTTAAAACACTAGTGCTTAGGAAATCTATTGGAGGCAGAAGCAGTCAAGGGTAGCTTAGGGTTAGGGTTAGGGTTAGGGTGAGGGTTAGGGTACGGCTTAGGGTACGGGTTCGGGGAGGGTTTCGGGTAGGGCGTAGGGTATGGGTTAGGGTTAGGGTTAGTGTTAGGGTTAGGGCTCCGTTTAGGGTACGGGTTAGGATTAGGGTACGCGTCAGGGTTAGGGTAGGGGTTAGGGTTAGGGTACGCGTTAGGGTGAGGGTAGTTATTAAACCTCTCCCTCTCTCTAGATACCCCTTAGCACGTAAAGGAATATTATTTGGGGTTCCAGCCATGGAGAAGAGTTTAGACACTAGGAGAAGATAAGGAACACACCCATTATCACGAAATCACATTAGGATTCTCTTTTTAACCTGTTCCTTAAAACACTAGTGCTTAGGAAATCTATTGGAGGCAGAAGCAGTCAAGGGTAGCTTAGGGTTAGGGTTAGCGTTAGGGTGAGGGTTAGGGTACGGCTTAGGGTACGGGTTCGGGGAGGGGTTCGGGTAGGGCGTAGGGTATGGGTTAGGGTTAGGGTTAGGGTTAGTGTTAGGGTTAGGGCTCGGTTTAGGGTACGGGTTAGGATTAGGGTACGCATTAGGTTTAGGGTAGGGGTTAGTGTTAGGGTACGCGTTAGGGTGAGGGTAGTTATTAAACCTCTCCCTCTCTCTACATACCCCTTAGCACGTAAAGGAATATTATTTGGGGTTCCAGCCATGGAGAAGAGTTTAGACACTAGGAGAAGATAAGGAACACACCCATTATCACGAAATCACATTAGGATTCTCTTTTTAACCTGTTCCTTAAAACACTAGTGCTTAGTAAATCTATTGGAGGCAGAAGCAGTCAAGGGTAGCTTAGTGTTAGGGTTAGTGTTAGGGTGAGGTTTAGGGTATGGCTTAGGGTACGGGTTCGGGGAGGGGTTCGGGTAGGGCGTAGGGTATGGGTTAGGGTTAGGGTTAGGGTTAGTGTTAGGGTTAGGGCTCGGTTTAGGGTATGGGTTAGGATTAGGGTACGCGTTAGGGTTAGGGTAGGGGTTAGGGTTAGGGTACGCGTTAGGGTGAGGGTAGTTATTAAAGCTATCCAACTCTCTAGATACCCCTTAGCACGTAAAGGAATATTATTTGGGGGTCCAGCCATGGAGAAGAGTTTAGACACGAGGAGAAGATAAGGAACACACCCATTATCAAGAAATCACATTAGGATTCTCTTTTTAACCTGTTCCTTAAAACACTAGTGCTTAGAAAATCTATTGGAGGCAGAAGCAGTCAAGGGTAGCTTAGGGTTAGGGTTAGGGTTAGGGTGAGGGTTAGGGTACGGCTTAGGGTACGGGTTCGGGGAGGGGTTCGTGTAGGGCGAAGCGTATGGGTTAGGGTTAGGGTTAGGGTTAGGGTTAGGGTTAGGGCTCGGTTTAGGGTACGGGTTAGGATTAGGGTACGCATTACGGTTAGGGTAGGGGTTAGGGTTAGGGTACGCGTTAGGGTGAGGGTAGTTATTAAACCTATCACACTCTCTAGATACCCCTTAGCACGTAAAGGAATATTATTTGGGGGTCCAGCCATGGAGAAGAGTTTAGACACGAGGAGAAGATAAGGAACACACCTATTATCAAGAAATCACATTAGGATTCTCTTTTTAACCTGTTCCTTAAAACACTAGTGCTTAGGAAATCTATTGGAGGCAGAAGCCGTCAAGGGTAGCTTAGGGCTAATGTTAGGGTTAGGGTGAGGGTTAGGGTACGGCTTAGGGTACGGGTTCGGGGAGGGGTTCGGGTAGGGCGTAGGGTATGTGTTAGAGTTAGGGATAGGGTTAGTGTTAGGGTTAGGGCTCGGTTTAGGTTACGGGTTAGGATTAGGGTACGCGTTAGGGTTAGGGTAGGGGTTAGAGTTAGGGTACGCGTTAGGGTGAGGGTAGTTATTAAACCTCTACCTCTCTCTACATACCCCTTAGCACGTAAAGGAATATTATTTGGGGGTCCAGCCATGGAGAAGAGTTTAGACACTAGGAGAAGATAAGGAACACACCAATTATCAAGAAATCACAATATGATTCTCTTTTTAAACTGTTCCTTAAAACACTAGTGCTTAGGAAATCTATTGTAGGCAGAAGCAGTCAAGGGTAGCTTAGGGTTAGGGTTAGGGTTAGGGTGAGGGTTAGGGTACGGCTTAGGGTACGGGTTCGGGGAGGGGTTCGGGTAGGGCGTAGGGTATGGGTTAGGGTTAGGGTTAGGGTTAGTGTTAGGGTTAGGGCTCGGTTTAGGGTACGGGTTAGGGTTAGGGTACGCGTTAGGGTTAGGGTAGGGGTTAGGGTTAGGGTACTCGTTAGGGTGAGGGTAGTTATTAAAGCTATCCAACTCTCTAGATACCCCTTAGCACGTAAAGGAATATTATTTGGGGGTCCAGCCATGGAGAAGAGTTTAGACACGAGGAGAAGATAAGGAACACACCCATTATCAAGAAATCACATTAGGATTCTCTTTTTAACCTGTTCTTTAAAACACTAGTGCTTAGGAAATCTATTGGAGGCAGAAGCAGTCAAGGGTAGCTTAGGGTTAGGGTTAGGGTTAGGGTGAGGGTTAGGGTACGGCTTAGGGTACGGGTTCGGGGAGGGGTTCGTGTAGGGCGAAGGGTATGGGTTAGGGTTAGGGTTAGGGTTAGGGTTAGGGTTAGGGCTCGGTTTAGGGTACGGGTTAGGATTAGGTTACGCGTTACGGTTAGGGTAGGGGTTAGGGTTAGGGTACGCGTTAGGGTGAGGGTAGTTATTAAACCTATCACACTCTCTAGATACCCCTTAGCACGTAAAGGAATATTATTTGGGGGTCCAGCCATGGAGAAGAGTTTAGACACGAGGAGAAGATAGGGAACACACCCATTATCAAGAAATCACATTAGGATTCTCTTTTTAACCTGTTCCTTAAAACACTAGTGCTTAGGAAATCTATTGGAGGCAGAAGCCGTCAAGGGTAGCTTAGGGCTAGTGTTAGGGTTAGGGTGAGGGTTATGGTACGGCTTAGGGTACGGGTTCGGGGAGGGGTTCGGGTAGGGCGTAGGGTATGTGTTAGGGTTAGGGTTAGGGTTAGTGTTAGGGTGAGGGCTCGGTTTAGGATACGGGTTAGGATTAGGGTACGCGTTAGGGTTAGGGTAGGGGTTAGAGTTAGGGTACGCGTTAGGGTGAGGGTAGTTATTAAACCTCTACCTCTCTCTACATACCCCTTAGCACGTAAAGGAATATTATTTGGGGGTCCAGCCATGGAGAAGAGTTTAGACACTAGGAGAAGATAAGGAACACACCCATTATCAAGAAATCACAATATGATTCTCTTTTTAAACTGTTCCTTAAAACACTAGTGCTAAGGAAATCTATTGTAGGCAGAAGCAGTCAAGGGTAGCTTAGGGTTAGGGTTAGGGTTAGGGTGAGGGTTAGGGTACGGCTTAGGGTACGGGTTCGGGGAGGGGTTCGGGTAGGGCGTAGGGTATGGGTTAGGGTTAGGGTTAGGGTTAGTGTTAGGGTTAGGGCTCGGTTTAGGGTACGGGTTAGGGTTAGGGTACGCGTTAGGGTTAGGGTAGGGGTTAGGGTTAGGGTACTCGTTAGGGTGAGGGTAGTTATTAAAGCTATCCAACTCTCTAGATACCCCTTAGCACGTAAAGGAATATTAATTGGGGGTCCAGCCATGGAGAAGAGTTTAGACACGAGGAGAAGATAAGGAACACACCCATTATCAAGAAATCACATTAGGATTCCTTTTTAACCTGTTCCTTAAAACACTAGTGCTTAGGAAATCTATTGGAGGCAGAAGCAGTCAAGGGTAGCTTAGGGTTAGGGTTAGGGTTAGGGTGAGGGTTAGGGTACGGCTTAGGGTACGGGTTCGGGGAGGGGTTCGTGTAGGGCGAAGGGTATGGGTTAGGGTTAGGGTTAGGGTTAGGGTTAGGGTTAGGGCTCGGTTTAGGGTACGGGTTAGGATTAGGGTACGCGTTACGGTTAGGGTAGGGGTTAGGGTTAGGGTAGCGTTAGGGTGAGGGTAGTTATTAAACCTATCACACTCTCTAGATACCCCTTAGCACGTAAAGGAATATTATTTGGGGGTCCAGCCATGGAGAAGAGTTTAGACACGAGGAGAAGATAAGGAACACACCCATTATCAAGAAATCACATTAGGATTCTCTTTTTAACCTGTTCCTTAAAACACTAGTGCTTAGGAAATCTATTGGAGGCAGAAGCCGTCAAGGGTAGCTTAGGGCTAGTGTTAGGGTTAGGGTGAGGGTTAGGGTACGGCTTAGGGTACGGGTTCGGGGAGGGGTTCGGGTAGGGCGTAGGGTATGTGTTAGGGTTAGGGTTAGGGTTAGTGTTAGGGTTAGGGCTCGGTTTAGGTTACGGGTTAGGATTAGGGTACGCGTTAGGGTTAGGGTAGGGGTTAGAGTTAGGGTACGCGTTAGGGTGAGGGTAGTTATTAAACCTCTACCTCTCTCTACATACCCCTTAGCACGTAAAGGAATATTATTTGGGGGTCCAGCCATGGAGAAGAGTTTAGACACTAGGAGAAGATAAGGAACACACCCATTATCAAGAAATCACAATATGATTCTCTTTTTAAACTGTTCCTTAAAACACTAGTGCTTAGGAAATCTATTGTAGGCAGAAGCAGTCAAGGGTAGCTTAGGGTTAGGGTTAGGGTTAGGGTGAGTGTTAGGGTACGGCTTAGGGTACGGGTTCGGTGAGGGGTTCGGGTAGGGCGTAGGGTATGGGTTAGGGTTAGGGTTAGGGTTAGTGTTAGGGTTAGGGCTCGGTTTAGGGTACGGGTTAGGATTAGGGTACGCGTTAGGGTTAGGGTAGGGGTTAGGGTTAGGGTACGCGTTAGGGTGAGGGTAGTTATTAAACCTCTCCCTCTCTCTAGATACCCCTTAGCACGTAAAGGAATATTATTTGGGGGTCCAGCAATGGAGAAGAGTTTAGACACTAGGAGAAGATAAGGAACACACCCATTATCACGAAATCTCATTAGGATTCTCTTTTTAACCTGTTCCTTAAAACACTAGTGCTTAGGAAATCTATTGGAGGCAGAAGCAGTCAAGGGTAGCTTAGGGTTAGGGTTAGGGTTAGGGTGAGGGTTAGGGTACGGCTTAGGGTACGGGTTCGGGGAGGGTTTCGGGTAGGGCGTAGGGTATGGGTTAGGGTTAGGGTTAGTGTTAGGGTTAGGGCTCCGTTTAGGGTACCGGTTAGGATTAGGGTACGCGTCAGGGTTAGGGTAGGGGTTAGGGTTAGGGTACGCGTTAGGGTGAGGGTAGTTATTAAACCTCTCCCTCTCTCTAGATACCCCTTAGCACGTAAAGGAATATTATTTGGGGTTCCAGCCATGGAGAAGAGTTTAGACACTAGGAGAAGATAAGGAACACACCCATTATCACGAAATCACATTAGGATTCTCTTTTTAACCTGTTCCTTAAAACACTAGTGCTTAGGAAATCTATTGGAGGCAGAAGCAGTCAAGGGTAGCTTAGGGTTAGGGTTAGCGTTAGGGTGAGGGTTAGGGTATGGCTTAGGGTACGGGTTTGGGGAGGGGTTCGGGTAGGGCGTAGGGTATGGGTTAGGGTTATGGTTAGGGTTAGTGTTAGGGTTAGGGCTCGGTTTAGGTTACGGGTTAGGATTAGGGTACGCGTTAGGGTTAGGGTAGGGGTTAGGGTTAGGGCACGTGTTAGGGTGAGGGTAGTTATTAAAGCTATCCCACTCTCTAGATACCCCTTAGCACGTAAAGAAATATTATTTGGGGGTCCAGCCATGGAGAAGAGTTTAGACACGAGGAGAAGATAAGGAACACACCCATTATCAAGAAATCACATTAGGATTCTCTTTTTAACCTGTTGCTTAAAACACTAGTGCTTAGGAAATCTATTGGAGGCAGAAGCAGTCAAGGGTAGCTTAGGGTTAGGGTTAGGGTTAGGGTGAGGGTTAGGGTACGGCTTAGGGTACGGGTTCGGGGAGGGGTTCGGGTAGGGCGAAGGGTATGGGTTAGGTTTAGGGTTAGGGTTAGTGTTAGGGTTAGGGCTCGGTTTAGGGTACGGGTTAGGATTAGGGTACGCGTTAGGATTAGGGTAGGGGTTAGGGTTAGGGTACGCGTTAGGGTGAGGGTAGTTATTAAACCTATCACACTCTCTAGATACCCCTTAGCACGTAAAGGAATATTATTTGGGGGTCCAGCCATGGAGAAGAGTTTAGACACGAGGAGAATATAAGGAACACACCCATTATCAAGAAATCACATTAGGATTCTCTTTTTAACCTGTTCCTTAAAACACTAGTGCTTAGGAAATCTATTGGAGGCAGAAGCCGTCAAGGGTAGCTTAGGGCTAGTGTTAGGGTTAGGGTGAGGGTTAGGGTACGGCTTAGGGTACGGGTTCGGGGAGGGTTTCGTGTAGGGCGTAGGGTATGGGTTAGGGTTAGGGTTAGGGTTAGTGTTAGGGTTAGGGCTCGGTTTAGGTTACGGGATAGGATTAGGGTACGCGTTAGGGTTAGGGTAGGTGTTAGAGTTAGGGTACGCGTTAGGGTGAGGGTAGTTATTAAACCTCTACCTCTCTCTACATACCCCTTAGCACGTAAAGGAATATTATTTGGGGGTCCAGCCATGGAGAAGAGTTTAGACACTAGGAGAAGATAAGGAACACACCCATTATCAAGAAATCACAATATGATTCTCTTTTTAAACTGTTCCTTAAAACACTAGTGCTTAGGAAATCTATTGTAGGCAGAAGCAGTCAAGGGTAGCTTAGGGTTAGGGTTAGGGTTAGGGTGAGGGTTAGGGTACGGCTTAGGGTACGGGTTCGGGGAGGGGTTCGTGTAGGGCGAAGGGTATGGGTTAGGGTTAGGGTTAGGGTTAGGGTTAGGGTTAGGGCTCGGTTTAGGGTACGGGTTAGGATTAGGGTAGGCGTTACGGTTAGGGTAGGGGTTAGGGTTAGGGTACGCGTTAGGGTGAGGGTAGTTATTAAACCTATCACACTCTCTAGATACCCCTTAGCACGTAAAGGAATATTATTTGGGGGTCCAGCCATGGAGAAGAGTTTAGACACGAGGAGAAGATAAGGAACACACCCATTATCAAGAAATCACATTAGGATTCTCTTTTTAACCTGTTCCTTAAAACACTAGTGCTTAGGAAATCTATTGGAGGCAGAAGCCGTCAAGGGTAGCTTAGGGCTAGTGTTAGGGTTAGGGTGAGGGTTAGGGTACGGCTTAGGGTACGGGTTCGGGGAGGGGTTCGGGTAGGGCGTAGGGTATGTGTTAGGGTTAGGGTTAGGGTTAGTGTTAGGGTTAGGGCTCGGTTTAGGTTACGGGTTAGGATTAGGGTACGCGTTAGGGTTAGGGTAGGGGTTAGAGTTAGGGTACGCGTTAGGGTGAGGGTAGTTATTAAACCTCTACCTCTCTCTACATACCCCTTAGCACGTAAAGGAATATTATTTGGGGGTCCAGCCATGGAGAAGAGTTTAGACACTAGGAGAAGATAAGGAACACACCCATTATCAAGAAATCACAATATGATTCTCTTTTTAAACTGTTCCTTAAAACACTAGTGCTTAGGAAATCTATTGTAGGCAGAAGCAGTCAAGGGTAGCTTAGGGTTAGGGTTAGGGTTAGGGTGAGGGTTAGGGTACGGCTTAGGGTACGGGTTCGGGGAGGGGTTCGGGTAGGGCGTAGGGTATGGGTTAGGGTTAGGGTTAGGGTTAGTGTTAGGGTTAGGGCTCGGTTTAGGGTACGGGTTAGGGTTAGGGTACGCGTTAGGGTTAGGGTAGGGGTTAGGGTTAGGTTACTCGTTAGGGTGAGGGTAGATATTAAACCTCTCCCTCTCTCTAGATACCCCTTAGCACGTAAAGGAATATTATTTGGGGGTCCAGCCATGGAGAAGAGTTTAGACACTAGGAGAAGATAAGGAACACACCCATTATCACGAAATCTCATTAGGATTCTCTTTTTAACCTGTTCCTTAAAACACTAGTGCTTAGGAAATCTATTGGAGGCAGAAGCAGTCAAGGGTAGCTTAGGGTTAGGGTTAGGGTTAGTGTGAGGGTTAGGGTACGGCTTAGGGTACGGGTTCGGGGAGGGGTTCGGGTATGGCGTAGGGTATGGGTTAGGGTTAGGGTTAGGGTTAGTGTTAGGGTTAGGGCTCGGTTTAGGGAACGGGTTAGGATTAGGGTACGCGTTAGGGTTAGGGTAGGGGTTAGGGTTAGGGTACGCGTTAGGGTGAGGGTAGTTATTAAAGCTATCCAACTCTCTAGATACCCCTTAGCACGTAAAGGAATATTATTTGGGGGTCCAGCCATGGAGAAGAGTTTAGACACGAGGAGAAGATAAGGAACACACCCATTATCAAGAAATCACATTAGGATTCTCTTTTTAACCTGTTCCTTAAAACACTAGTGCTTAGGAAATCTATTGGAGGCAGAAGCAGTCAAGGGTAGCTTAGGGTTAGGGTTAGGGTTAGGGTGAGGGTTAGGGTACGGCTTAGGGTACGGGTTCGGGGAGGGGTTCGTGTAGGGCGAAGGGTATGGGTTAGGGTTAGGGTTAGGGTTAGGGTTAGGGTTAGGGCTCGGTTTAGGGTACGGGTTAGGATTAGGGTACGCGTTACGGTTAGGGTAGGGGTTAGGGTTAGGGTACGCGTTAGGGTGAGGGTAGTTATTAAACCTATCACACTCTCTAGATACCCCTTAGCACGTAAAGGAATATTATTTGGGGGTCCAGCCATGGAGAAGAGTTTAGACACGAGGAGAAGATAAGGAACACACCCATTATCAAGAAATCACATTAGGATTCTCTTTTTAACCTGTTCCTTAAAACACTAGTGCTTAGGAAATCTATTGGAGGCAGAAGCCGTCAAGGGTAGCTTAGGGCTAGTGTTAGGGTTAGGGTGAGGGTTAGGGTACGGCTTAGGGTACGGGTTCGGGGAGGGGTTCGGGTAGGGCGTAGGGTATGTGTTAGGGTTAGGGTTAGGGTTAGTGTTAGGGTTAGGGCTCGGTTTAGGTTACGGGTTAGGATTAGGGTACGCGTTAGGGTTAGGGTAGGGGTTAGAGTTAGGGTACGCGTTAGGGTGAGGGTAGTTATTAAACCTCTACCTCTCTCTACATACCCCTTAGCACGTAAAGGAATATTATTTGGGGGTCCAGCCATGGAGAAGAGTTTAGACACTAGGAGAAGATAAGGAACACACCCATTATCAAGAAATCACAATATGATTCTCTTTTTAAACTGTTCCTTAAAACACTAGTGCTTAGGAAATCTATTGTAGGAGGAAGCAGTCAAGGGTAGCTTAGGGTTAGGGTTAGGGTTAGGGTGAGGGTTAGGGTACGGCTTAGGGTACGGGTTCGGGGAGGGGTTCGGGTAGGGCGTAGGGTATGGGTTAGGGTTAGGGTTAGGGTTAGTGTTAGGGTTAGGGCTCGGTTTAGGGTACGGGTTAGGATTAGGGTACGCGTTAGGTTTAGGGTAGGGGTTAGGGTTAGGGTACTCGTTAGGGTGAGGGTAGTTATTAAAGCTATCCAACTCTCTAGATACCCCTTATCACGTAAAGGAATATTATTTGGGGGTCCAGCCATGGAGAAGAGTTTAGACATGAGGAGAAGATAAGGAACACACCCATTATCAAGAAATCACATTAGGATTCTCTTTTTAACCTGTTCCTTAAAACACTAGTGCTTTGGAAATCTATTGGAGGCAGAAGCAGTCAAGGGTAGCTTAGGGTTAGGGTTAGGGTTAGGGTGAGGGTTAGGGTACGGCTTAGGGTACGGGTTCGGGGAGGGGTTCGTGTAGGGCGAAGGGTATGGGTTAGGGTTAGGGTTAGGGTTAGGGTTAGGGTTAGGGCTCGGTTTAGGGTACGGGTTAGGATTAGGGTACGCGTTACGGTTAGGGTAGGGGTTAGGGTTAGGGTACGCGTTAGGGTGAGGGTAGTTATTAAACCTATCACACTCTCTAGATACCCCTTAGCACGTAAAGGAATATTATTTGGGGGTCCAGCCATGGAGAAGAGTTTAGACACGAGGAGAAGATAAGGAACACACCCATTATCAAGAAATCACATTAGGATTCTCTTTTTAACCTGTTCCTTAAAACACTAGTGCTTAGGAAATCTATTGGAGGCAGAAGCCGTCAAGGGTAGCTTAGGGCTAGTGTTAGGGTTAGGGTGAGGGTTAGGGTACGGCTTAGGGTACGGGTTCGGGGAGGGGTTCGGGTAGGGCGTAGGGTATGTGTTAGGGTTAGGGTTAGGGTTAGTGTTAGGGTTAGGGCTCGGTTTAGGTTACGAGTTAGGATTAGGGTACGCGTTAGGGTTAGGGTAGGGGTTAGAGTTAGGGTACGCGTTAGGGTGAGGGTAGTTATTAAACCTCTACCTCTCTCTACATACCCCTTAGCACGTAAAGGAATATTATTTGGGGGTCCAGCCATGGAGAAGAGTTTAGACACTAGGAGAAGATAAGGAACACACCCATTATCAAGAAATCACAATATGATTCTCTTTTTAAACTGTTCATTAAAACACTAGTGCTTAGGAAATCTATTGTAGGCAGAAGCAGTCAAGGGTAGCTTAGGGTTAGGGTTAGGGTTAGGGTGAGGGTTAGGGTACGGCTTAGGGTACGGGTTCGGGGAGGGGTTCGGGTAGGGCGTAGGGTATGGGTTAGGGTTAGGGTTAGGGTTAGTGTTAGGGTTAGGGCTCGGTTTAGGGTACGGGTTAGGGTTAGGGTACGCATTAGGGTTAGGGTAGGGGTTAGGGTTAGGGTACTCGTTAGGGTGAGGGTAGTTATTAAACCTCTCCCTCTCTCTAGATACCCCTTAGCACGTAAAGGAATATTATTTGGGGGTCCAGCCATGGAGAAGAGTTTAGACACTAGGAGAAGATAAGGAACACACCCATTATCACGAAATCTCATTAGGATTCTCTTTTTAACCTGTTCCTTAAAACACTAGTGCTTAGGAAATCTATTGGAGGCAGAAGCAGTCAAGGGTAGCTTAGGGTTAGGGTTAGGGTTAGTGTGAGGGTTAGGGTACGGCTTAGGGTACGGGTTCGGGGAGGGGTTCGGGTAGGGCGTAGGGTATGGGTTAGGGTTAGGGTTAGGGTTAGTGTTAGGGTTAGGGCTCGGTTTTGGGTACGGGTTAGGATTAGGGTACGCGTTAGGGTTAGGGTAGGGGTTAGGGTTAGGGTACGCGTTAGGGTGAGGGTAGTTATTAAAGCTATCCCACTCTCTAGATACCCCTTAGCACGTAAAGGAATATTATTTGGGGGTCCAGCCATGGAGAAGAGTTTAGACACGAGGAGAAGATAAGGAACACACCCATTATCAAGAAATCACATTAGGATTCTCTTTTTAACCTGTTCCTTAAAACACTAGTGCTTAGGAAATCTATTGGAGGCAGAAGCAGTCAAGGGTAGCTTAGGGTTAGGGTTAGGGTTAGGGTGAGGGTTAGGGTACGGCTTAGGGTACGGGTTCGGGGAGGGGTTCGGGTAGGGCGAAGGGTATGGGTTAGGGTTAGGGTTAGGGTTAGTGTAAGGGTTAGGGCTCGGTTTAGGTTACGGGTTAGGATTAGGGTACGCGTTAGGGTTAGGGTAGGGGTTAGGGTTAGGGTACACGTTAGGGTGAGGGTAGTTATTAAACCTATCACACTCTCTAGACACCCCTTAGCACGTAAAGGAATATTATTTGGGGTTCCAGCCATGGAGAAGAGTTTAGACACTAGGAGAAGATAAGGAACACACCCATTATCACGAAATCACATTAGGATTCTCTTTTTAACCTGTTCCTTAAAACACTAGTGCTTAGGAAATCTATTGGAGGCAGAAGCAGTCAAGGGTAGCTTAGGGTTAGGGTTAGCGTTAGGGTGAGGGTTAGGGTATGGCTTAGGGTACGGGTTCGGGGAGGGGTTCGGGTAGGGCGTAGGGTATGGGTTAGGGTTAGGGTTAGGGTTAGTGTTAGGGTTAGGGCTCGGTTTAGGTTACGGGTTAGGATTAGTGTACGCGTTAGGGTTAGGGTAGGAGTTAGGGTGAGGGTAGTTATTAAAGCTATCCCACTCTCTAGATACCCCTTAGCACGTAAAGAAATATTATTTGGGGGTCCAGCCATGGATAAGAGTTTAGACACGAGGAGAAGATAAGGAACACACCCATTATCAAGAAATCACATTAGGATTCTCTTTTTAACCTGTTGCTTAAAACACTAGTGCTTAGGAAATCTATTGGAGGCAGAAGCAGTCAAGGGTAGCTTAGGGTTAGGGTTAGGGTTAGGGTGAGGGTTAGGGTACGGCTTAGGGTACGGGTTCGGGGAGGGTTTCGGGTAGGGCGTAGGGTATGGGTTAGGGTTAGGGTTAGGGTTAGTGTTAGGGTTAGGGCTCGGTTTAGGTTACGGGTTAGGATTAGGGTACGCGTTAGGGTTAGGGTAGGTGTTAGAGTTAGGGTACGCGTTAGGGTGAGGGTAGTTATTAAACCTCTACCTCTCTCTACATACCCCTTAGCACGTAAAGGAATATTATTTGGGGGTCCAGCCATGGAGAAGAGTTTAGACACTAGGAGAAGATAAGGAACACACCCATTATCAAGAAATCACAATATGATTCTCTTTTTAAACTGTTCCTTAAAACACTAGTGCTTAGGAAATCTATTGTAGGCAGAAGCAGTCAAGGGTAGCTTAGGGTTAGGGTTAGGGTTAGGGTGAGGGTTAGGGTACGGCTTAGGGTACGGGTTCGGGGAGGGGTTCGGGTAGGGCGTAGGGTATGGGTTAGGGTTAGGGTTAGGGTTAGTGTTAGGGTTAGGGCTCGGTTTAGGGTACGGGTTAGGATTAGGGTACGCGTTAGGGTTAGGGTAGGGGTTAGGGTTAGGGTACGCGTTAGGGTGAGGGTAGTTATTAAACCTCTCCCTCTCTCTAGATACCCCTTAGCACGTAAAGGAATATTATTTGGGGGTCCAGCCATGGAGAAGAGTTTAGACACTAGGAGAAGATAAGGAACACACCCATTATCAAGAAATCACATTAGGATTCTCTTTTTAACCTGTTCCTTAAAACACTAGTGCTTAGGAAATCTATTGGAGGCAGAAGCCGTCAAGGGTAGCTTAGGGCTAGTGTTAGGGTTAGGGTGAGGGTTAGGGTACGGCTTAGGGTACTGGTTCGGGAGGGGTTCGGGTAGGGCGTAAGGTATGGGTTAGGGTTAGGGTTAGGGTTAGTGTTAGGGTTAGGGCTCGGTTTAGGTCACGGGTTAGGATTAGGGTACGCGTTAGGGTTAGGTTAGGGGTTAGAGTTAGGGTACGCGTTAGGGTGAGGGTAGTTATTAAACCTCTACCTCTCTCTACATACCCCTTAGCACGTAAAGGAATATTATTTGGGGGTCCAGGCATGGAGAAGAGTTTAGACACTAGGAGAAGATAAGGAACACACCCATTATCAAGAAATCACAATATGATTCTCTTTTTAAACTGTTCCTTAAAACACTAGTGCTTAGGAAATCTATTGTAGGCAGAAGCAGTCAAGGGTAGCTTAGGGTTAGGGTTAGGGTTAGGGTGAGGGTTAGGGTACGGCTTAGGGTACGGGTTCGGGGAGGGGTTCGGGTAGGGCGTAGGGTATGTGTTAGGGTTAGGGTTAGGGTTAGTGTTAGGGTTAGGGCTCGGTTTAGGGTACGGGTTAGGATTAGGGTACGCGTTAGGGTTAGGGTAGGGGTTAGGGTTAGGGTACGCGTTAGGGTGAGGGTAGTTATTAAACCTCTCCCTCTCACTAGATACCCCTTAGCACGTAAAGGAATATTATTTGGGGGTCCAGCCATGGAGAAGAGTTTAGACACTAGGAGAAGATAAGGAACACACCCATTATCACGAAATCTCATTAGGATTCTCTTTTTAACCTGTTCCTTAAAACACTAGTGCTTAGGAAATCTATTGGAGGCAGAAGCAGTCAAGGGTAGCTTAGGGTTAGGGTTAGGGTTAGGGTGAGGGTTAGGGTACGGCTTAGGGTACGGGTTCGGGGAGGGGTTCGGGTAGGGCGTAGGGTATGGGTTAGGGTTAGGGTTAGGGTTAGGGCTCGGTTTAGGGCACGGGTTAGGATTAGGGTACGCGTTAGGGTTAGGGTAGGGGTTAGGGTTAGGGTACGCGTTAGGGTGAGGGTAGTTATTAAACCTCTCCCTCTCTCTAGATACCCCTTAGCACGTAAAGGTATATTATTTGGGGTTCCAGCCATGGAGAAGAGTTTAGACACTAGGAGAAGATAAGGAACACACCCATTATCACGAAATCACATTAGGATTCTCTTTTTAACCTGTTCCTTAAAACACTAGTGCTTAGGAAATCTATTGGAGGCAGAAGCAGTCAAGGGTAGCTTAGGTTTAGGGTTAGTGTTAGGGTGAGGGTTAGGGTATGGCTTAGGGTACGGGTTCGGGGAGGGGTTCGGGTAGGGCGTAGGGTATGGGTTAGGTTTAGGGTTAGGGCTAGGGTTAGGGTTAGGGCTCGGTTTAGGGTACGGGTTAGGATTAGGGTACGCGTTAGGGTTAGGGTAGGGGTTAGGGTTAGGGTACGCGTTAGGGTGAGGGTAGTTATTAAACCTATCCCACTCTCTAGATATCCCTTAGCACGTAAAGGAATATTATTTGGGGGTCCAGCCATGGAGAAGAGTTTAGACACTAGGAGAAGATAAGGAACACACCCATTATCACGAAATCACATTAGGATTCTCTTTTTAACCTGTTCCTTAAACACTAGTGCTTAGGAAATCTATTGGAGGCAGAAGCAGTCAAGGGTAGCTTAAGGTTAGGGTTAGGGTTAGGGTGAGGGTTAGGGTACGGCTTAGGGTACGGGTTCGGGGAGGGGTTCGGGTAGGGCGTAGGGTATGGGTTAGGGTTAGGGTTAGGGCTAGTGTTAGGGTTAGGGCTCAGTTTAGGTTACGGGTTAGGATTAGGGTACGCGTTAGGGTTAGGGTAGGGGTTAGGGATAGGGTACACGTTAGGGTGAGGGTAGTTATTAAAGCTATCCCACTCTTTAGATACCCCTTAGCACGTAAAGGAATATTATTTGGGGGTCCAGCCATGGAGAAGAGTTTAGACACGAGGAGAAGATAAGGAACACACCCATTATCAAGAAATCACATTAGGATTCTCTTTTTAACCTGTTCCTTAAAACACTAGTGCTTAGGAAATCTATTGGAGGCACAAGCCGTCAAGGGTAGCTTAGGGCTAGGGTTAGGGTTAGTGTGAGGGTTAGGGTACGGCTTAGGGTACGGTTTCGGGGAGGGGTTCGGGTAGGGCGTAGTGTATGGGTTAGTGTTAGGGTTAGGGTTAGTGTTAGGGTTAGGGCTCGGTTTAGGTTACGGGTTAGGATTAGGGTACGCGTTAGGGTTAGGGTAGGGGTTAGAGTTAGGGTACGCGTTAGGTTGAGGGTAGTTATTAAACCTCTCCCTCTCTCTAGATACCCCTTAGCACGTAAAGGAATATTATTTGGGGGTCCAGCCATGAAGAAGAGTTTAGACACTAGGAGAAGATAAGGAACACACCCATTATCATGAAATCACATTAGGATTCTCTTTTTAACCTGTTCCTTAAAACACTAGTGCTTAGGAAATCTATAGGACGCAGAAGCCTTCAAGGGTAGCTTAGGGCTAGGGTTAGCGTTAGGGTGAGGGTTAGGGTACGGCTTAGGGTACGGGTTCGGGGAGGGGTTCGGGTAGGGCGTAGGGTATGGGTTAGGGTTAGGGTTAGGGTTAGTGTTAGGGTTAGGGCTCGGTTTAGTGTACGGGATAGGATTAGGGTACGCGTTAGGGTTAGGGTAGGTGTTAGGGTTAGGGTACGCGTTAGGGTGAGGGTAGTTATTAAACCTCTCCCTCTCTCTAGATACCCCTTAGCACGTAAAGGAATATTATTTGGGGGTCCAGCCATGGAGAAGAGTTTAGACACTAGAGAAGATAAGGAACACACCCATTATCACGAAATCACAATATGATTCTCTTTTTAAACTGTTCCTTAAAACACTAGTGCTTAGGAAATCTATTGTAGGCAGAAGCAGTCAAGGGTAGCTTAGGGTTAGGGTTAGGGTTAGGGTGAGGGTTAGGGTACGGCTTAGGGTACGGGTTCGGGGAGGGGTTCGGGTAGGGCGTAGGGTATGGGTTAGGGTTAGGGTTAGGGTTAGTGTTAGGGTTAGGGCTCGGTTTAGGGTACGGGTTAGGATTAGGGTACGCGTTAGGGTTAGGGTAGGGGTTAGGGTTAGGGTACGCGTTAGGGTGAGGGTAGTTATTAAACCTCTCCCTCTCTCTAGATACCCCTTAGCACGTAAAGGAATATTATTTGGGGTCCAGCCATGGAGAAGAGTTTAGACACTAGGAGAAGATAAGGAACACACCCATTATCACGAAATCTCATTAGGATTCTCTTTTTAACCTGTTCCTTAAAACACTAGTGCTTAGGAAATCTATTGGAGGCAGAAGCAGTCAAGGGTAGCTTAGGGTTAGGGTTAGGGTTAGGGTGAGTGTTAGGGTACGGCTTAGGGTACGGGTTCGGGGAGGGGTTCGGGTAGGGCGTAGGGTATGGGTTAGGGTTAGGGTTAGGGTTAGTGTTATGGTTAGGGCTCGGTTTAGGGTACGGGTTAGGATTAGGGTACGCGTTAGGGTTAGGGTAGGGGTTAGGGTTAGGGTACGCGTTAGGGTGAGGGTAGTTATTAAACCTATCCCACTCTCTAGATACCCCTTAGCACGTAAAGGAATATTATTTGGGGGTCCAGCCATGGAGAAGAGTTTAGACACGAGGAGAAGATAAGGAACACACCCATTATCAAGAAATCACATTAGGATTCTCTTTTTAACCTGTTCCTTAAAACACTAGTGCTTAGGAAATCTATTGGAGGCAGAAGCCGTCAAGGGTAGCTTAGGGTTAGGGTTAGGGTTAGGGTGAGGGTTAGGGTACGGCTTAGGGTACGGGTTCGGGGAGGGGTTCGGGTAGGGCGTAGGGTATGGGTTAGGTTTAGGGTTAGGGTTAGTGTTAGGGTTAGGGCTCGGTTTAGGGTACGGGTTAGGATTAGGGTACGCGTTAGGGTTAGGGTAGGGGATAGGGTTAGGGTACGCGTTAGGGTGAGGGTAGTTATTAAACCTCACCCTCTCTCTAGATACCCCTTAGCACGTAAAGGAATATTATTTGGGGGTCCAGCCATGGAGAAGAGTTTAGACACTAGGAGAAGATAAGGAACACACCCATTATCACGAAATCACATTAGGATTCTCTTTTTAACCTGTTCCTTAAAACACTAGTGCTTAGGAAATCTATTGGAGGCAGAAGCAGTCAAGGGTAGCTTAGGGTTAGGGATAGGGTTAGGGTGAGGGTTAGGGAATGGCTTAGGGTACGGGTTCGGGGAGGGCGTAGGGTATGGGTTAGGGTTAGGGTTAGGGTTAGTGTTAGGGTTAGGGCTCGGTTTAGGGTACGGGTTAGGATTAGGGTACGCGTTAGTGTTAGGGTAGTGGTTAGGGTTAGGTTACGCGATAGGGTGAGCTTAGTTATTAAACCTATCCCACTCTCTAGATACCCCTTAGCACGTAAAGGAATATTATTTGGGGGTCCAGCCATGGAGAAGAGTTTAGACACTAGGAGAAGATAAGGAACACACCCATTATCAAGAAATCACATTAGGATTCTCTTTTTAACCTGTTCCTTAAAACACTAGTGCTTAGGAAATCTATTGGAGGCAGAAGCAGTCAAGGGTAGCGTAGGGTTAGGGTTAGGGTTAGGCTGAGGGTTAGGGTACGGCTTAGGGTACGGGTTCGGGGAGGGGTTCGGATAGGGCGTAGGGTATGGGTTAGGGTTAGGGTTAGTGTTAGGGTTAGGGCTCGGTTTAGGGTACGGGTTAGGATTAGGGTACGCGTTAGTGTTAGGGTAGGGGTTAGGGTTAGGTTACGCGATAGGGTGAGGTTAGTTATTAAACCTATCCCACTCTCTAGATACCCCTTAGCACGTAAAGGAATATTATTTGGGGGTCCAGCCATGGAGAAGAGTTTAGACACTAGGAGAAGAAAAGGAACACACCCATTATCAAGAAATCACATTAGAATTCTGTTTTTAACCTATTCCTTAAAACACTAGTGCTTAGGAAATCTATTGGAGGCAGAAGCAGTCAAGGGTAGCTTAGGGTTAGGTATAGGGTTAGGGTGAGGGTTAGGGAATGGCTTAGGGTACGGGTTCGGGGAGGGGTTCGGGTAGGGCGTAGGGTATGGGTTAGGGTTAGGGTTAGTGTTAGGGTTAGGGCTCGGTTTAGGGTACGGGATAGGATTAGGGTACGCGTTAGTGTTAGGGTAGGGGTTACGGTTAGGTTACGCGATAGGGTGAGCTTAGTTATTAAACCTATCCCACTCTCTAGATACCCCTTAGCACGTAAAGGAATATTATTTGGGGGTCCAGCCATGGAGAAGAGTTTAGACACTAGGAGAAGATAAGGAACACACCCATTATCACGAAATCACATTAGGATTCTCTTTTTAACCTGTTCCTTAAACACTAGTGCTTAGGAAATCTATTGGAGGCAGAAGCAGTCAAGGGTAGCTTAGGGTTAGGGTTAGGGTTAGGGTGAGGGTTAGGGTACAGCTTAGGGTACGGGTTCGGGGAGGGGTTCGGGTAGGGCGTAGGGTATGGGTTAGGGTTAGGGTTAGGGTTAGTGTTAGGGTTAGGGCTCGGTTTAGGGTACGGGTTAGGATTAGGGTACGCGTTAGGGTTAGGGTAGGGGTTAGGGTTAGGGTACACGTTAGGGTGAGGGTAGTTATTAAACCTATCCCACTCTCTAGATACCCCTTAGCACGTAAAGGAATATTATTTGGGGGTCCAGCCATGGAGAAGAGTTTAGACACGAGGAGAAGATAAGGAACACACCCATTATCAAGAAATCACATTAGGATTCAATTTTTAACCTGTTCCTTAAAACACTAGTGCTTAGGAAATCTATTGGAGGCAGAAGCAGTCAAGCGTAGCTTAGTGTTAGGGTTAGGGTTAGGGTGAGGGTTAGGGTAAGGCTTAGGGTACTGGTTCGGGGAGGGGTTCGGGTAGGGCGTAGGGTATGGGTTAGGGTTAGGGTTAGGGTTAGTGTTAGGGTTAGGGCTCGGTTTAGGGTACGGGTTAGGATTAGGGTACGCGTTAGGGTTAGGGTAGGGGTTAGGGTTAGGGTACGCGTTAGGGTGAGGGTAGTTATTAAACCTCTCCCTCTCTCTAGATAACCCTTAGCACGTAAAGGAATATTATTTGGGGGTCCAGCCATGGAGAAGAGTTTAGACACTAGGAGAAGATAAGGAACACACCCATTATCACGAAATCACATTACCATTCTCTATTTAACCTGTTCCTTAAAACACGAGTGCTTAGGAAATCTATTGGAGGCAGAAGCAGTCAAGGGTAGCTTAGGGCTAGGGTTAGGGTTAGGGTGAGGGTTAGGGTACGGCTTAGGGTACGGGTTCGGGGAGGGGTTCGGGTAGGGCGTAGGGTATGGGTTAGGGTTAGGGTTAGGGTTAGTGTTAGGGTTAGGGCTCGGTTTAGGGTACGGGTTAGGATTCGTGTACGCGTTAGGGTTAGGGTAGGGGTTAGGGTTAGGGTACGCTTTAGGGTGAGGGTAGTTATTAAACCTATCCCACTCTCTAGATACCCCTTAGCACGTAAAGGAATATTATTTGGGGGTCCAGCCATGGAGAAGAGTTTAGACACTAGGAGAAGATAAGGAACACACCCATTATCAATAAATCACAATATGATTCTCTTTTTAAACTGTTCCTTAAAACACTAGTGCTTAGGAAATCTATTGGAGGCAGAAGCAGTCAAGGGTAGCTTAGGGTTAGGGTTAGGGTTAGGGTGAGGGTTAGGGTACGGCTTAGGGTACGGGTTCGGGGAGGGGTTCGGGTAGGGCGTAGGGTATTGGTTAGGGTTAGGGTTAGGGTTAGTGTTAGGGTTAGGGCTCGGTTTAGGGTACGGGTTACGATTAGGGTATGCGGTAGGGTTAGGGTAGGGGTTAGGGTTAGGGTACGCGTTAGCGTGAGGTTAGTTATTAAACCTCTCCCTCTCTCTAGATACCCCTTAGCACGTAAAGGAATATTATTTGGGGGTCCAGCCATGGAGAAGAGTTTAGACACAAGGAGAAGATAAGGAACACACCCATTATCACGAAATCACATTAGGATTCTCTTTTTAAGGTGTTCCTTAAAACACTAGTGCTTAGGAAATCTATTTGAGGCCGAAGCAGTCAAGGGTAGCTTAGGGTTAGGGATAGGGTTAGGGTGAGGGTTAGGGAATGGCTTAGGGTACGGGTTCGGGGAGGGGTTCGTGTAGGGCGTAGGGTATGGGTTAGGGTTAGGGTTAGGGTTAGTGTTAGGGTTAGGGCTCGGTTTAGGGTACGGGTTAGGATTAGGGTACGCGTTAGCGTTAGGGTAGGGGTTAGGGTTAGGGTACGCGATAGGGTGAGCTTAGTTATTAAACCTATCCCACTCTCTAGATACCCCTTAGCATGTAAAATAATATTATTTGGGGTTCCAGCCATGGAGAAGAGTTTAGACACTAGGAGAAGATAAGGAACACACCCATTATCAAGAAATCACATTAGGATTCTCTTTTTAACCTGTTCCTTAATACACTAGTGCTTAGGAAATCTATTGGAGGCAGAAGCAGTCAAGGGTAGCGTAGGGTTAGGGTTAGGGTGAGGGTGAGAGTTAGGGTACGGCTTAGGGTACGGGTTCGGGGAGGGGTTCGGGTAGGGCGTAGGGTATGGGTTAGGGTTAGGGTTAGGGTTAGTGTTAGGGTTAAGGCTCGGTTTAGGGTACGGGTTTGGATTAGGGTACGCGTTAGGGTTAGGGTAGGGGTTAGGGTTTGGGTACGCGTTAGGGTGAGGCTAGTTATTAAACCTATCCCACTCTCTAGATACCCCTTAGCACGTAAAGGAATATTATTTGGGGGTCCAGCCATGGAGAAGAGTTTAGACACGAGGAGAAAATAAGGAAAACACCCATTATCAAGAAATCACATTAGGATTCTCTTTTTAACCTGTTCCTTAAAACACTAGTGCTTAGGAAATCTATTGGAGGCAGAAGCCGTCAAGGGTAGCTTAGGGTTAGGGTTAGGGTTAGGGTGAGGGTTAGGGTACGGCTTAGGGTACGGGTTCGGGGACGGTTTCGGGTAGGGCGTAGGGTATGGGTTAGGGTTAGGGTTAGGGTTAGTGTTAGGGTTAGGGCTCGGTTTAGGTTACGGGTTAGGATTAGGGTACGCGTTAGGGTTATGTTAGGTGTTAGAGTTAGGGTACGCGTTAGGGTGAGGGTAGTTATTAAACCTCTCCCTCTCTCTAGATACCCCTTAGCACGTAAAGGAATATTATTTGGGGATCCAGCCATGGAGAAGAGTTTAGACACTAGAAGAAGATAAGGAACACACCCATTATCAAGAAATCACAATATGATTGTCTTTTTAAACTGTTCCTTAAAACACTAGTGCTTAGGAAATCTATTGGAGGCAGAAGCAGTCAAGGGTAGCTTAGGGTTAGGGTTAGGGCTAGGGTGAGGATTAGGGTACGGCTTAGGGTACGGGTTCGGGGAGGGGTTCGGGTAGGGCGTAGGGTATGGGTTAGGGTTAGGGTTAGTGTTAGGGTTAGGGCTCGGTTTAGGGTACGGGTTAGGGTTAGGGTACGCGTTAGGGTTTGGGTAGGGGTTAGGGTTAGGGTACGCGTTAGGGTGAGGGTAGTTATTAAACCTCTCCCTCTCTCTAGATACCCCTTAGCAGGTAAAGGAATATTATTTGGGGGTCCAGCCATGGAGAAGAGTTTAGACACTAGGAGAAGATAAGGAACACACCCATTATCACGAAATCACATTAGGATTCTCTTTTTAACCTGTTCCTTAAAACACTAGTGCTTAGGAAATCTATTGGAGGCAGAAGCAGTCAAGGGTAGCGTAGGGTTAGGGTTAGGGTTAGGCTGAGGGTTAGGGTACGGCTTAGGGTACGGGTTCGGGGAGGGGTTCGGGTAGGGCGTAGGGCATGTGTTAGGGTTAGGGTTAGGGCTAGTGTTAGGGTTAGGGCTCGGTTTAGGGTACGACTTAGGATTAGGGTACGCGTTAGGGTTAGGGTAGGGGTTAGGGTTAGGGTACGCGTTAGGGTGAGGGTAGTTATTAAACCTATCCCACTCTCTAGATATCCCTTAGCACGTAAAGGAATATTATTTGGGGGTCCAGCCATGGAGAAGAGTTTAGACACTAGGAGAAGATAAGGAACACACCCATTATCAAGAAATCACATTAGGATTCTCTTTTTAACCTGTTCCTTAAAACACTAGTGCTTAGGAAATCTATTGGAGGCAGAAGCAGTCAAGGGTAGCTTAGGGTTAGGGATAGGGTTAGGGTGAGGGTTAGGGAATGGCTTAGGGTACGGGTTCGGGGAGGGGTTCGGGTAGGGCGTAGGGTATGGGTTAGGGTTAGGGTTAGTGTTAGGGTTAGGGCTCGGTTTAGGGTACGGGTTAGGATTAGGGTACGCGTTAGTGTTAGGGTAGGGGTTACGGTTAGGTTACGCGATAGGGTGAGCTTAGTTATTAAACCTATCCCACTCTCTAGATACCCCTTAGCACGTAAAGGAATATTATTTGTGGGTCCAGCCATGGAGAAGAGTTTAGACACTAGGAGAAGATAAGGAACACACCCATTATCAAGAAATCACATTAGGATTCTCTTTTTAACCTGTTCCTTAAAACACAAGTGCTTAGGAAATCTATTGGAGGCAGAAGCAGTCAAGGGTAGCGTAGGGTTAGGGTTAGGGTTAGGCTGAGGGTTAGGGTACGGCTTAGGGTACGGGTTCGGGGAGGGGTTCGGGTAGGGCGTAGGGCATGTGTTAGGGTTAGGGTTAGGGCTAGTGTTAGGGTTAGGGCTCGGTTTAGGGTACGAGTTAGGATTAGGGTACGCGTTAGGGTTAGGGTAGGGGTTAGGGTTAGGGTACGCGTTAGGGTGAGGGTAGTTATTAAACCTATCCCACTCTCTAGATATCCCTTAGCACGTAAAGGAATATTATTTGGGGGTCCAGCCATGGAGAAGAGTTTAGACACTAGGAGAAGATAAGGAACACACCCATTATCACGAAATCACATTAGGATTCTCTTTTTAACCTGTTCCTTAAACACTAGTGCTTAGGAAATCTATTGGAGGCAGAAGCAGTCAAGGGTAGCTTAGGGTTAGGGTTAGGGTTAGGGTGAGGGTTAGGGTACAGCTTAGGGTACGGGTTCGGGGAGGGGTTCGGGTAGGGCGTAGGGTATGGGTTAGGGTTAGGGTTAGGGTTAGTGTTAGGGTTAGGGCTCGGTTTAGGGTACGGGTTAGGATTAGGGTACGCGTTAGGGTTAGGGTAGGGGTTAGGGTTAGGGTACACGTTAGGGTGAGGGTAGTTATTAAACCTATCCCACTCTCTAGATACCCCTTAGCACGTAAAGGAATATTATTTGGGGGTCCAGCCATGGAGAAGAGTTTAGACACGAGGAGAAGATAAGGAACACACCCATTATCAAGAAATCACATTAGGATTCAATTTTTAACCTGTTCCTTAAAACACTAGTGCTTAGGAAATCTATTGGAGGCAGAAGCAGTCAAGCGTAGCTTAGTGTTAGGGTTAGGGTTAGGGTGAGGGTTAGGGTAAGGCTTAGGGTACTGGTTCGGGGAGGGGTTCGGGTAGGGCGTAGGGTATGGGTTAGGGTTAGGGTTAGGGTTAGTGTTAGGGTTAGGGCTCGGTTTAGGGTACGGGTTAGGATTAGGGTACGCGTTAGGGTTAGGGTAGGGGTTAGGGTTAGGGTACGCGTTAGGGTGAGGGTAGTTATTAAACCTCTCCCTCTCTCTAGATAACCCTTAGCACGTAAAGGAATATTATTTGGGGGTCCAGCCATGGAGAAGAGTTTAGACACTAGGAGAAGATAAGGAACACACCCATTATCACGAAATCACATTACCATTCTCTATTTAACCTGTTCCTTAAAACACGAGTGCTTAGGAAATCTATTGGAGGCAGAAGCAGTCAAGGGTAGCTTAGGGCTAGGGTTAGGGTTAGGGTGAGGGTTAGGGTACGGCTTAGGGTACGGGTTCGGGGAGGGGTTCGGGTAGGGCGTAGGGTATGGGTTAGGGTTAGGGTTAGGGTTAGTGTTAGGGTTAGGGCTCGGTTTAGGGTACGGGTTAGGATTCGTGTACGCGTTAGGGTTAGGGTAGGGGTTAGGGTTAGGGTACGCTTTAGGGTGAGGGTAGTTATTAAACCTATCCCACTCTCTAGATACCCCTTAGCACGTAAAGGAATATTATTTGGGGGTCCAGCCATGGAGAAGAGTTTAGACACTAGGAGAAGATAAGGAACACACCCATTATCAATAAATCACAATATGATTCTCTTTTTAAACTGTTCCTTAAAACCCTAGTGCTTAGGAAATCTATTGGAGGCAGAAGCAGTCAAGGGTAGCTTAGGGTTAGGGTTAGGGTTAGGGTGAGGGTTAGGGTACGGCTTAGGGTACGGGTTCGGGGAGGGGTTCGGGTAGGGCGTAGGGTATTGGTTAGGGTTAGGGTTAGGGTTAGTGTTAGGGTTAGGGCTCGGTTTAGGGTACGGGTTACGATTAGGGTATGCGGTAGGGTTAGGGTAGGGGTTAGGGTTAGGGTACGCGTTAGCGTGAGGTTAGTTATTAAACCTCTCCCTCTCTCTAGATACCCCTTAGCACGTAAAGGAATATTATTTGGGGGTCCAGCCATGGAGAAGAGTTTAGACACAAGGAGAAGATAAGGAACACACCCATTATCACGAAATCACATTAGGATTCTCTTTTTAAGGTGTTCCTTAAAACACTAGTGCTTAGGAAATCTATTTGAGGCCGAAGCAGTCAAGGGTAGCTTAGGGTTAGGGATAGGGTTAGGGTGAGGGTTAGGGAATGGCTTAGGGTACGGGTTCGGGGAGGGGTTCGTGTAGGGCGTAGGGTATGGGTTAGGGTTAGGGTTAGGGTTAGTGTTAGGGTTAGGGCTCGGTTTAGGGTACGGGTTAGGATTAGGGTACGCGTTAGCGTTAGGGTAGGGGTTAGGGTTAGGGTACGCGATAGGGTGAGCTTAGTTATTAAACCTATCCCACTCTCTAGATACCCCTTAGCATGTAAAATAATATTATTTGGGGTTCCAGCCATGGAGAAGAGTTTAGACACTAGGAGAAGATAAGGAACACACCCATTATCAAGAAATCACATTAGGATTCTCTTTTTAACCTGTTCCTTAATACACTAGTGCTTAGGAAATCTATTGGAGGCAGAAGCAGTCAAGGGTAGCGTAGGGTTAGGGTTAGGGTGAGGGTGAGAGTTAGGGTACGGCTTAGGGTACGGGTTCGGGGAGGGGTTCGGGTAGGGCGTAGGGTATGGGTTAGGGTTAGGGTTAGGGTTAGTGTTAGGGTTAAGGCTCGGTTTAGGGTACGGGTTTGGATTAGGGTACGCGTTAGGGTTAGGGTAGGGGTTAGGGTTTGGGTACGCGTTAGGGTGAGGCTAGTTATTAAACCTATCCCACTCTCTAGATACCCCTTAGCACGTAAAGGAATATTATTTGGGGGTCCAGCCATGGAGAAGAGTTTAGACACGAGGAGAAAATAAGGAAAACACCCATTATCAAGAAATCACATTAGGATTCTCTTTTTAACCTGTTCCTTAAAACACTAGTGCTTAGGAAATCTATTGGAGGCAGAAGCCGTCAAGGGTAGCTTAGGGTTAGGGTTAGGGTTAGGGTGAGGGTTAGGGTACGGCTTAGGGTACGGGTTCGGGGACGGTTTCGGGTAGGGCGTAGGGTATGGGTTAGGGTTAGGGTTAGGGTTAGTGTTAGGGTTAGGGCTCGGTTTAGGTTACGGGTTAGGATTAGGGTACGCGTTAGGGTTATGTTAGGTGTTAGAGTTAGGGTACGCGTTAGGGTGAGGGTAGTTATTAAACCTCTCCCTCTCTCTAGATACCCCTTAGCACGTAAAGGAATATTATTTGGGGATCCAGCCATGGAGAAGAGTTTAGACACTAGAAGAAGATAAGGAACACACCCATTATCAAGAAATCACAATATGATTGTCTTTTTAAACTGTTCCTTAAAACACTAGTGCTTAGGAAATCTATTGGAGGCAGAAGCAGTCAAGGGTAGCTTAGGGTTAGGGTTAGGGCTAGGGGGAGGATTAGGGTACGGCTTAGGGTACGGGTTCGGGGAGGGGTTCGGGTAGGGCGTAGGGTATGGGTTAGGGTTAGGGTTAGTGTTAGGGTTAGGGCTCGGTTTAGGGTACGGGTTAGGGTTAGGGTACGCGTTAGGGTTTGGGTAGGGGTTAGGGTTAGGGTACGCGTTAGGGTGAGGGTAGTTATTAAACCTCTCCCTCTCTCTAGATACACCTTAGCAGGTAAAGGAATATTATTTGGGGGTCCAGCCATGGAGAAGAGTTTAGACACTAGGAGAAGATAAGGAACACACCCATTATCACGAAATCACATTAGGATTCTCTTTTTAACCTGTTCCTTAAAACACTAGTGCTTAGGAAATCTATTGGAGGCAGAAGCAGTCAAGGGTAGCGTAGGGTTAGGGTTAGGGTTAGGCTGAGGGTTAGGGTACGGCTTAGGGTACGGGTTCGGGGAGGGGTTCGGGTAGGGCGTAGGGCATGTGTTAGGGTTAGGGTTAGGGCTAGTGTTAGGGTTAGGGCTCGGTTTAGGGTACGAGTTAGGATTAGGGTACGCGTTAGGGTTAGGGTAGTGGTTAGGGTTAGGGTACGCGTTAGGGTGAGGGTAGTTATTAAACCTATCCCACTCTCTAGATATCCCTTAGCACGTAAAGGAATATTATTTGGGGGTCCAGCCATGGAGAAGAGTTTAGACACTAGGAGAAGATAAGGAACACACCCATTATCACGAAATCACATTAGGATTCTCTTTTTAACCTGTTCCTTAAACACTAGTGCTTAGGAAATCTATTGGAGGCAGAAGCAGTCAAGGGTAGCTTAGGGTTAGGGTTAGGGTTAGGGTGAGGGTTAGGGTACAGCTTAGGGTACGGGTTCGGGGAGGGGTTCGGGTAGGGCGTAGGGTATGGGTTAGGGTTAGGGTTAGGGTTAGTGTTAGGGTTAGGGCTCGGTTTAGGGTACGGGTTAGGATTAGGGTACGCGTTAGGGTTAGGGTAGGGGTTAGGGTTAGGGTACACGTTAGGGTGAGGGTAGTTATTAAACCTTTCCCACTCTCTAGATACCCCTTAGCACGTAAAGGAATATTATTTGGGGGTCCAGCCATGGAGAAGAGTTTAGACACGAGGAGAAGATAAGGAACACACCCATTATCAAGAAATCACATTAGGATTCAATTTTTAACCTGTTCCTTAAAACACTAGTGCTTAGGAAATCTATTGGAGGCAGAAGCAGTCAAGCGTAGCTTAGTGTTAGGGTTAGGGTTAGGGTGAGGGTTAGGGTAAGGCTTAGGGTACTGGTTCGGGGAGGGGTTCGGGTAGGGCGTAGGGTATGGGTTAGTTAGGGTTAGGGTTAGTGTTAGGGTTAGGGCTCGGTTTAGGGTACGGGTTAGGATTAGGGTACGCGTTAGGGTTAGGGTAGGGGTTAGGGTTAGGGTACGCGTTAGGGTGAGGGTAGTTATTAAACCTCTCCCTCTCTCTAGATAACCCTTAGCACGTAAAGGAATATTATTTGGGGGTCCAGCCATGGAGAAGAGTTTAGACACTAGGAGAAGATAAGGAACACACCCATTATCACGAAATCACATTACCATTCTCTATTTAACCTGTTCCTTAAAACACGAGTGCTTAGGAAATCTATTGGAGGCAGAAGCAGTCAAGGGTAGCTTAGGGCTAGGGTTAGGGTTAGGGTGAGGGTTAGGGTACGGCTTAGGGTACGGGTTCGGGGAGGGGTTCGGGTAGGGCGTAGGGTATGGGTTAGGGTTAGGGTTAGGGTTAGTGTTAGGGTTAGGGCTCGGTTTAGGGTACGGGTTAGGATTCGTGTACGCGTTAGGGTTAGGGTAGGGGTTAGGGTTAGGGTACGCTTTAGGGTGAGGGTAGTTATTAAACCTATCCCACTCTCTAGATACCCCTTAGCACGTAAAGGAATATTATTTGGGGGTCCAGCCATGGAGAAGAGTTTAGACACTAGGAGAAGATAAGGAACACACCCATTATCAATAAATCACAATATGATTCTCTTTTTAAACTGTTCCTTAAAACACTAGTGCTTAGGAAATCTATTGGAGGCAGAAGCAGTCAAGGGTAGCTTAGGGTTAGGGTTAGGGTTAGGGTGAGGGTTAGGGTACGGCTTAGGGTACGGGTTCGGGGAGGGGTTCGGGTAGGGCGTAGGGTATTGGTTAGGGTTAGGGTTAGGGTTAGTGTTAGGGTTAGGGCTCGGTTTAGGGTACGGGTTACGATTAGGGTATGCGGTAGGGTTAGGGTAGGGGTTAGGGTTAGGGTACGCGTTAGCGTGAGGTTAGTTATTAAACCTCTCCCTCTCTCTAGATACCCCTTAGCACGTAAAGGAATATTATTTGGGGGTCCAGCCATGGAGAAGAGTTTAGACACAAGGAGAAGATAAGGAACACACCCATTATCACGAAATCACATTAGGATTCTCTTTTTAAGGTGTTCCTTAAAACACTAGTGCTTAGGAAATCTATTTGAGGCCGAAGCAGTCAAGGGTAGCTTAGGGTTAGGGATAGGGTTAGGGTGAGGGTTAGGGAATGGCTTAGGGTACGGGTTCGGGGAGGGGTTCGTGTAGGGCGTAGGGTATGGGTTAGGGTTAGGGTTAGGGTTAGTGTTAGGGTTAGGGCTCGGTTTAGGGTACGGGTTAGGATTAGGGTACGCGTTAGCGTTAGGGTAGGGGTTAGGGTTAGGGTACGCGATAGGGTGAGCTTAGTTATTAAACCTATCCCACTCTCTAGATACCCCTTAGCATGTAAAATAATATTATTTGGGGTTCCAGCCATGGAGAAGAGTTTAGACACTAGGAGAAGATAAGGAACACACCCATTATCAAGAAATCACATTAGGATTCTCTTTTTAACCTGTTCCTTAATACACTAGTGCTTAGGAAATCTATTGGAGGCAGAAGCAGTCAAGGGTAGCGTAGGGTTAGGGTTAGGGTGAGGGTGAGAGTTAGGGTACGGCTTAGGGTACGGGTTCGGGGAGGGGTTCGGGTAGGGCGTAGGGTATGGGTTAGGGTTAGGGTTAGGGTTAGTGTTAGGGTTAAGGCTCGGTTTAGGGTACGGGTTTGGATTAGGGTACGCGTTAGGGTTAGGGTAGGGGTTAGGGTTTGGGTACGCGTTAGGGTGAGGCTAGTTATTAAACCTATCCCACTCTCTAGATACCCCTTAGCACGTAAAGGAATATTATTTGGGGGTCCAGCCATGGAGAAGAGTTTAGACACGAGGAGAAAATAAGGAAAACACCCATTATCAAGAAATCACATTAGGATTCTCTTTTTAACCTGTTCCTTAAAACACTAGTGCTTAGGAAATCTATTGGAGGCAGAAGCCGTCAAGGGTAGCTTAGGGTTAGGGTTAGGGTTAGGGTGAGGGTTAGGGTACGGCTTAGGGTACGGGTTCGGGGACGGTTTCGGGTAGGGCGTAGGGTATGGGTTAGGGTTAGGGTTAGGGTTAGTGTTAGGGTTAGGGCTCGGTTTAGGTTACGGGTTAGGATTAGGGTACGCGTTAGGGTTATGTTAGGTGTTAGAGTTAGGGTACGCGTTAGGGTGAGGGTAGTTATTAAACCTCTCCCTCTCTCTAGATACCCCTTAGCACGTAAAGGAATATTATTTGGGGATCCAGCCATGGAGAAGAGTTTAGACACTAGAAGAAGATAAGGAACACACCCATTATCAAGAAATCACAATATGATTGTCTTTTTAAACTGTTCCTTAAAACACTAGTGCTTAGGAAATCTAATGGAGGCAGAAGCAGTCAAGGGTAGCTTAGGGTTAGGGTTAGGGCTAGGGTGAGGATTAGGGTACGGCTTAGGGTACGGGTTCGGGGAGGGGTTCGGGTAGGGCGTAGGGTATGGGTTAGGGTTAGGGTTAGTGTTAGGGTTAGGGCTCGGTTTAGGGTACGGTTAGGGTTAGGGTACGCGTTAGGGTTTGGGTAGGGGTTAGGGTTAGGGTACGCGTTAGGGTGAGGGTAGTTATTAAACCTCTCCCTCTCTCTAGATACCCCTTAGCAGGTAAAGGAATATTATTTGGGGGTCCAGCCATGGAGAAGAGTTTAGACACTAGGAGAAGATAAGGAACACACCCATTATCACGAAATCACATTAGGATTCTCTTTTTAACCTGTTCCTTAAAACACTACTGCTTAGGAAATCTATTGGAGGCAGAATCCATCAAGGGTAGCTTAGGGCTAGAGTTAGGCTTAGGGTGAGGGTTAGGGTACAGCTTAGTGTACGGGTGCGGGGAGGGGTTTGGGTAGGGCGTAGGGTATGGGTTAGGGTTAGGGTTAGGGTTAGTGTTAGGGTTAGGGCTCGGTTTAGGGTACGGGTTAGGATTAGGGTACGCGTTAGGGTTAGGGTAGGGGTTAGGGTTAGGGTACGCGTTAGGGTGAGGGTAGTTATTAAACCTATCCCACTCTCTAGATACCCCTTAGCACGTAAAGGAATATTATTTGGGGGTCCAGCCATGGAGAAGAGTTTAGACACTAGGAGAAGATAAGAAACACACCCATTATCAAGAAATCACATTAGAATTCTCTTTTTAACCTGTTCCTTAAAACACTAGTGCTTAGGAAATCTATTGGAGGCAGAAGCAGTCAAGGGTAGCTTAGTGTTAGGGTTAGGGTTAGGGTAAGGCTTAGGGTACGGGTTCGGGGAGGGGTTCGGGTAGGGCGTAGGGTATGGGTTAGGGTTAGGGTTAGGGTTAGTGTTAGGGTTAGGGCTCGGTATAGGGTACGGGTTAGGATTAGGGTACGCGTTAGCGTTAGGGTAGGGGTTAGGGTTAGGGTACGCGATAGGGTGAGCTTAGTTATTAAACCTATCCCACTCTCTAGATACCCCTTAGCATGTAAAGGAATATTATTTGGGGTTCCAGCCATGGAGAAGAGTTTAGACACTAGGAGAAGATAAGGAACACACCCATTATCAAGAAATCACATTAGGATTCTCTTTTTAACCTGTTCCTTAAAACACTAGTGCTTAGGAAATCTATTGGAGGCAGAAGCAGTCAAGGGTAGCGTAGGGTTAGGGTTAGGGTGAGGGTGAGGGTTAGGGTACGGCTTAGGGTACGGGTTCGGGGAGGGGTTCGGGTAGGGCGTAGGGTATGGGTTAGGGTTAGGGTTAGGGTTAGTGTTAGGGTTAAGGCTCGGTTTAGGGTACGTGTTAGGATTAGGTTACGCGTTAGGGTTAGGGTAGGGGTTAGGGTTTGGGTACGCGTTAGGGTGAGGGTAGTTATTAAACCTATCCCACTCTCTAGATACCCCTTAGCACGTAAAGAAATATTATTTGGGGGTCCAGCCATGGAGAAGAGTTTAGACACGAGGAGAAGATAAGGAACACACCCATTATCACGAAATCACATTAGGATTCTCTTTTTAACCTGTTCCTTAAAACACTAGTGCTTAGGAAATCTATTGGAGGCAGAAGCCGTCAAGGGTAGCTTAGGGTTAGGGTTAGGGTTAGGGTGAGGGTTAGGGTACGGCTTAGGGTACGGGTTCGGGGACGGTTTCGGGTAGAGCGTAGGGTATGGGTTAGGGTTAGGGTTAGGGTTAGTGTTAGGGTTAGGGCTCGGTTTAGGTTACGGGTTAGGATTAGGGTACGCGTTAGGGTTATGTTAGGTGTTAGAGTTAGGGTACGCGTTAGGGTTATGTTAGGTGTTAGAGTTAGGGTACGCGTTAGGGTGAGGGTAGTTATTAAACCTCTCCCTCTCTCTAGATACCCCTTAGCACGTAAAGGAATATTATTTGGGGATCCAGCCATGGAGAAGAGTTTAGACACTAGAAGAAGATAAGGAACACACCCATTATCAAGAAATCACAATATGATTGTCTTTTTAAACTGTTCCTTAAAACACTAGTGCTTAGGAAATCTATTGGAGGCAGAAGCAGTCAAGGGTAGCTTAGGGTTAGGGTTAGGGCTAGGGTGAGGATTAGGGTACGGCTTAGGGTACGGGTTCGGGGAGGGGTTCGGGTAGGGCGTAGGGTATGGGTTAGGGTTAGGGTTAGTGTTAGGGTTAGGGCTCGGTTTAGGGTACGGGTTAGGGTTAGGGTACGCGTTAGGGTTTGGGTAGGTGTTAGGGTTAGGGTACGCGTTAGGATGAGGGTAGTTATTAAACCTCTCCCTCTCTCTAGATACCCCTTAGCACGTAAAGGAATATTATTTGGGGGTCCAGCCATGGAGAAGAGTTTAGACACTAGGAGAAGATAAGGAACACACCCATTATCACGAAATCACATTAGGATTCTCTTTTTAACCTGTTCCTTAAAACACTACTGCTTAGGAAATCTATTGGAGGCAGAATCCATCAAGGGTAGCTTAGGGCTAGAGTTAGGGTTAGGGTGAGGGTTAGGGTACGGCATAGGGTACGGGTGCGGGGAGGGGTTCGGGTAGGGCGTAGGGTATGGGTTAGGGTTAGGGTTAGGGTTAGTGTTAGGGTTAGGGCTCGGTTTAGGGTACGGGTTAGGATTAGGGTACGCGTTAGGGTTAGGGTAGGGGTTAGGGTTAGGGTACGCGTTAGGGTGAGGGTAGTTATTAAACCTATCCCACTCTCTAGATACCCCTTAGCACGTAAAGGAATATTATTTGGGGGTCCAGCCATGGAGAAGAGTTTAGACACGAGGAGAAGATAAGGAACACACCCATTATCAAGAAATCACATTAGGATTCTCTTTTTAACCTGTTCCTTAAAACACTAGTGCTTAGGAAATCTATTGGAGGCAGAAGCAGTCAAGGGTAGCTTAGTGTTAGGGTTAGGGTTAGGGTAAGGCTTAGGGTACGGGTTCGGGGAGGGGTTCGGGTAGGGCGTAGGGTATGGGTTAGGGTTAGGGTTAGGATTAGTGTTAGGGTTAGGGCTCGGTTTAGGGTATGGGTTAGGATTAGGGTACGCGTTAGGGTTAGGGTAGGGGTTAGGGTGCGCGTTAGGGTGAGGGTAGTTATTAAACCTCTCCCTCTCTCTAGATACCCCTTAGGACGTAAAGGAATATTATTTGGGGGTCCAGCCATGGAGAAGAGTTTAGACACTAGGAGAAGATAAGGAACACACCCATTATCACGAAATCACATTAGGATTCTCTTTTTAACCTGTTCCTTAAAACACTAGTGCTTAGGAAATCTATTGGAGGCAGAAGCAGTCAAGGGTAGCTTAGGGTTAGGGTTAGGGTTAGGGCTAGGGTGAGGATTAGGGTACGGCTTAGGGTATGGGTTCGGGGAGGGGTTCGGGTAGGGCGTAGGGTATGGGTTAGGGTTAGGGTTAGTGTTAGGGTTAGGGCTCGGTTTATGGTACGGGTTAGGATTAGGGTACGCGTTAGGGTTAGGTTAGGGGTTAGGGTTAGGGTACGCGTTAGGGTGAGGTTAGTTATTAAACCTATCCCACTCTCTAGATACCCCTTAGCACGTAAAGGAATATTACTTGGGGGTCCAGCCATGGAGAAGAGTTTAGACACGAGGAGAATATAAGGAACACACCCATTATCAAGAAATCACATTAGGATTCTCTTTTTAACCTGTTCCTTAAAACACTAGTGCTTAGGAAATCTATTTGAGGCAGAAGCCGTCAAGGGTAGCTTAGGGCTAGGGTTAGGGTTAGGGTGAGGGTTAGGGTGAGGGTTAGGGTACGGCTTAGGGTACGGGTTCTGGGAGGGGTTCGGGTAGGGCGTAGGGTATGGGTTAGGGTTAGGGTTAGTGTTAGGGTTAGGGCTCGGTTTATGGTATGGGTTAGGATTAGGGTACGCGTTAGGGTTAGGGTAGGGGTTAGGGTTAGGGTACGCGTTAAGGTGAGGGTAGTTATTAAACCTCTCCGTCTCTCTAGATACCCCTTAGCACGTAAAGGAATATTATTTGGGGGTCCAGCCATGGAGAAGAGTTTAGACACTAGGAGAAGATACAGAACACACCCATTATCAACAAATCACATTAGGATTCTCTTTTTAACCTGTTCCTTAAAACACTAGTGCTTAGGAAATCTATTGGAGGCAGAAGCAGTCAAGGGTAGCTTAGGGTTCGGGTTAGGGTTAGGGTGAGGGTTAGGGTACGGCTTAGGGTACGGGTTCGGGGAGGGGTTCGGGTAGGGCGTAGGGTATGGGTTAGGGTTAGGGTTAGGGCTAGTGTTAGGGTTAGGGCTCGGTTTAGGGTACGGGTTAGGATTAGGGTACGCATTAGGGTTAGGGTAGGGGTTAGGGTTAGGGTACGCGTTAGGGTGAGGGTAGTTATTAAACCTATCCCACTCTCTAGATACCCCTTAGCACGTAAAGGAATATTATTTGGGGGTCCAGCCATGAAGAAGAGTTTAGACACTAGGAGAAGATAAGGAACCCACCCATTATCACGAAATCACATTAGGATTCTCTTTTTAACCTGTTCCTTAAAACACTAGTGCTTAGGAAATCTATTGGAGGCAGAAGCCGTCAAGGGTAGCTTAGGGCTAGTGTTAGGGTTAGGGTGAGGGTTAGGGTACGGCTTAGGGTACGGGTTCAGGGAGGGGTTCGGGTAGGGCGTAGGGTATGGGTTAGGGTTAGGGTTAGTGTTAGGGTTAGGGCTCGGTTTAGGGTACGGGTTAGGATTAGGGTACGCGTTAGTGTTAGGGTAGGGGTTAGGGTTAGGTTACGCGATAGGGTGAGGTTAGTTATTAAACCTATCCCACTCTCTAGATACCCCTTAGCACGTAAAGGAATATTATTTGGGGGTCCAGCCATGGAGAAGAGTTTAGACACTAGGAGAAGATAAGAAACACACCCATTATCAAGAAATCACATTAGAATTCTCTTTTTAACCTGTTCCTTAAAACACTAGTGCTTAGGAAATCTATTGGAGGCAGAAGCAGTCAAGGGTAGCTTAGTGTTAGGGTTAGGGTTAGGGTAAGGCTTAGGGTACGGGTTCGGGGAGGGGTTCGGGTAGGGCGTAGGGTATGGGTTAGGGTTAGGGTTAGGGTTAGTGTTAGGGTTAGGGCTCGGTATAGGGTACGGGTTAGGATTAGGGTACGCGTTAGCGTTAGGGTAGGGGTTAGGGTTAGGGTACGCGATAGGGTGAGCTTAGTTATTAAACCTATCCCACTCTCTAGATACCCCTTAGCATGTAAAGGAATATTATTTGGGGTTCCAGCCATGGAGAAGAGTTTAGACACTAGGAGAAGATAAGGAACACACCCATTATCAAGAAATCACATTAGGATTCTCTTTTTAACCTGTTCCTTAAAACACTAGTGCTTAGGAAATCTATTGGAGGCAGAAGCAGTCAAGGGTAGCGTAGGGTTAGGGTTAGGGTGAGGGTGAGGGTTAGGGTACGGCTTAGGGTACGGGTTCGGGGAGGGGTTCGGGTAGGGCGTAGGGTATGGGTTAGGGTTAGGGTTAGGGTTAGTGTTAGGGTTAAGGCTCGGTTTAGGGTACGTGTTAGGATTAGGGTACGCGTTAGGGTTAGGGTAGGGGTTAGGGTTTGGGTACGCGTTAGGGTGAGGGTAGTTATTAAACCTATCCCACTCTCTAGATACCCCTTAGCACGTAAAGAAATATTATTTGGGGGTCCAGCCATGGAGAAGAGTTTAGACACGAGGAGAAGATAAGGAACACACCCATTATCAAGAAATCACATTAGGATTCTCTTTTTAACCTGTTCCTTAAAACACTAGTGCTTAGGAAATCTATTGGAGGCAGAAGCCGTCAAGGGTAGCTTAGGGTTAGGGTTAGGGTTAGGGTGAGGGTTAGGGTACGGCTTAGGGTACGGGTTCGGGGACGGATTCGGGTAGAGCGTAGGGTATGGGTTAGGGTTAGGGTTAGGGTTAGTGTTAGGGTTAGGGCTCGGTTTAGGTTACGGGTTAGGATTAGGGTACGCGTTAGGGTTATGTTAGGTGTTAGAGTTAGGGTACGCGTTAGGGTTATGTTAGGTGTTAGAGTTAGGGTACGCGTTAGGGTGAGGGTAGTTATTAAACCTCTCCCTCTCTCTAGATACCCCTTAGCACGTAAAGGAATATTATTTGGGGATCCAGCCATGGAGAAGAGTTTAGACACTAGAAGAAGATAAGGAACACACCCATTATCAAGAAATCACAATATGATTGTCTTTTTAAACTGTTCCTTAAAACACTAGTGCTTAGGAAATCTATTGGAGGCAGAAGCAGTTAAGGGTAGCTTAGGGTTAGGGTTAGGGCTAGGGTGAGGATTAGGGTACGGCTTAGGGTACGGGTTCGGGGAGGGGTTCGGGTAGGGCGTAGGGTATGGGTTAGGGTTAGGGTTAGTGTTAGGGTTAGGGCTCGGTTTAGGGTACGGTTAGGGTTAGGGTACGCGTTAGGGTTTGGGTAGGGGTTAGGGTTAGGGTACGCGTTAGGGTGAGGGTAGTTATTAAACCTCTCCCTCTCTCTAGATACCCCTTAGCAGGTAAAGGAATATTATTTGGGGGTCCAGCCATGGAGAAGAGTTTAGACACTAGGAGAAGATAAGGAACACACCCATTATCACGAAATCACATTAGGATTCTCTTTTTAACCTGTTCCTTAAAACACTACTGCTTAGGAAATCTATTGGAGGCAGAATCCATCAAGGGTAGCTTAGGGCTAGAGTTAGGCTTAGGGTGAGGGTTAGGGTACAGCTTAGTGTACGGGTGCGGGGAGGGGTTTGGGTAGGGCGTAGGGTATGGGTTAGGGTTAGGGTTAGGGTTAGTGTTAGGGTTAGGGCTCGGTTTAGGGTACGGGTTAGGATTAGGGTACGCGTTAGTGTTAGGGTAGGGGTTAGGGTTAGGGTACGCGATAGGGTGAGGTTAGTTATTAAACCTATCCCACTCTCTAGATACCCCTTAGCACGTAAAGGAATATTATTTGGGGGTCCAGCCATGGAGAAGAGTTTAGACACTAGGAGAAGATAAGAAACACACCCATTATCAAGAAATCACATTAGAATTCTCTTTTTAACCTGTTCCTTAAAACACTAGTGCTTAGGAAATCTACTGGAGGCAGAAGCAGTCAAGGGTAGCTTAGTGTTAGGGTTAGGGTTAGGGTAAGGCTTAGGGTACGGGTTCGGGGAGGGGTTCGGGTAGGGCGTAGGGTATGGGTTAGGGTTAGGGTTAGGGTTAGTGTTAGGGTTAGGGCTCGGTATAGGGTACGGGTTAGGATTAGGGTACGCGTTAGCGTTAGGGTAGGGGTTAGGGTTAGGGTACGCGATAGGGTGAGCTTAGTTATTAAACCTATCCCACTCTCTAGATACCCCTTAGCATGTAAAGGAATATTATTTGGGGTTCCAGCCATGGAGAAGAGTTTAGACACTAGGAGAAGATAAGGAACACACCCATTATCAAGAAATCACATTAGGATTCTCTTTTTAACCTGTTCCTTAAAACACTAGTGCTTAGGAAATCTATTGGAGGCAGAAGCAGTCAAGGGTAGCGTAGGGTTAGGGTTAGGGTGAGGGTGAGGGTTAGGGTACGGCTTAGGGTACGGGTTCGGGGAGGGGTTCGGGTAGGGCGTAGGGTATGGGTTAGGGTTAGGGTTACGGTTAGTGTTAGGGTTAAGGCTCGGTTTAGGGTACGTGTTAGGATTAGGTTACGCGTTAGGGTTAGGGTAGGGGTTAGGGTTTGGGTACGCGTTAGGGTGAGGGTAGTTATTAAACCTATCCCACTCTCTAGATACCCCTTAGCACGTAAAGAAATATTATTTGGGGGTCCAGCCATGGAGAAGAGTTTAGACACGAGGAGAAGATAAGGAACACACCCATTATCAAGAAATCACATTAGGATTCTCTTTTTAACCTGTTCCTTAAAACACTAGTGCTTAGGAAATCTATTGGAGGCAGAAGCCGTCAAGGGTAGCTTAGGGTTAGGGTTAGGGTTAGGGTGAGGGTTAGGGTACGGCTTAGGGTACGGGTTCGGGGACGGTTTCGGGTAGAGCGTAGGGTATGGGTTAGGGTTAGGGTTAGGGTTAGTGTTAGGGTTAGGGCTCGGTTTAGGTTACGGGTTAGGATTAGGGTACGCGTTAGGGTTATGTTAGGTGTTAGAGTTAGGGTACGCGTTAGGGTTATGTTAGGTGTTAGAGTTAGGGTACGCGTTAGGGTGAGTGTAGTTATTAAACCTCTCCCTCTCTCTAGATACCCCTTAGCACGTAAAGGAATATTATTTGGGGATCCAGCCATGGAGAAGAGTTTAGACACTAGAAGAAGATAAGGAACACACCCATTATCAAGAAATCACAATATGATTGTCTTTTTAAACTGTTCCTTAAAACACTAGTGCTTAGGAAATCTATTGGAGGCAGAAGCAGTCAAGGGTAGCTTAGGGTTAGGGTTAGGGCTAGGGTGAGGATTAGGGTACGGCTTAGGGTACGGGTTCGGGGAGGGGTTCGGGTAGGGCGTAGGGTATGGGTTAGGGTTAGGGTTAGTGTTAGGGTTAGGGCTCGGTTTAGGGTACGGGTTAGGGTTAGGGTACGCGTTAGGGTTTGGGTAGGTGTTAGGGTTAGGGTACGCGTTAGGATGAGGGTAGTTATTAAACCTCTCCCTCTCTCTAGATACCCCTTAGCACGTAAAGGAATATTATTTGGGGGTCCAGCCATGGAGAAGAGTTTAGACACTAGGAGAAGATAAGGAACACACCCATTATCACGAAATCACATTAGGATTCTCTTTTTAACCTGTTCCTTAAAACACTACTGCTTAGGAAATCTATTGGAGGCAGAATCCATCAAGGGTAGCTTAGGGCTAGAGTTAGGGTTAGGGTGAGGGTTAGGGTACGGCATAGGGTACGGGTGCGGGGAGGGGTTCGGGTAGGGCGTAGGGTATGGGTTAGGGTTAGGGTTAGGGTTAGTGTTAGGGTTAGGGCTCGGTTTAGGGTACGGGTTAGGATTAGGGTACGCGTTAGGGTTAGGGTAGGTGTTAGGGTTAGGGTACGCGTTAGGGTGAGGGTAGTTATTAAACCTATCCCACTCTCTAGATACCCCTTAGCACGTAAAGGAATATTATTTGGGGGTCCAGCCATGGAGAAGAGTTTAGACACGAGGAGAAGATAAGGAACACACCCATTATCAAGAAATCACATTAGGATTCTCTTTTTAACCTGTTCCTTAAAACACTAGTGCTTAGGAAATCTATTGGAGGCAGAAGCAGTCAAGGGTAGCTTAGTGTTAGGGTTAGGGTTAGGGTAAGGCTTAGGGTACGGGTTCGGGGAGGGGTTCGGGTAGGGCGTAGGGTATGGGTTAGGGTTAGGGTTAGGATTAGTGTTAGGGTTAGGGCTCGGTTTAGGGTATGGGTTAGGATTAGGGTACGCGTTAGGGTTAGGGTAGGGGTTAGGGTGCGCGTTAGGGTGAGGGTAGTTATTAAACCTCTCCCTCTCTCTAGATACCCCTTAGGACGTAAAGGAATATTATTTGGGGGTCCAGCCATGGAGAAGAGTTTAGACACTAGGAGAAGATAAGGAACACACCCATTATCACGAAATCACATTAGGATTCTCTTTTTAACCTGTTCCTTAAAACACTAGTGCTTAGGAAATCTATTGGAGGCAGAAGCAGTCAAGGGTAGCTTAGGGTTAGGGTTAGGGTTAGGGCTAGGGTGAGGATTAGGGTACGGCTTAGGGTATGGGTTCGGGGAGGGGTTCGGGTAGGGCGTAGGGTATGGGTTAGGGTTAGGGTTAGTGTTAGGGTTAGGGCTCGGTTTATGGTACGGGTTAGGATTAGGGTACGCGTTAGGGTTAGGTTAGGGGTTAGGGTTAGGGTACGCGTTAGGGTGAGGGTAGTTATTAAACCTATCCCACTCTCTAGATACCCCTTAGCACGTAAAGGAATATTATTTGGGGGTCCAGCCATGGAGAAGAGTTTAGACACGAGGAGAATATAAGGAACACACCCATTATCAACAAATCACATTAGGATTCTCTTTTTAACCTGTTCCTTAAAACACTAGTGCTTAGGAAATCTATTGGAGGCAGAAGCAGTCAAGGGTAGCTTAGGGTTCGGGTTAGGGTTAGGGTGAGGGTTAGGGTACGGCTTAGGGTACGGGTTCGGGGAGGGGTTCGGGTAGGGCGTAGGGTATGGGTTAGGGTTAGGGTTAGGGCTAGTGTTAGGGTTAGGGCTCGGTTTAGGGTACGGGTTAGGATTAGGGTACGCATTAGGGTTAGGGTAGGGGTTAGGGTTAGGGTACGCGTTAGGGTGAGGGTAGTTATTAAACCTATCCCACTCTCTAGATACCCCTTAGCACGTAAAGGAATATTATTTGGGGGTCCAGCCATGAAGAAGAGTTTAGACACTAGGAGAAGATAAGGAACCCACCCATTATCACGAAATCACATTAGGATTCTCTTTTTAACCTGTTCCTTAAAACACTAGTGCTTAGGAAATCTATTGGAGGCAGAAGCCGTCAAGGGTAGCTTAGGGCTAGTGTTAGGGTTAGGGTGAGGGTTAGGGTACGGCTTAGGGTACGGGTTCAGGGAGGGGTTCGGGTAGGGCGTAGGGTATGGGTTAGGGTTAGGGTTAGTGTTAGGGTTAGGGCTCGGTTTAGGGTACGGGTTAGGATTAGGGTACGCGTTAGTGTTAGGGTAGGGGTTAGGGTTAGGTTACGCGATAGGGTGAGGTTAGTTATTAAACCTATCCCACTCTCTAGATACCCCTTAGCACGTAAAGGAATATTATTTGGGGGTCCAGCCATGGAGAAGAGTTTAGACACTAGGAGAAGATAAGAAACACACCCATTATCAAGAAATCACATTAGAATTCTCTTTTTAACCTGTTCCTTAAAACACTAGTGCTTAGGAAATCTATTGGAGGCAGAAGCAGTCAAGGGTAGCTTAGTGTTAGAGTTAGGGTTAGGGTAAGGCTTAGGGTACGGGTTCGGGGAGGGGTTCGGGTAGGGCGTAGGGTATGGGTTAGGGTTAGGGTTAGGGTTAGTGTTAGGGTTAGGGCTCGGTATAGGGTACGGGTTAGGATTAGGGTACGCGTTAGCGTTAGGGTAGGGGTTAGGGTTAGGGTACGCGATAGGGTGAGCTTAGTTATTAAACCTATCCCACTCTCTAGATACCCCTTAGCATGTAAAGGAATATTATTTGGGGTTCCAGCCATGGAGAAGAGTTTAGACACTAGGAGAAGATAAGGAACACACCCATTATCAAGAAATCACATTAGGATTCTCTTTTTAACCTGTTCCTTAAAACACTAGTGCTTAGGAAATCTATTGGAGGCAGAAGCAGTCAAGGGTAGCGTAGGGTTAGGGTTAGGGTGAGGGTGAGGGTTAGGGTACGGCTTAGGGTACGGGTTCGGGGAGGGGTTCGGGTAGGGCGTAGGGTATGGGTTAGGGTTAGGGTTAGGGTTAGTGTTAGGGTTAAGGCTCGGTTTAGGGTACGTGTTAGGATTAGGGTACGCGTTAGGGTTAGGGTAGGGGTTAGGGTTTGGGTACGCGTTAGGGTGAGGGTAGTTATTAAACCTATCCCACTCTCTAGATACCCCTTAGCACGTAAAGAAATATTATTTGGGGGTCCAGCCATGGAGAAGAGTTTAGACACGAGGAGAAGATAAGGAACACACCCATTATCAAGAAATCACATTAGGATTCTCTTTTTAACCTGTTCCTTAAAACACTAGTGCTTAGGAAATCTATTGGAGGCAGAAGCCGTCAAGGGTAGCTTAGGGTTAGGGTTAGGGTTAGGGTGAGGGTTAGGGTACGGCTTAGGGTACGGGTTCGGGGACGGATTCGGGTAGAGCGTAGGGTATGGGTTAGGGTTAGGGTTAGGGTTAGTGTTAGGGTTAGGGCTCGGTTTAGGTTACGGGTTAGGATTAGGGTACGCGTTAGGGTTATGTTAGGTGTTAGAGTTAGGGTACGCGTTAGGGTTATGTTAGGTGTTAGAGTTAGGGTACGCGTTAGGGTGAGGGTAGTTATTAAACCTCTCCCTCTCTCTAGATACCCCTTAGCACGTAAAGGAATATTATTTGGGGATCCAGCCATGGAGAAGAGTTTAGACACTAGAAGAAGATAAGGAACACACCCATTATCAAGAAATCACAATATGATTGTCTTTTTAAACTGTTCCTTAAAACACTAGTGCTTAGGAAATCTATTGGAGGCAGAAGCAGTCAAGGGTAGCTTAGGGTTAGGGTTAGGGCTAGGGTGAGGATTAGGGTACGGCTTAGGGTACGGGTTCGGGGAGGGGTTCGGGTAGGGCGTAGGGTATGGGTTAGGGTTAGGGTTAGTGTTAGGGTTAGGGCTCGGTTTAGGGTACGGTTAGGGTTAGGGTACGCGTTAGGGTTTGGGTAGGGGTTAGGGTTAGGGTACGCGTTAGGGTGAGGGTAGTTATTAAACCTCTCCCTCTCTCTAGATACCCCTTAGCAGGTAAAGGAATATTATTTGGGGGTCCAGCCATGGAGAAGAGTTTAGACACTAGGAGAAGATAAGGAACACACCCATTATCACGAAATCACATTAGGATTCTCTTTTTAACCTGTTCCTTAAAACACTACTGCTTAGGAAATCTATTGGAGGCAGAATCCATCAAGGGTAGCTTAGGGCTAGAGTTAGGCTTAGGGTGAGGGTTAGGGTACAGCTTAGTGTACGGGTGCGGGGAGGGGTTTGGGTAGGGCGTAGGGTATGGGTTAGGGTTAGGGTTAGGGTTAGTGTTAGGGTTAGGGCTCGGTTTAGGGTACGGGTTAGGATTAGGGTACGCGTTAGTGTTAGGGTAGGGGTTAGGGTTAGGGTACGCGATAGGGTGAGGTTAGTTATTAAACCTATCCCACTCTCTAGATACCCCTTAGCACGTAAAGGAATATTATTTGGGGGTCCAGCCATGGAGAAGAGTTTAGACACTAGGAGAAGATAAGAAACACACCCATTATCAAGAAATCACATTAGAATTCTCTTTTTAACCTGTTCCTTAAAACACTAGTGCTTAGGAAATCTACTGGAGGCAGAAGCAGTCAAGGGTAGCTTAGTGTTAGGGTTAGGGTTAGGGTAAGGCTTAGGGTACGGGTTCGGGGAGGGGTTCGGGTAGGGCGTAGGGTATGGGTTAGGGTTAGGGTTAGGGTTAGTGTTAGGGTTAGGGCTCGGTATAGGGTACGGGTTAGGATTAGGGTACGCGTTAGCGTTAGGGTAGGGGTTAGGGTTAGGGTACGCGATAGGGTGAGCTTAGTTATTAAACCTATCCCACTCTCTAGATACCCCTTAGCATGTAAAGGAATATTATTTGGGGTTCCAGCCATGGAGAAGAGTTTAGACACTAGGAGAAGATAAGGAACACACCCATTATCAAGAAATCACATTAGGATTCTCTTTTTAACCTGTTCCTTAAAACACTAGTGCTTAGGAAATCTATTGGAGGCAGAAGCAGTCAAGGGTAGCGTAGGGTTAGGGTTAGGGTGAGGGTGAGGGTTAGGGTACGGCTTAGGGTACGGGTTCGGGGAGGGGTTCGGGTAGGGCGTAGGGTATGGGTTAGGGTTAGGGTTACGGTTAGTGTTAGGGTTAAGGCTCGGTTTAGGGTACGTGTTAGGATTAGGTTACGCGTTAGGGTTAGGGTAGGGGTTAGGGTTTGGGTACGCGTTAGGGTGAGGGTAGTTATTAAACCTATCCCACTCTCTAGATACCCCTTAGCACGTAAAGAAATATTATTTGGGGGTCCAGCCATGGAGAAGAGTTTAGACACGAGGAGAAGATAAGGAACACACCCATTATCAAGAAATCACATTAGGATTCTCTTTTTAACCTGTTCCTTAAAACACTAGTGCTTAGGAAATCTATTGGAGGCAGAAGCCGTCAAGGGTAGCTTAGGGTTAGGGTTAGGGTTAGGGTGAGGGTTAGGGTACGGCTTAGGGTACGGGTTCGGGGACGGTTTCGGGTAGAGCGTAGGGTATGGGTTAGGGTTAGGGTTAGGGTTAGTGTTAGGGTTAGGGCTCGGTTTAGGTTACGGGTTAGGATTAGGGTACGCGTTAGGGTTATGTTAGGTGTTAGAGTTAGGGTACGCGTTAGGGTTATGTTAGGTGTTAGAGTTAGGGTACGCGTTAGGGTGAGTGTAGTTATTAAACCTCTCCCTCTCTCTAGATACCCCTTAGCACGTAAAGGAATATTATTTGGGGATCCAGCCATGGAGAAGAGTTTAGACACTAGAAGAAGATAAGGAACACACCCATTATCAAGAAATCACAATATGATTGTCTTTTTAAACTGTTCCTTAAAACACTAGTGCTTAGGAAATCTATTGGAGGCAGAAGCAGTCAAGGGTAGCTTAGGGTTAGGGTTAGGGCTAGGGTGAGGATTAGGGTACGGCTTAGGGTACGGGTTCGGGGAGGGGTTCGGGTAGGGCGTAGGGTATGGGTTAGGGTTAGGGTTAGTGTTAGGGTTAGGGCTCGGTTTAGGGTACGGGTTAGGGTTAGGGTACGCGTTAGGGTTTGGGTAGGTGTTAGGGTTAGGGTACGCGTTAGGATGAGGGTAGTTATTAAACCTCTCCCTCTCTCTAGATACCCCTTAGCACGTAAAGGAATATTATTTGGGGGTCCAGCCATGGAGAAGAGTTTAGACACTAGGAGAAGATAAGGAACACACCCATTATCACGAAATCACATTAGGATTCTCTTTTTAACCTGTTCCTTAAAACACTACTGCTTAGGAAATCTATTGGAGGCAGAATCCATCAAGGGTAGCTTAGGGCTAGAGTTAGGGTTAGGGTGAGGGTTAGGGTACGGCATAGGGTACGGGTGCGGGGAGGGGTTCGGGTAGGGCGTAGGGTATGGGTTAGGGTTAGGGTTAGGGTTAGTGTTAGGGTTAGGGCTCGGTTTAGGGTACGGGTTAGGATTAGGGTACGCGTTAGGGTTAGGGTAGGTGTTAGGGTTAGGGTACGCGTTAGGGTGAGGGTAGTTATTAAACCTATCCCACTCTCTAGATACCCCTTAGCACGTAAAGGAATATTATTTGGGGGTCCAGCCATGGAGAAGAGTTTAGACACGAGGAGAAGATAAGGAACACACCCATTATCAAGAAATCACATTAGGATTCTCTTTTTAACCTGTTCCTTAAAACACTAGTGCTTAGGAAATCTATTGGAGGCAGAAGCAGTCAAGGGTAGCTTAGTGTTAGGGTTAGGGTTAGGGTAAGGCTTAGGGTACGGGTTCGGGGAGGGGTTCGGGTAGGGCGTAGGGTATGGGTTAGGGTTAGGGTTAGGATTAGTGTTAGGGTTAGGGCTCGGTTTAGGGTATGGGTTAGGATTAGGGTACGCGTTAGGGTTAGGGTAGGGGTTAGGGTGCGCGTTAGGGTGAGGGTAGTTATTAAACCTCTCCCTCTCTCTAGATACCCCTTAGGACGTAAAGGAATATTATTTGGGGGTCCAGCCATGGAGAAGAGTTTAGACACTAGGAGAAGATAAGGAACACACCCATTATCACGAAATCACATTAGGATTCTCTTTTTAACCTGTTCCTTAAAACACTAGTGTTTAGGAAATCTATTGGAGGCAGAAGCAGTCAAGGGTAGCTTAGGGTTAGGGTTAGGGTTAGGGCTAGGGTGAGGATTAGGGTACGGCTTAGGGTATGGGTTCGGGGAGGGGTTCGGGTAGGGCGTAGGGTATGGGTTAGGGTTAGGGTTAGTGTTAGGGTTAGGGCTCGGTTTATGGTACGGGTTAGGATTAGGGTACGCGTTAGGGTTAGGTTAGGGGTTAGGGTTAGGGTACGCGTTAGGGTGAGGGTAGTTATTAAACCTATCCCACTCTCTAGATACCCCTTAGCACGTAAAGGAATATTACTTGGGGGTCCAGCCATGGAGAAGAGTTTAGACACGAGGAGAATATAAGGAACACACCCATTATCAAGAAATCACATTAGGATTCTCTTTTTAACCTGTTCCTTAAAACACTAGTGCTTAGGAAATCTATTTGAGGCAGAAGCCGTCAAGGGTAGCTTAGGGCTAGGGTTAGGGTTAGGGTGAGGGTTAGGGTGAGGGTTAGGGTACGGCTTAGGGTACGGGTTCTGGGAGGGGTTCGGGTAGGGCGTAGGGTATGGGTTAGGGTTAGGGTTAGTGTTAGGGTTAGGGCTCGGTTTATGGTATGGGTTAGGATTAGGGTACGCGTTAGGGTTAGGGTAGGGGTTAGGGTTAGGGTACGCGTTAAGGTGAGGGTAGTTATTAAACCTCTCCGTCTCTCTAGATACCCCTTAGCACGTAAAGGAATATTATTTGGGGGTCCAGCCATGGAGAAGAGTTTAGACACTAGGAGAAGATACAGAACACACCCATTATCAACAAATCACATTAGGATTCTCTTTTTAACCTGTTCCTTAAAACACTAGTGCTTAGGAAATCTATTGGAGGCAGAAGCAGTCAAGGGTAGCTTAGGGTTCGGGTTAGGGTTAGGGTGAGGGTTAGGGTACGGCTTAGGGTACGGGTTCGGGGAGGGGTTCGGGTAGGGCGTAGGGTATGGGTTAGGTTTAGGGTTAGGGTTACTGTTAGGGTTAGGGCTCGGTTTAGGGTACGGGTTAGGATTAGGGTACGCATTAGGGTTAGGGTAGGGGTTAGGGTTAGGGTACGCGTTAGGGTGAGGGTAGTTATTAAACCTATCCCACTCTCTAGATACCCCTTAGCACGTAAAGGAATATTATTTGGGGGTCCAGCCATGAAGAAGAGTTTAGACACTAGGAGAAGATAAGGAACCCACCCATTATCACGAAATCACATTAGGATTCTCTTTTTAACCTGTTCCTTAAAACACTAGTGCTTAGGAAATCTATTGGAGGCAGAAGCCGTCAAGGGTAGCTTAGGGCTAGTGTTAGGGTTAGGGTGAGGGTTAGGGTACGGCTTAGGGTACGGGTTCAGGGAGGGGTTCGGGTAGGGCGTAGGGTATGGGTTAGGGTTAGGGTTAGTGTTAGGGTTAGGGCTCGGTTTAGGGTACGGTTTAGGATTAGGGTACGCGTTAGTGTTAGGGTAGGGGTTAGGGTTAGGTTACGCGATAGGGTGAGGTTAGTTATTAAACCTATCCCACTCTCTAGATACCCCTTAGCACGTAAAGGAATATTATTTGGGGGTCCAGCCATGGAGAAGAGTTTAGACACTAGGAGAAGATAAGAAACACACCCATTATCAAGAAATCACATTAGAATTCTCTTTTTAACCTGTTCCTTAAAACACTAGTGCTTAGGAAATCTATTGGAGGCAGAAGCAGTCAAGGGTAGCTTAGTGTTAGGGTTAGGGTTAGGGTAAGGCTTAGGGTACGGGTTCGGGGAGGGGTTCGGGTAGGGCGTAGGGTATGGGTTAGGGTTAGGGTTAGGGTTAGTGTTAGGGTTAGGGCTCGGTATAGGGTACGGGTTAGGATTAGGGTACGCGTTAGCGTTAGGGTAGGGGTTAGGGTTAGGGTACGCGATAGGGTGAGCTTAGTTATTAAACCTATCCCACTCTCTAGATACCCCTTAGCATGTAAAGGAATATTATTTGGGGTTCCAGCCATGGAGAAGAGTTTAGACACTAGGAGAAGATAAGGAACACACCCATTATCAAGAAATCACATTAGGATTCTCTTTTTAACCTGTTCCTTAAAACACTAGTGCTTAGGAAATCTATTGGAGGCAGAAGCAGTCAAGGGTAGCGTAGGGTTAGGGTTAGGGTGAGGGTGAGGGTTAGGGTACGGCTTAGGGTACGGGTTCGGGGAGGGGTTCGGGTAGGGCGTAGGGTATGGGTTAGGGTTAGGGTTAGGGTTAGTGTTAGGGTTAAGGCTCGGTTTAGGGTACGTGTTAGGATTAGGGTACGCGTTAGGGTTAGGGTAGGGGTTAGGGTTTGGGTACGCGTTAGGGTGAGGGTAGTTATTAAACCTATCCCACTCTCTAGATACCCCTTAGCACGTAAAGAAATATTATTTGGGGGTCCAGCCATGGAGAAGAGTTTAGACACGAGGAGAAGATAAGGAACACACCCATTATCAAGAAATCACATTAGGATTCTCTTTTTAACCTGTTCCTTAAAACACTAGTGCTTAGGAAATCTATTTGAGGCAGAAGCCGTCAAGGGTAGCTTAGGGCTAGGGTTAGGGTTAGGGTGAGGGTTAGGGTGAGGGTTAGGGTACGGCTTAGGGTACGGGTTCTGGGAGGGGTTCGGGTAGGGCGTAGGGTATGGGTTAGGGTTAGGGTTAGTGTTAGGGTTAGGGCTCGGTTTATGGTATGGGTTAGGATTAGGGTACGCGTTAGGGTTAGGGTAGGGGTTAGGGTTAGGGTACGCGTTAAGGTGAGGGTAGTTATTAAACCTCTCCGTCTCTCTAGATACCCCTTAGCACGTAAAGGAATATTATTTGGGGGTCCAGCCATGGAGAAGAGTTTAGACACTAGGAGAAGATACAGAACACACCCATTATCAACAAATCACATTAGGATTCTCTTTTTAACCTGTTCCTTAAAACACTAGTGCTTAGGAAATCTATTGGAGGCAGAAGCAGTCAAGGGTAGCTTAGGGTTCGGGTTAGGGTTAGGGTGAGGGTTAGGGTACGGCTTAGGGTACGGGTTCGGGGAGGGGTTCGGGTAGGGCGTAGGGTATGGGTTAGGTTTAGGGTTAGGGTTACTGTTAGGGTTAGGGCTCGGTTTAGGGTACGGGTTAGGATTAGGGTACGCATTAGGGTTAGGGTAGGGGTTAGGGTTAGGGTACGCGTTAGGGTGAGGGTAGTTATTAAACCTATCCCACTCTCTAGATACCCCTTAGCACGTAAAGGAATATTATTTGGGGGTCCAGCCATGAAGAAGAGTTTAGACACTAGGAGAAGATAAGGAACCCACCCATTATCACGAAATCACATTAGGATTCTCTTTTTAACCTGTTCCTTAAAACACTAGTGCTTAGGAAATCTATTGGAGGCAGAAGCCGTCAAGGGTAGCTTAGGGCTAGTGTTAGGGTTAGGGTGAGGGTTAGGGTACGGCTTAGGGTACGGGTTCAGGGAGGGGTTCGGGTAGGGCGTAGGGTATGGGTTAGGGTTAGGGTTAGTGTTAGGGTTAGGGCTCGGTTTAGGGTACGGTTTAGGATTAGGGTACGCGTTAGTGTTAGGGTAGGGGTTAGGGTTAGGTTACGCGATAGGGTGAGGTTAGTTATTAAACCTATCCCACTCTCTAGATACCCCTTAGCACGTAAAGGAATATTATTTGGGGGTCCAGCCATGGAGAAGAGTTTAGACACTAGGAGAAGATAAGAAACACACCCATTATCAAGAAATCACATTAGAATTCTCTTTTTAACCTGTTCCTTAAAACACTAGTGCTTAGGAAATCTATTGGAGGCAGAAGCAGTCAAGGGTAGCTTAGTGTTAGGGTTAGGGTTAGGGTAAGGCTTAGGGTACGGGTTCGGGGAGGGGTTCGGGTAGGGCGTAGGGTATGGGTTAGGGTTAGGGTTAGGGTTAGTGTTAGGGTTAGGGCTCGGTATAGGGTACGGGTTAGGATTAGGGTACGCGTTAGCGTTAGGGTAGGGGTTAGGGTTAGGGTACGCGATAGGGTGAGCTTAGTTATTAAACCTATCCAACTCTCTAGATACCCCTTAGCATGTAAAGGAATATTATTTGGGGTTCCAGCCATGGAGAAGAGTTTAGACACTAGGAGAAGATAAGGAACACACCCATTATCAAGAAATCACATTAGGATTCTCTTTTTAACCTGTTCCTTAAAACACTAGTGCTTAGGAAATCTATTGGAGGCAGAAGCCGTCAAGGGTAGCTTAGGGTTAGGGTTAGGGTTAGGGTGAGGGTTAGGGTACGGCTTAGGGTACGGGTTCGGGGACGGATTCGGGTAGAGCGTAGGGTATGGGTTAGGGTTAGGGTTAGGGTTAGTGTTAGGGTTAGGGCTCGGTTTAGGTTACGGGTTAGGATTAGGGTACGCGTTAGGGTTATGTTAGGTGTTAGAGTTAGGGTACGCGTTAGGGTTATGTTAGGTGTTAGAGTTAGGGTACGCGTTAGGGTGAGGGTAGTTATTAAACCTCTCCCTCTCTCTAGATACCCCTTAGCACGTAAAGGAATATTATTTGGGGATCCAGCCATGGAGAAGAGTTTAGACACTAGAAGAAGATAAGGAACACACCCATTATCAAGAAATCACAATATGATTGTCTTTTTAAACTGTTCCTTAAAACACTAGTGCTTAGGAAATCTATTGGAGGCAGAAGCAGTCAAGGGTAGCTTAGGGTTAGGGTTAGGGCTAGGGTGAGGATTAGGGTACGGCTTAGGGTACGGGTTCGGGGAGGGGTTCGGGTAGGGCGTAGGGTATGGGTTAGGGTTAGGGTTAGTGTTAGGGTTAGGGCTCGGTTTAGGGTACGGGTTAGGGTTAGGGTACGCGTTAGGGTTCGGGTAGGTGTTAGGGTTAGGGTACGCGTTAGGGTGAGGGTAGTTATTAAACCTCTCCCTCTCTCTAGATACCCCTTAGCACGTAAAGGAATATTATTTGGGGGTCCAGCCATGGAGAAGAGTTTAGACACTAGGAGAAGATAAGGAACACACCCATTATCACGAAATCACATTAGGATTCTCTTTTTAACCTGTTCCTTAAAACACTACTGCTTAGGAAATCTATTGGAGGCAGAATCCATCAAGGGTAGCTTAGGGCTAGAGTTAGGGTTAGGGTGAGGGTTAGGGTACGGCATAGGGTACGGGTGCGGGGAGGGGTTCGGGTAGGGCGTAGGGTATGGGTTAGGGTTAGGGTTAGGTTTAGTGTTAGGGTTAGGGCTCGGTTTAGGGTACGGGTTAGGATTAGGGTACGCGTTAGGGTTAGGGTAGGGGTTAGGGTTAGGGTACGCGTTAGGGTGAGGGTAGTTATTAAACCTATCCCACTCTCTAGATACCCCTTAGCACGTAAAGGAATATTATTTGGGGGTCCAGCCATGGAGAAGAGTTTAGACACGAGGAGAAGATAAGGAACACACCCATTATCAAGAAATCACATTAGGATTCTCTTTTTAACCTGTTCCTTAAAACACTAGTGCTTAGGAAATCTATTGGAGGCAGAAGCAGTCAAGGGTAGCTTAGTGTTAGGGTTAGGGTTAGGGTAAGGCTTAGGGTACGGGTTCGGGGAGGGGTTCGGGTAGGGCGTAGGGTATGGGTTAGGGTTAGGGTTAGGATTAGTGTTAGGGTTAGGGCTCGGTTTAGGGTATGGGTTAGGATTAGGGTACGCGTTAGGGTTAGGGTAGGGGTTAGGGTGCGCGTTAGGGTGAGGGTAGTTATTAAACCTCTCCCTCTCTCTAGATACCCCTTAGGACGTAAAGGAATATTATTTGGGGGTCCAGCCATGGAGAAGAGTTTAGACACTAGGAGAAGATAAGGAACACACCCATTATCACGAAATCACATTAGGATTCTCTTTTTAACCTGTTCCTTAAAACACTAGTGCTTAGGAAATCTATTGGAGGCAGAAGCAGTCAAGGGTAGCTTAGGGTTAGGGTTAGGGTTAGGGCTAGGGTGAGGATTAGGGTACGGCTTAGGGTACGGGTTCGGGGAGGGGTTCGGGTAGGGCGTAGGGTATGGGTTAGGGTTAGGGTTAGTGTTAGGGTTAGGGCTCGGTTTAGGGTACGGGTTAGGGTTAGGGTACGCGTTAGGGTTTGGGTAGGGGTTAGGGTTAGGGTACGCGTTAGGGTGAGGGTAGTTATTAAACCTCTCCCTCTCTCTAGATACCCCTTAGCAGGTAAAGGAATATTATTTGGGGGTCCAGCCATGGAGAAGAGTTTAGACACTAGGAGAAGATAAGGAACACACCCATTATCACGAAATCACATTAGGATTCTCTTTTTAACCTGTTCCTTAAAACACTACTGCTTAGGAAATCTATTGGAGGCAGAATCCATCAAGGGTAGCTTAGGGCTAGAGTTAGGCTTAGGGTGAGGGTTAGGGTACAGCTTAGTGTACGGGTGCGGGGAGGGGTTTGGGTAGGGCGTAGGGTATGGGTTAGGGTTAGGGTTAGGGTTAGTGTTAGGGTTAGGGCTCGGTTTAGGGTACGGGTTAGGATTAGGGTACGCGTTAGTGTTAGGGTAGGGGTTAGGGTTAGGGTACGCGATAGGGTGAGGTTAGTTATTAAACCTATCCCACTCTCTAGATACCCCTTAGCACGTAAAGGAATATTATTTGGGGGTCCAGCCATGGAGAAGAGTTTAGACACTAGGAGAAGATAAGAAACACACCCATTATCAAGAAATCACATTAGAATTCTCTTTTTAACCTGTTCCTTAAAACACTAGTGCTTAGGAAATCTATTGGAGGCAGAAGCAGTCAAGGGTAGCTTAGTGTTAGGGTTAGGGTTAGGGTAAGGCTTAGGGTACGGGTTCGGGGAGGGGTTCGGGTAGGGCGTAGGGTATGGGTTAGGGTTAGGGTTAGGGTTAGTGTTAGGGTTAGGGCTCGGTATAGGGTACGGGTTAGGATTAGGGTACGCGTTAGCGTTAGGGTAGGGGTTAGGGTTAGGGTACGCGATAGGGTGAGCTTAGTTATTAAACCTATCCCACTCTCTAGATACCCCTTAGCATGTAAAGGAATATTATTTGGGGTTCCAGCCATGGAGAAGAGTTTAGACACTAGGAGAAGATAAGGAACACACCCATTATCAAGAAATCACATTAGGATTCTCTTTTTAACCTGTTCCTTAAAACACTAGTGCTTAGGAAATCTATTGGAGGCAGAAGCAGTCAAGGGTAGCGTAGGGTTAGGGTTAGGGTGAGGGTGAGGGTTAGGGTACGGCTTAGGGTACGGGTTCGGGGAGGGGTTCGGGTAGGGCGTAGGGTATGGGTTAGGGTTAGGGTTAGGGTTAGTGTTAGGGTTAAGGCTCGGTTTAGGGTACGTGTTAGGATTAGGGTACGCGTTAGGGTTAGGGTAGGGGTTAGGGTTTGGGTACGCGTTAGGGTGAGGGTAGTTATTAAACCTATCCCACTCTCTAGATACCCCTTAGCACGTAAAGAAATATTATTTGGGGGTCCAGCCATGGAGAAGAGTTTAGACACGAGGAGAAGATAAGGAACACACCCATTATCAAGAAATCACATTAGGATTCTCTTTTTAACCTGTTCCTTAAAACACTAGTGCTTAGGAAATCTATTGGAGGCAGAAGCCGTCAAGGGTAGCTTAGGGTTAGGGTTAGGGTTAGGGTGAGGTTTAGGGTACGGCTTAGGGTACGGGTTCGGGGACGGTTTCGGGTAGAGCGTAGGGTATGGGTTAGGGTTAGGGTTAGGGTTAGTGTTAGGGTTAGGGCTCGGTTTAGGTTACGGGTTAGGATTAGGGTACGCGTTAGGGTTATGTTAGGTGTTAGAGTTAGGGTACGCGTTAGGGTTATGTTAGGTGTTAGAGTTAGGGTACGCGTTAGGGTGAGGGTAGTTATTAAACCTCTCCCTCTCTCTAGATACCCCTTAGCACGTAAAGGAATATTATTTGGGGATCCAGCCATGGAGAAGAGTTTAGACACTAGAAGAAGATAAGGAACACACCCATTATCAAGAAATCACAATATGATTGTCTTTTTAAACTGTTCCTTAAAACACTAGTGCTTAGGAAATCTATTGGAGGCAGAAGCAGTCAAGGGTAGCTTAGGGTTAGGGTTAGGGCTAGGGTGAGGATTAGGGTACGGCTTAGGGTACGGGTTCGGGGAGGGGTTCGGGTAGGGCGTAGGGTATGGGTTAGTGTTAGGGTTAGTGTTAGGGTTAGGGCTCGGTTTAGGGTACAGGTTAGGGTTAGGGTACGCGTTAGGGTTTGGGTAGGTGTTAGGGTTAGGGTACGCGTTAGGGTGAGGGTAGTTATTAAACCTCTCCCTCTCTCTAGATACCCCTTAGCACGTAAAGGAATATTATTTGGGGGTCCAGCCATGGAGAAGAGTTTAGACACTAGGAGAAGATAAGGAACACACCCATTATCACGAAATCACATTAGGATTCTCTTTTTAACCTGTTCCTTAAAACACTACTGCTTAGGAAATCTATTGGAGGCAGAATCCATCAAGGGTAGCTTAGGGCTAGAGTTAGGGTTAGGGTGAGGGTTAGGGTACGGCATAGGGTACGGGTGCGGGGAGGGGTTCGGGTAGGGCGTAGGGTATGGGTTAGGGTTAGGGTTAGGGTTAGTGTTAGGGTTAGGGCTCGGTTTAGGGTACGGGTTAGGATTAGGGTACGCGTTAGGGTTAGGGTAGGGGTTAGGGTTAGGGTACGCGTTAGGGTGAGGGTAGTTATTAAACCTATCCCACTCTCTAGATACCCCTTAGCACGTAAAGGAATATTATTTGGGGGTCCAGCCATGGAGAAGAGTTTAGACACGAGGAGAAGATAAGGAACACACCCATTATCAAGAAATCACATTAGGATTCTCTTTTTAACCTGTTCCTTAAAACACTAGTGCTTAGGAAATCTATTGGAGGCAGAAGCAGTCAAGGGTAGCTTAGTGTTAGGGTTAGGGTTAGGGTAAGGCTTAGGGTACGGGTTCGGGGAGGGGTTCGGGTAGGGCGTAGGGTATGGGTTAGGGTTAGGGTTAGGATTAGTGTTAGGGTTAGGGCTCGGTTTAGGGTATGGGTTAGGATTAGGGTACGCGTTAGGGTTAGGGTAGGGGTTAGGGTGCGCGTTAGGGTGAGGGTAGTTATTAAACCTCTCCCTCTCTCTAGATACCCCTTAGGACGTAAAGGAATATTATTTGGGGGTCCAGCCATGGAGAAGAGTTTAGACACTAGGAGAAGATAAGGAACACACCCATTATCACGAAATCACATTAGGATTCTCTTTTTAACCTGTTCCTTAAAACACTAGTGCTTAGGAAATCTATTGGAGGCAGAAGCAGTCAAGGGTAGCTTAGGGTTAGGGTTAGGGTTAGGGTTAGGGTGAGGGTTAGGGTACGGCTTAGGGTATGGGTTCGGGGAGGGGTTCGGGTAGGGCGTAGGGTATGGGTTAGGGTTAGGGTTAGGGTTAGTGTTAGGATTCGGGCTCGGTTTATGGTACGGGTTAGGATTAGGGTACGCGTTAGGGTTAGGGTAGGGGTTAGGGTTAGGGTACGCGTTAGGGTGAGGGTAGTTATTAAACCTATCCCACTCTCTAGATACCCCTTAGCACGTAAAGGAATATTATTTGGGGGTCCAGCCATGGAGAAGAGTTTAGACACGAGGAGAAGATAAGGAACACACCCATTATCAAGAAATCACATTAGGATTCTCTTTTTAACCTGTTCCTTAAAACACTAGTGCTTAGGAAATCTATTTGAGGCAGAAGCCGTCAAGGGTAGCTTAGGGCTAGGGTTAGGGTTAGGGAGAGGGTTAGGGTGAGGGTTAGGGTACGGCTTAGGGTACGGGTTCGGGGAGGGGTTCAGGTAGGGCGTAGGGTATGGGTTAGGGTTAGGGTTAGTGTTAGGGTTAGGGCTCGGTTTATGGTATGGGTTAGGATTAGGGTACGCGTTAGGGTTAGGGTAGGGGTTAGGGTTAGGGTACGCGTTAAGGTGAGGGTAGTTATTAAACCTCTCCGTCTCTCTAGATACCCCTTAGCACGTAAAGGAATATTATTTGGGGGTCCAGCCATGGAGAAGAGTTTAGACACTAGGAGAAGATAAAGAACACACCCATTATCAACAAATCACATTAGGATTCTCTTTTTAACCTGTTCCTTAAAACACTAGTGCTTAGGAAATCTATTGGAGGCAGAAGCAGTCAAGGGTAGCTTAGGGTTCGGGTTAGGGTTAGGGTGAGGGTTAGGGTACGGCTTAGGGTACGGGTTCGGGGAGGGGTTCGGGTAGGGCGTAGGGTATGGGTTAGGTTTAGGGTTAGGGTTAGTGTTAGGGTTAGGGCTCGGTTTAGGGTACGGGTTAGGATTAGGGTACGCATTAGGGTTAGGGTAGGGGTTAGGGTTAGGGTACGCGTTAGGGTGAGGGTAGTTATTAAACCTATCCCACTCTCTAGATACCCCTTAGCACGTAAAGGAATATTATTTGGGGGTCCAGCCATGAAGAAGAGTTTAGACACTAGGAGAAGATAAGGAACCCACCCATTATCACGAAATCACATTAGGATTCTCTTTTTAACCTGTTCCTTAAAACACTAGTGCTTAGGAAATCTATTGGAGGCAGAAGCCGTCAAGGGTAGCTTAGGGCTAGTGTTAGGGTTAGGGTGAGGGTTAGGGTACGGCTTAGGGTACGGGTTCAGGGAGGGGTTCGGGTAGGGCGTAGGGTATGGGTTAGGGTTAGGGTTAGTGTTAGGGTTAGGGCTCGGTTTAGGGTACGGGTTAGGATTAGGGTACGCGTTAGTGTTAGGGTAGGGGTTAGGGTTAGGTTACGCGATAGGTTGAGGTTAGTTATTAAACCTATCCCACTCTCTAGATACCCCTTAGCACGTAAAGGAATATTATTTGGGGGTCCAGCCATGGAGAAGAGTTTAGACACTAGGAGAAGATAAGGAACACACCCATTATCAAGAAATCACATTAGAATTCTGTTTTTAACCTATTCCTTAAAACACTAGTGCTTAGGAAATCTATTGGAGGCAGAAGCAGTCAAGGGTAGCGTAGGGTTAGGGTTAGGGTTAGGGTGAGGGTTAGGTTAAGGCTTAGGGTACGGGTTCAGAGAGGGGTTCGGGTAGGGCGTAGGGTATGGGTTAGGGTTAGGGTTAGGGTTAGTGTTAGGGCTCGGTTTAGGGTACGGGTTAGGATTAGGGTACGCGTTAGTGTTAGGGTAGGGGTTACGGTTAGGTTACGCGATAGGGTGAGCTTAGTTATTAAACCTATCCCACTCTCTAGATACCCCTTAGCACGTAAAGGAATATTATTTGGGGGTCCAGCCATGGAGAAGAGTTTAGACACTAGGAGAAGATAAGGAACACACCCATTATCAAGAAATCACATTAGAATTCTGTTTTTAACCTATTCCTTAAAACACTAGTGCTTAGGAAATCTATTGGAGGCAGAAGCAGTCAAGGGTAGCTTAGGGTTAGGGATAGGGTTAGGGTGAGGGTTAGGGAATGGCTTAGGGTACGGGTTCGGGGAGGGGTTCGGGTAGGGCGTAGGGTATGGGTTAGGGTTATGGTTAGTGTTAGGGTTAGGGCTCGGTTTAGGGTACGGGTTAGGATTAGGGTACGCGTTAGTGTTAGGGTAGGGGTTACGGTTAGGTTACGCGATAGGGTGAGCTTAGTTATTAAACCTATCCCACTCTCTAGATACCCCTTAGCACGTAAAGGAATATTATTTGGGGGTCCAGCCATGGAGAAGAGTTTAGACACTAGGAGAAGATAAGGAACACACCCATTATCAAGAAATCACATTAGGATTCTCTTTTTAACCTGTTCCTTAAAACACTAGTGCTTAGGAAATCTATTGGAGGCAGAAGCAGTCAAGGGTAGCGTAGGGTTAGGGTTAGGGTTAGGCTGAGGGTTAGGGTACGGCTTAGGGTACGGGTTCGGGGAGGGGTTCGGGTAGGGCGTAGGGCATGTGTTAGGGTTAGGGTTAGGGCTAGTGTTAGGGTTAGGGCTCGGTTTAGGGTACGAGTTAGGATTAGGGTACGCGTTAGGGTTAGGGTAGGGGTTAGGGTTAGGGTACGCGTTAGGGTGAGGGTAGTTATTAAAGCTATCCCACTCTTTAGATACCCCTTAGCACGTAAAGGAATATTATTTGGGGGTCCAGCCATGGAGAAGAGTTTAGACACGAGGAGAAGATAAGGAACACACCCATTATCAAGAAATCACATTAGGATTCTCTTTTTAACCTGTTCCTTAAAACACTAGTGCTTAGAAAATCTATTGGAGGCAGAAGCAGTCAAGGGTAGCTTAGGGTTAGGGTTAGGGTTAGGGTGAGGTTTAGGGTACGGCTTAGGGTAGGGGTTCGGGGAGGGGTTCTTGTAGGGCGTAGGGTATGGGTTAGGTTAAGGGTTAGGGCTAGGGTTAGGGTTAGGGCTCGGTTTAGGGTACGGGTTAGGATTAGGGTACGCGTTAGGGTTAGGGTAGGGGTTAGGGTTAGGGTACACTTTAGGGTGAGGGTAGTTATTAAACCTATCCCACTCTCTAGATATCCCTTAGCACGTAAAGGAATATTATTTGGGGGTCCAGCCATGGAGAAGAGTTTAGACACTAGGAGAAGATAAGGAACACACCCATTATCACGAAATCACATTAGGATTCTCTTTTTAACCTGTTCCTTAAACACTAGTGCTTAGGAAATCTATTGGAGGCAGAAGCAGTCAAGGGTAGCTTAGGGTTAGGGTTAGGGTTAGGGTGAGGGTTAGGGTACGGCTTAGGGTACGGGTTCGGGGAGGGGTTCGGGTAGGGCGTAGGGTATGGGTTAGGGTTAGGGTTAGGGCTAGTGTTAGGGTTAGGGCTCAGTTTAGGTTACGGGTTAGGATTAGGGTACGCGTTAGGGTTAGGGTAGGGGTTAGGGTTAGGGTACGCGTTAGGGTGAGGGTAGTTATTAAAGCTATCCCACTCTTTAGATACCCCTTAGCACGTAAAGGAATATTATTTGGGGGTCCAGCCATGGAGAAGAGTTTAGACACGAGGAGAAGATAAGGAACACACCCATTATCAAGAAATCACATTAGGATTCTCTTTTTAACCTGTTCCTTAAAACACTAGTGCTTAGGAAATCTATTGGAGGCACAAGCCGTCAAGGGTAGCTTAGGGCTAGGGTTAGGGTTAGTGTGAGGGTTAGGGTACGGCTTAGGGTACGGTTTCGGGGAGGGGTTCGGGTAGGGCGTAGTGTATGGGTTAGTGTTAGGGTTAGGGTTAGTGTTAGGGTTAGGGCTCGGTTTAGGTTACGGGTTAGGATTAGGGTACGCGTTAGGGTTAGGGTAGGGGTTAGAGTTAGGGTACGCGTTAGGTTGAGGGTAGTTATTAAACCTCTCCCTCTCTCTAGTTACCCCTTAGCACGTAAAGGAATATTATTTGGGGGTCCAGCCATGAAGAAGAGTTTAGACACTAGGAGAAGATAAGGAACACACCCATTATCACGAAATCACATTAGGATTCTCTTTTTAACCTGTTCCTTAAAACACTAGTGCTTAGGAAATCTATTGGAGGCAGAAGCCTTCAAGGGTAGCTTAGGGCTAGGGTTAGCGTTAGGGTGAGGGTTAGGGTACGGCTTAGGGTACGGGTTCGGGGAGGGGTTCGGGTAGGGCGTAGGGTATGGGTTAGGGTTAGGGTTAGGGTTAGTGTTAGGGTTAGGGCTCGGTTTAGGGTACGGGTTAGGATTAGGGTACGCGTTAGGGTTAGGGTAGGGGTTAGGGTTAGGGTACACGTTAGGGTGAGGGTAGTTATTAAACCTATCCCACTCTCTAGATACCCCTTAGCACGTAAAGGAATATTATTTGGGGGTCCAGCCATGGAGAAGAGTTTAGACACGAGGAGAAGATAAGGAACACACCCATTATCAAGAAATCACATTAGGATTCAATTTTTAACCTGTTCCTTAAAACACTAGTGCTTAGGAAATCTATTGGAGGCAGAAGCAGTCAAGCGTAGCTTAGTGTTAGGGTTAGGGTTAGGGTGAGGGTTAGGGTAAGGCTTAGGGTACGGGTTCGGGGAGGGGTTCGGGTAGGGCGTAGGGTATGGGTTAGGGTTAGGGTTAGGGTTAGTGTTAGGGTTAGGGCTCGGTTTAGGGTACGGGTTAGGATTAGGGTACGCGTTAGGGTTAGGGTAGGGGTTAGGGTTAGGGTACGCGTTAGGGTGAGGGTAGTTATTAAACCTCTCCCTCTCTCTAGATACCCCTTAGCACGTAAAGGAATATTATTTGGGGGTCCAGCCATGGAGAAGAGTTTAGACACTAGGAGAAGATAAGGAACACACCCATTATCACGAAATCACATTACCATTCTCTTTTTAACCTGTTCCTTAAAACACTAGTGCTTAGGAAATCTATTGGAGGCAGAAGCAGTCAAGGGTAGCTTAGGGCTAGGGTTAGGGTTAGGGTGAGGGTTAGGGTACGGCTTAGGGTACGGGTTCGGGGAGGGGTTCGGGTAGGGCGTAGGGTATGGGTTAGGGTTAGGGTTAGGGTTAGTGTTAGGGTTAGGGCTCGGTTTAGGGTACGGGTTAGGATTCGCGTACGCATTAGGGTTAGGGTAGGGGTTAGGGTTAGGGTACGCTTTAGGGTGAGGGTAGTTATTAAACCTATCCCACTCTCTAGATACCCCTTAGCACGTAAAGGAATATTATTTGGGGGTCCAGCCATGGAGAAGAGTTTAGACACTAGGAGAAGATAAGGAACACACCCATTATCAATAAATCACAATATGATTCTCTTTTTAAACTGTTCCTTAAAACACTAGTGCTTAGGAAATCTATTGGAGGCAGAAGCAGTCAAGGGTAGCTTAGGGTTAGGGTTAGGGTTAGGGTGAGGGTTAGGGTACGGCTTAGGGTACGGGTTCGGGGAGGGGTTCGGGTAGGGCGTAGGGTATTGGTTAGGGTTAGGGTTTGGGTTAGTGTTAGGGTTAGGGCTCGGTTTAGGGTACGGGTTAGGATTAGGGTATGCGGTAGGGTTAGGGTAGGGGTTAGGGTTAGGGTACGCGTTAGCGTGAGGTTAGTTATTAAACCTCTCCCTCTCTCTAGATACCCCTTAGCACGTAAAGGAATATTATTTGGGGGTCCAGCCATGGAGAAGAGTTTAGACACAAGGAGAAGATAAGGAACACACCCATTATCACGAAATCACATTAGGATTCTCTTTTTAAGGTGTTCCTTAAAACACTAGTGCTTAGGAAATCTATTTGAGGCCGAAGCAGTCAAGGATAGCTTACGGTTAGGGATAGGGTTAGGGTGAGGGTTAGGGAATGGCTTAGGGTACGGGTTCGGGGAGGGGTTCGTGTAGGGCGTAGGGTATGGGTTAGGGTTAGGGTTAGGGTTAGTGTTAGGGTTAGGGCTCGGTTTAGGGTACGGGTTAGGATTAGGGTACGCGTTAGCGTTAGGGTAGGGGTTAGGGTTAGGGTACGTGATAGGGTGAGCTTAGTTATTAAACCTATCCCACTCTCTAGATACCCCTTAGCATGTAAAGTAATATTATTTGGGGTTCCAGCCATGGAGAAGAGTTTAGACACTAGGAGAAGATAAGGAACACACCCATTATCAAGAAATCACATTAGGATTCTCTTTTTAACCTGTTCCTTAATACACTAGTGCTTAGGAAATCTATTGGAGGCAGAAGCAGTCAAGGGTAGCGTAGGGTTAGGGTTAGGGTGAGGGTGAGATTTAGGGTACGGCTTAGGGTACGGGTTCGGGGAGGGGTTCGGGTAGGGCGTAGGGTATGGGTTAGGGTTAGGGTTAGGGTTAGTGTTAGGGTTAAGGCTCGGTTTAGGGTACGGGTTAGGATTAGGGTACGCGTTAGGGTTAGGGTAGGGGTTAGGGTTTGGGTACGCGTTAGGGTGAGGGTAGTTATTAAACCTATCCCACTCTCTAGATACCCCTTAGCACGTAAAGGAATATTATTTGGGGGTCCAGCCATGGAGAAGAGTTTAGACACGAGGAAAAAATAAGGAACACACCCATTATCAAGAAATCACATTAGGATTGTCTTTTTAACCTGTTCCTTAAAACACTAGTGCTTAGGAAATCTATTGGAGGCAGAAGCCGTCAAGGGTAGCTTAGGGTTAGGGTTAGGGTTAGGGTGAGGGTTAGGGTACGGCTTAGGGTACGGGTTCGGGGACGGTTTCGGGTAGGGCGTAGGGTATGGGTTAGGGTTAGGGTTAGGGTTAGTGTTAGGGTTAGGGCTCGGTTTAGGTTACGGGTTAGGATTAGGGTACGCGTTAGGGTTATGTTAGGTGTTAGAGTTAGGGTACGCGTTAGGGTGAGGGTAGTTATTAAACCTCTCCCTCTCTCTAGATACCCCTTAGCATGTAAAGGAATATTATTTGGGGATCCAGCCATGGAGAAGAGTTTAGACACTAGAAGAAGATAAGGAACACACCCATTATCAAGAAATCACAATATGATTGTCTTTTTAAACTGTTCCTTAAAACACTAGTGCTTAGGAAATCTATTGGAGGCAGAAGCAGTCAAGGGTAGCTTAGGGTTAGGGTTAGGGCTAGGGTGAGGATTAGGGTACGGCTTAGGGTACGGGTTCGGGGTGGGGTTCGGGTAGGGCGTAGGGTATGGGTTAGGGTTAGGGTTAGTGTTAGGGTTAGGGCTCGGTTTAGGGTACGGGTTAGGGTTAGGGTACGCGTTAGGGTTTGGGTAGGGGTTAGGGTTAGGGTACGCGTTAGGGTGAGGGTAGTTATTAAACCTCTCCCTCTCTCTAGATACCCCTTAGCACGTAAAGGAATATTATTTGGGGGTCCAGCCATGGAGAAGAGTTTAGACACTAGGAGAAGATAAGGAACACACCCATTATCACGAAATCACATTAGGATTCTCTTTTTAACCTGTTCCTTAAAACACTACTGCTTAGGAAATCTATTGGAGGCAGAATCCATCAAGGGTAGCTTAGGGCTAGAGTTAGGCTTAGGGTGAGGGTTAGGGTACAGCTTAGTGTACGGGTGCGGGGAGGGGTTCGGGTAGGGCGTAGGGTATGGGTTAGGGTTAGGGTTAGGGTTAGTGTTAGGGTTAGGGCTCGGTTTAGGGTACAGGTTAGGATTAGGGTACGCGTTAGTGTTAGGGTAGGGGTTAGGGTTAGGGTACGCGATAGGGTGAGGTTAGTTATTAAACCTATCCCACTCTCTAGATACCCCTTAGCACGTAAAGGAATATTATTTGGGGGTCCAGCCATGGAGAAGAGTTTAGACACTAGGAGAAGATAAGAAACACACCCATTATCAAGAAATCACATTAGAATTCTCTTTTTAACCTGTTCCTTAAAACACTAGTGCTTAGGAAATCTATTGGAGGCAGAAGCAGTCAAGGGTAGCTTAGTGTTAGGGTTAGGGTTAGGGTAAGGCTTAGGGTACGGGTTCGGGGAGGGGTTCGGTTAGGGCGTAGGGTATGGGTTAGGGTTAGGGTTAGGGTTAGTGTTAGGGTTAGGGCTCGGTATAGGGTACGGGTTAGGATTAGGGTACGCGTTAGCGTTAGGGTAGGGGTTAGGGTTAGGGTACGCGATAGGGTGAGCTTAGTTATTAAACCTATCCCACTCTCTAGATACCCCTTAGCATGTAAAGGAATATTATTTGGGGGTCCAGCCATGGAGAAGAGTTTAGACACTAGGAGAAGATAAGGAACACACCCATTATCAAGAAATCACATTAGGATTCTCTTTTTAACCTGTTCCTTAAAACACTAGTGCTTAGGAAATCTATTGGAGGCAGAAGCAGTCAAGGGTAGCGTAGGGTTAGGGTTAGGGTGAGGGTGAGGGTTAGGGTACGGCTTAGGGTACGGGTTCGGGGAGGGGTTCGGGTAGGGCGTAGGGTATGGGTTAGGGTTAGGGTTAGGGTTAGTGTTAGGGTTAAGGCTCGGTTTAGGGTACGTGTTAGGATTAGGGTACGCGTTAGGGTTAGGGTAGGGGTTAGGGTTTGGGTACGCGTTAGGGTGAGGGTAGTTATTAAACCTCTCCCTCTCTCTAGATACCCCTTAGCACGTAAAGGAATATTATTTGGGGGTCCAGCCATGGAGAAGAGTTTAGACACTAGGAGAAGATAAGGAACACACCCATTATCACGAAATCACATTAGGATTCTCTTTTTAACCTGTTCCTTAAAACACTACTGCTTAGGAAATCTATTGGAGGCAGAATCCATCAAGGGTAGCTTAGGGCTAGAGTTAGGGTTAGGGTGAGGGTTAGGGTACGGCATAGGGTACGGGTGCGGGGAGGGGTTCGGGTAGGGCGTAGGGTATGGGTTAGGGTTAGGGTTAGGGTTAGTGTTAGGGTTAGGGATCGGTTTAGGGTACGGGTTAGGATTAGGGTACGCGTTAGTGTTAGGGTAGGGGTTAGGGTTAGGGTACGCGATAGGGTGAGGTTAGTTATTAAACCTATCCCACTCTCTAGATACCCCTTAGCACGTAAAGGAATATTATTTGGGGGTCCAGCCATGGAGAAGAGTTTAGACACTAGGAGAAGATAAGAAACACACCCATTATCAAGAAATCACATTAGAATTCTGTTTTTAACCTGTTCCTTAAAACACTAGTGCCTAGGAAATCTATTGGAGGCAGAAGCAGTCAAGGGTAGCGTAGGGTTAGGGTTAGGGTGAGGGTGAGGGTTAGGGTACGGCTTAGGTTACGGGTTCGGGGAGGGGTTCGGGTAGGGCGTAGGGTATGGGTTAGGGTTAGGGTTAGGGCTAGTGTTAGGGTTAGGGCTCGGTTTAGGGTACGGGTTAGGATTAGGGTACGCGTTAGGGTTAGGGTAGGGGTTAGGGTTAGGGTACGCGTTAGGGTGAGGGTAGTTATTAAACCTATCCCACTCTCTAGATACCCCTTAGCACGTAAAGGAATATTATTTGGGGGTCCAGCCATGGAGAAGAGTTTAGACACGAGGAGAAGATAAGGAACACACCCATTATCAAGAAATCACATTAGGATTCTCTTTTTAACCTGTTCCTTAAAACACTAGTGCTTAGGAAATCTATTGGAGGCAGAAGCAGTCAAGGGTAGCTTAGTGTTAGGGTTAGGGTTAGGGTAAGGCTTAGGGTACGGGTTCGGGGAGGGGTTCGGGTAGGGCGTAGGGTATGGGTTAGGGTTAGGGTTAGGATTAGTGTTAGGGTTAGGGCTCGGTTTAGGGTATGGGTTAGGATTAGGGTACGCGTTAGGGTTAGGGTAGGGGTTAGGGTGCGCGTTAGGGTGAGGGTAGTTATTAAACCTCTCCCTCTCTCTAGATACCCCTAAGGACGTAAAGGAATATTATTTGGGGGTCCAGCCATGGAGAAGAGTTTAGACACTAGGAGAAGATAAGGAACACACCCATTATCACGAAATCACATTAGGATTCTCTTTTTAACCTGTTCCTTAAAACACTAGTGCTTAGGAAATCTATTGGAGGCAGAAGCAGTCAAGGGTAGCTTAGGGTTAGGGTTAGGGTTAGGGTTAGGGTGAGGGTTAGGGTACGGCTTAGGGTATGGGTTCGGGGAGGGGTTCGGGTAGGGCGTAGGGTATGGGTTAGGGTTAGGGTTAGGGTTAGTGTTAGGGTTCGGGCTCGGTTTAGGGTACGGGTTAGGATTAGGGTACGCGTTAGGGTTAGGGTAGGGGTTAGGGTTAGGGTACGCGTTAGGGTGAGGGTAGTTATTAAACCTATCCCACTCTCTAGATACCCCTTAGCACGTAAAGGAATATTATTTGGGGGTCCAGACATGGAGAAGAGTTTAGACACGAGGAGAAGATAAGGAACACACCCATTATCAAGAAATCACATTAGGATTCTCTTTTTAACCTGTTCCTTAAAACACTAGTGCTTAGGAAATCTATTTGAGGCAGAAGCCGTCAAGGGTAGCTTAGGGCTAGGGTTAGGGTTAGGGTGAGGGTTAGGGTGAGGGTTAGGGTACGGCTTAGGGTACGGGTTCGGGGAGGGGTTCGGGTAGGGCGTAGGGTATGGGTTAGGGTTAGGGTTAGTGTTAGCGTTAGGGCTCGGTTTATGGTATGGGTTAGGATTAGGGTACGCGTTAGGGTTAGGGTAGGGGTTAGGGTTAGGGTACGCGTTAAGGTGAGGGTAGTTATTAAACCTCTCCGTCTCTCTAGATACCCCTTAGCACGTAAAGGAATATTATTTGGGGGTCCAGCCATGGAGAAGAGTTTAGACACTAGGAGAAGATAAAGAACACACCCATTATCAACAAATCACATTAGGATTCTCTTTTTAACCTGTTCCTTAAAACACTAGTGCTTAGGAAATCTATTGGAGGCAGAAGCAGTCAAGGGTAGCTTAGGGTTCGGGTTAGGGTTAGGGTGAGGGTTAGGGTACGGCTTAGGGTACGGGTTCGGGGAGGGTTTCGGGTAGGGCGTAGGGTATGGGTTAGGTTTAGGGTTAGGGTTAGTGTTAGGGTTAGGGCTCGGTTTAGGGTACGGGTTAGGATTAGGGTACGCATTAGGGTTAGGGTAGGGGTTAGGGTTAGGGTACGCGTTAGGGTGAGGGTAGTTATTAAACCTATCCCACTCTCTAGATACCCCTTAGCACGTAAAGGAATATTATTTGGGGGTCCAGCCATGGAGAAGTGTTTAGACACGAGGAGAAGATAAGGAACACTCCCATTATCAAGAAATCACATTAGGATTCTCTTTTTAACCTGTTCCTTAAAACACTAGTGCTTAGGAAATCTATTGGAGGCAGAAGCAGTCAAGGGTAGCTTAGGGTTAGGGTTAGGGTTAGGGTGAGGGTAAGGGTACGGCTTAGGGTACGGGTTCGGGGAGGGGTTCGGGTAGGGCGTAGGGTATGGGTTAGAGTTAGGGTTAGGGTTAGTGTTAGGGTTAGGGCTCAGTTTCGGGTACGGGTTAGGATTAGGGTACGCGTTAGGGTTAGGGTAGGGGTTAGGGTTAGGGTACGCGTTAAGGTGAGGGTAGTTATTAAACCTCTCCCTTTCTCTAGATACCCTTTAGCACGTAAAGGAATATTATTTGGGGGTCCAGCCATGGAGAAGAGTTTAGACACTAGGAGAAGATAAGGAACACACCCATTATCAATAAATCACAATAGGATTCTCTTTTTAAACTGTTCCTTAAAACACTAGTGCTTAGGAAATCTATTGGAGGCAGAAGCAGTCAAGGGTAGCTTAGTGTTAGGGTTAGGGTTAGGGTAAGGCTTAGGGTACGGGTTCGGGGAGGGGTTCGGTTAGGGCGTAGGGTATGGGTTAGGGTTAGGGTTAGGGTTAGTGTTAGGGTTAGGGCTCGGTATAGGGTACGGGTTAGGATTAGGGTACGCGTTAGCGTTAGGGTAGGGGTTAGGGTTAGGGTACGCGATAGGGTGAGCTTAGTTATTAAACCTATCCCACTCTCTAGATACCCCTTAGCATGTAAAGGAATATTATTTGGGGGTCCAGCCATGGAGAAGAGTTTAGACACTAGGAGAAGATAAGGAACACACCCATTATCAAGAAATCACATTAGGATTCTCTTTTTAACCTGTTCCTTAAAACACTAGTGCTTAGGAAATCTATTGGAGGCAGAAGCAGTCAAGGGTAGCGTAGGGTTAGGGTTAGGGTGAGGGTGAGGGTTAGGGTACGGCTTAGGGTACGGGTTCGGGGAGGGGTTCGGGTAGGGCGTAGGGTATGGGTTAGGGTTAGGGTTAGGGTTAGTGTTAGGGTTAAGGCTCGGTTTAGGGTACGTGTTAGGATTAGGGTACGCGTTAGGGTTAGGGTAGGGGTTAGGGTTTGGGTACGCGTTAGGGTGAGGGTAGTTATTAAACCTCTCCCTCTCTCTAGATACCCCTTAGCACGTAAAGGAATATTATTTGGGGGTCCAGCCATGGAGAAGAGTTTAGACACTAGGAGAAGATAAGGAACACACCCATTATCACGAAATCACATTAGGATTCTCTTTTTAACCTGTTCCTTAAAACACTACTGCTTAGGAAATCTATTGGAGGCAGAATCCATCAAGGGTAGCTTAGGGCTAGAGTTAGGGTTAGGGTGAGGGTTAGGGTACGGCATAGGGTACGGGTGCGGGGAGGGGTTCGGGTAGGGCGTAGGGTATGGGTTAGGGTTAGGGTTAGGGTTAGTGTTAGGGTTAGGGATCGGTTTAGGGTACGGGTTAGGATTAGGGTACGCGTTAGTGTTAGGGTAGGGGTTAGGGTTAGGGTACGCGATAGGGTGAGGTTAGTTATTAAACCTATCCCACTCTCTAGATACCCCTTAGCACGTAAAGGAATATTATTTGGGGGTCCAGCCATGGAGAAGAGTTTAGACACTAGGAGAAGATAAGAAACACACCCATTATCAAGAAATCACATTAGAATTCTGTTTTTAACCTGTTCCTTAAAACACTAGTGCCTAGGAAATCTATTGGAGGCAGAAGCAGTCAAGGGTAGCGTAGGGTTAGGGTTAGGGTGAGGGTGAGGGTTAGGGTACGGCTTAGGTTACGGGTTCGGGGAGGGGTTCGGGTAGGGCGTAGGGTATGGGTTAGGGTTAGGGTTAGGGCTAGTGTTAGGGTTAGGGCTCGGTTTAGGGTACGGGTTAGGATTAGGGTACGCGTTAGGGTTAGGGTAGGGGTTAGGGTTAGGGTACGCGTTAGGGTGAGGGTAGTTATTAAACCTATCCCACTCTCTAGATACCCCTTAGCACGTAAAGGAATATTATTTGGGGGTCCAGCCATGGAGAAGAGTTTAGACACGAGGAGAAGATAAGGAACACACCCATTATCAAGAAATCACATTAGGATTCTCTTTTTAACCTGTTCCTTAAAACACTAGTGCTTAGGAAATCTATTGGAGGCAGAAGCAGTCAAGGGTAGCTTAGTGTTAGGGTTAGGGTTAGGGTAAGGCTTAGGGTACGGGTTCGGGGAGGGGTTCGGGTAGGGCGTAGGGTATGGGTTAGGGTTAGGGTTAGGATTAGTGTTAGGGTTAGGGCTCGGTTTAGGGTATGGGTTAGGATTAGGGTACGCGTTAGGGTTAGGGTAGGGGTTAGGGTGCGCGTTAGGGTGAGGGTAGTTATTAAACCTCTCCCTCTCTCTAGATACCCCTAAGGACGTAAAGGAATATTATTTGGGGGTCCAGCCATGGAGAAGAGTTTAGACACTAGGAGAAGATAAGGAACACACCCATTATCACGAAATCACATTAGGATTCTCTTTTTAACCTGTTCCTTAAAACACTAGTGCTTAGGAAATCTATTGGAGGCAGAAGCAGTCAAGGGTAGCTTAGGGTTAGGGTTAGGGTTAGGGTTAGGGTGAGGGTTAGGGTACGGCTTAGGGTATGGGTTCGGGGAGGGGTTCGGGTAGGGCGTAGGGTATGGGTTAGGGTTAGGGTTAGGGTTAGTGTTAGGGTTCGGGCTCGGTTTAGGGTACGGGTTAGGATTAGGGTACGCGTTAGGGTTAGGGTAGGGGTTAGGGTTAGGGTACGCGTTAGGGTGAGGGTAGTTATTAAACCTATCCCACTCTCTAGATACCCCTTAGCACGTAAAGGAATATTATTTGGGGGTCCAGACATGGAGAAGAGTTTAGACACGAGGAGAAGATAAGGAACACACCCATTATCAAGAAATCACATTAGGATTCTCTTTTTAACCTGTTCCTTAAAACACTAGTGCTTAGGAAATCTATTTGAGGCAGAAGCCGTCAAGGGTAGCTTAGGGCTAGGGTTAGGGTTAGGGTGAGGGTTAGGGTGAGGGTTAGGGTACGGCTTAGGGTACGGGTTCGGGGAGGGGTTCGGGTAGGGCGTAGGGTATGGGTTAGGGTTAGGGTTAGTGTTAGCGTTAGGGCTCGGTTTATGGTATGGGTTAGGATTAGGGTACGCGTTAGGGTTAGGGTAGGGGTTAGGGTTAGGGTACGCGTTAAGGTGAGGGTAGTTATTAAACCTCTCCGTCTCTCTAGATACCCCTTAGCACGTAAAGGAATATTATTTGGGGGTCCAGCCATGGAGAAGAGTTTAGACACTAGGAGAAGATAAAGAACACACCCATTATCAACAAATCACATTAGGATTCTCTTTTTAACCTGTTCCTTAAAACACTAGTGCTTAGGAAATCTATTGGAGGCAGAAGCAGTCAAGGGTAGCTTAGGGTTCGGGTTAGGGTTAGGGTGAGGGTTAGGGTATGGCTTAGGGTACGGGTTCGGGGAGGGTTTCGGGTAGGGCGTAGGGTATGGGTTAGGTTTAGGGTTAGGGTTAGTGTTAGGGTTAGGGCTCGGTTTAGGGTACGGGTTAGGATTAGGGTACGCATTAGGGTTAGGGTAGGGGTTAGGGTTAGGGTACGCGTTAGGGTGAGGGTAGTTATTAAACCTATCCCACTCTCTAGATACCCCTTAGCACGTAAAGGAATATTATTTGGGGGTCCAGCCATGGAGAAGTGTTTAGACACGAGGAGAAGATAAGGAACACTCCCATTATCAAGAAATCACATTAGGATTCTCTTTTTAACCTGTTCCTTAAAACACTAGTGCTTAGGAAATCTATTGGAGGCAGAAGCAGTCAAGGGTAGCTTAGGGTTAGGGTTAGGGTTAGGGTGAGGGTAAGGGTACGGCTTAGGGTACGGGTTCGGGGAGGGGTTCGGGTAGGGCGTAGGGTATGGGTTAGAGTTAGGGTTAGGGTTAGTGTTAGGGTTAGGGCTCAGTTTCGGGTACGGGTTAGGATTAGGGTACGCGTTAGGGTTAGGGTAGGGGTTAGGGTTAGGGTACGCGTTAAGGTGAGGGTAGTTATTAAACCTCTCCCTTTCTCTAGATACCCTTTAGCACGTAAAGGAATATTATTTGGGGGTCCAGCCATGGAGAAGAGTTTAGACACTAGGAGAAGATAAGGAACACACCCATTATCAATAAATCACAATAGGATTCTCTTTTTAAACTGTTCCTTAAAACACTAGTGCTTAGGAAATCTATTGGAGGCAGAAGCAGTCAAGGGTAGCGTAGGGTTAGGGTTAGGGTTAGGGTGAGGTTTAGGGTACGGCTTAGGGTACGGGTTCGGTGAGGGGTTCGGGTAGGGCGTAGGGAATGGGTTAGGGTTAGGGTTAGGGCTAGTGTTAGGGTTAGGGCTCGGTTTAGGGTACGGGTTAGGATTAGGGTATGCGTTAGGGTTAGTGTAGGGGTTACGTTTAGGGTACACGTTAGGGTGAGGGTAGTTATTAAACCTATCCCACTCTCTAGATACCCCTTAGCACGTAAAGGAATATTATTTGGTGGTCCAACCATGTAGAAGAATTTAGACACGAGGAGAACGTAAGGAACACACCCATTATCAAGAAATCACATTAGGATTCTCTTTTTAACCTGTTCCTTAAAACACTAGTGCTTAGGAAATCTATTGGAGGCAGAAGCAGTCAAGGGTAGCTTAGGGTTAGGGTTAGGGTTAGGGTGAGAGTTAGGGTAAGGCTTAGGGTACGGGTTCAGGGAGGGGTTCGGGTAGGGCGTAGGGTATGGGTTAGGGTTAGGGTTAGGGTTAGTGTTAGGGTTAGGGCTCGGTTTAGGGTACGGGTTCGGATTAGGGTACGCGTTAGGGTTAGGTTAGGGGTTAGGGTTAGGGTACGCGTTAGGGTGAGGGTAGTTATTAAACCTCTCCCTCTCTCTAGATACCCCTTAGCACGTAAAGGAATATTATTTGGGGGTCCAGCCATGGAGAAGAGTTTAGACACTAGGAGAAGATAAGGAACACACCCATTATCAAGAAATCACAATATGATTGTCTTTTTAAACTGTTCCTTAAAACACTAGTGCTTAGGAAATCTATTGGAGGCAGAAGCAGTCAAGTGTAGCGTAGGGTTAGGGTTAGGGTTATGGTGAGGGTTAGGGTACGGCTTAGGGTAAGGTTTCGGGGAGGGGTTCGGGTAGGGCGTAGGGTATGGGTTAGGGTTAGGGTTAGTGTTAGTGTTAGGGTTAGGGCTCGGTTTAGGGTACGGGTTGGGATTAGGGTACGCGTTAGGGTTAGGGTAGGTGTTAGGGTTAGGGTACGTGTTAGGGTGAGGGTAGTTATTAAACCTATCCCACTCTCTAGATATCCCTTAGCACGTAAAGGAATATTATTTGGGGGTCCAGCCATGGAGAAGAGTTTACACACGCTGAGAAGATAAGGAACACACCCATTATCAAGAAATCACATTAGGATTCTCTTTTTAACCTGTTCCTTAAAACACTAGTGCTTAGGAAATCTATTGGAGGCAGAAGCCGTCAAGGGTAGCTTAGGGCTAGGGTTAGGGTTAGGGTGAGGGTTAGGGTACGGCTTAGGGTACGGGTTCGGGGAGGGGTTCGGGTAGGGCGTAGGGTATGGGTTAGTGTTAGGGTTAGGGTAAGTGTTAGGGTTAGGGCTCGGTTTAGGGTACGGGTTAGGATTAGGGTTCGCGTTAGGGTTAGGGTAGGGGTTAGGGTTAGGGTACGCTTTAGTGTGAGGGTAGTTATTAAACCTATCCCACTCTCTAGATACCCCTTAGTACGTAAAGGAATATTATTTGGGGGTCCAGCCATGGAGAAGAGTTTAGACACTAGGAGAAGATAAGGAACACACCCATTATCAAGAAATCACAATATGATAGTGTTTTTAAACTGTTCCTTAAAACACTATTGCTTAGGAAATCTATTGGAGGCAGAAGCAGTCAAGGGTAGCTTAGGGTTAGGGTTAGGGTGAGGGTTAGGGTACGGCTTAGGGTACGGGTTCGGGGAGGGGTTCGGGTAGGGCGTAGGGTATGGGTTAGAGTTAGGGTTAGGGTTAGTGTTAGGGTTAGGGCTCAGTTTCGGGTACGGCTTAGGATTAGGGTACGCGTTAGGGTTAGGGTAGGGGTTAGGGTTAGGGTACGCGTTAAGGTGAGGGTAGTTATTAAACCTCTCCCTTTCTCTAGATACCCCTTAGCACGTAAAGGAATATTATTTGGGGGTCCAGCCATGGAGAAGAGTTTAGACACTAGGAGAAGATAAGGAACACACCCATTATCACGAAATCACATTAGGATTCTCTTTTTAACCTGTTCCTTAAAACACTAGTGCTTAGGAAATCTATTGGAGGCAGAAGCAGTCAAGGGTACCGTAGGGTTAGGGTTAGGGTTAGGGTGAGGGTTAGGGTACGGCTTAGGGTACGGGTTCGGGGAGGGGTTCGGGTAGGGCGTAGGGAATGGGTTAGGGTTAGGGTTAGGGTTAGTGTTAGGGTTAGGGCTCGGTTTAGGGTACGGGTTAGGATTAGGGTACGCGTTAGGGTTAGGGTAGGGGTTAGGGTTAGGGTACGCGTTAGGGTGAGGGTAGTTATTAAACCTATCCCTCTCTCTAGATACCCCTTAGCACGTAAAGGAATATTATTTGGGGGTCCAGCCATGTAGAAGAGTTTAGACACGAGGAGAACATAAGGAACACACCCATTATCAAGAAATCACATTAGGATTCTCTTTTTAACCTGTTCCTTAAAACACTAGTGCTTAGGAAATCTATTGGAGGCAGAAGCAGTCAAGGGTAGCTTAGGGTTAGGGTTAGGGTTAGGGTGAGAGTTAGGGTAAGGCTTAGGGTACGGGTTCAGGGAGGGGTTCGGGTAGGGCGTAGGGTATGGGTTAGGGTTAGGGTTAGGGTTAGTGTTAGGGTTAGGGCTCGGTTTAGGGTACGGGTTCGGATTAGGGTACGCGTTAGGGTTAGGTTAGGGGTTAGGGTTAGGGTACGCGTTAGGGTGAGGGTAGTTATTAAACCTCTCCCTCTCTCTAGATACCCCTTAGCACATAAAGGAATATTATTTGGGGGTCCAGCCATGGAGAAGGGTTTAGACACTAGGAGAAGATAAGGAACACACCCATTATCACGAAATCACATTAGGATTCTCTTTTTAACCTGTTCCTTAAAACACTAGTGCTTAGGCAATCTATTGGAGGCAGAAGCAGTCAAGGGTAGCTTAGGGTTCGGTTTAGGGTTAGGGTGAGGTTTAGGGTACGGCTTAGTATACGGGTTCGGGTAGGGGTTCGGGTATGGCGTAGGGTATGGGTTAGGGTTAGGGTTAGGGCTAGGGTTAGGGTTAGGGCTCGGTTTAGGCTACGGGTTAGGATTAGGGTACGCGTTAGGGTTAGGGTAGGGGTTAGGGTTAGGGTACGCATTAGGGTGAGGGTAGTTATTAAACCTATCCCACTCTCTAGATACCCCTTAGCACGAAAAGTAATATTATTTGGGGGTCCAGCCATGGAGAAGAGTTTAGACAGTAGGAGAAGATAAGGAACACACCCATTATCAAGAAATCACAATATGATTCTCTTTTTAAACTGTTCCTTAAATCACTAGTGCTTAGGAAATCTATTTGAGGCAGAAGCATTCAAGGGTAGCGTAGGTTTAGGGTTAGGGTTAGGGTGAGGGTTAGGGTACGGCTTAGGGTACGGGTTCGGGGAGGGGTTCAGGTAGGGCGTAGGGTATGGGTTAGGGTTAGGGTTAGGGTTAGTGTTAGGGTTAGGGCTCGGTTTAGTGTACGGGTTAGGATTAGGGTACGCGTTAGTGTTAGGGTAGGGGTAAGGGTTAGGGTACGCGATAGGGTGAGCTTAGTTATTAAACCTATCCCACTCTCTAGATACCCCTTATCACGTAAAGGAATATTATTTGGGGGTCCAGCCATGGAGAAGAGTTTATACACTAGGAGAAGATAAGGAACACACCCATTATCAAGAAATCACATTAGGATTCTCTTTTTAACCTGTTCCTTAAAACACTAGTGCTTAGGAAATCTATTGGAGGCAGAAGCAGTCAAGGGTAGCGTAGGGTTAGGGTTAGGGTTAGGGTGAGGGTTAGGGTACGGCTTAGGGTATGGGTTCGGGGAGGGTTTCGGGTAGGGCGTAGGGTATGGGTTAGGGTTAGGGTTAGGGCTAGTGTTAGGGTTAGGGCTCGGTTTAGGTTACGGGTTAGGATTAGGGTACGCGTTAGGGTTAGGGTAGGGGTTAGGGTTAGGGTACGCGTTAGGGTGAGGGTAGTTATTAAAGCTATCCCACTCTGTAGATACCCCTTAGCACGTAAAGGAATATTATTTGGGGGTCCAGCCATGGAAAAGAGTGTAGACACTAGGAGAAGATAAGGTACACACCCATTATAAAGAAATCACATTAGGATTCTCTTTTTAACCTGTTCCTTAAAACACTAGTGCTTAGGAAATATATTGGAGGCAGAAGCAGTCAAGGGTAGCGTAGGGTTAGGGTTAGGGTTAGGGTGAGGGATAGGGTACGGCTTAGGGTACGGGTTCGGGGAGGGGTTCGGGTAGGGCGTAGGGAATGGGTTAGGGTTAGGGTTAGGGCTAGTGTTAGGGTTAGGGCTCGGTTTAGGGTACGGGTTAGGATTAGGGTATGCGTTAGGGTTAGGGTAGGGGTTAGGGTTAGGGTACGCATTAGGGTGAAGGTAGTTATTAAACCTATCCCACTCTCTAGATATCCCTTAGCACGTAAAGGAATATTATTTGGGGGTCCAGCCATGGAGAAGAGTTTAGACACGCTGAGAAGATAAGGAACACACCCATTATCAAGAAATCACATTAGGATTCTCTTTTTAACCTGTTCCTTAAAACACTAGTGCTTAGGAAATCTATTGGAGGCAGAAGCAGTCAAGGGTAGCGTAGGTTTAGGGTTAGGGTTAGGGTGAGGGTTAGGGTACGGCTTAGGGCACGGGTTCGGGGAGGGGTTCGGGTAGGGCGTAGGGAATGGGTTAGGGTTAGGGTTAGGGTTAGTGTTAGGGTTAGGGCTCGGTTTAGGGTACGGGTTAGGATTAGGGTACGTGTTAGGGTTAGTGTACGCGTTAGGGTGAGGGTAGTTATTAAACCTATTCCACTCTCTAGATACCCCTTAGCACATACAGGAATATTATTGGGGGTCCAGCCATGGAGAAGAGTTTAGACACTAGGAGAAGATAAGGAACACACCCATTATCACGAAATCACATTAGGATTCTCTTTTTAACCTGTTCCTTAAAACACTAGTGCTTAGGAAATCTATTGGAGGCAGAAGCAGTCAAGGGTAGCTTAGGGTTAGTGTTAGGGTTAGGGTGAGGGTTAGGGTATGGCTTAGGGTACGGGTTCAGGGAGGGGTTCGGGTAGGGCGTAGGGTATGGGTTAGGGTTAGGGTTAGGGTTAGTGTTAGGGTTAGGGCTCGGTTTAGGGTACGGGTTAGGATTAGGGTACGCGTTAGGGTTAGGGTAGGGGTTAGGGTTAGGGTACGCGTTAGAGTGGGGGTAGTTATTAAACCTATCACACTCTCTAGATACCCCTTAGCACGTAAAGGAATATTATTTGGGGGTCCAGCCTTGGAGAAGAATTTAGACACGAGGAGAATATAAGGAACACACCCATTATCATGAAATCACATTAGGATTCTCTTTTTAACCTGTTACTTAAAACACTAGTGCTTAGGAAATCTATTGGAGGCAGAAGCAGTCAAGGGTAGCTTAGGGTTAGGGTTAGGGTTAGGGTGAGGGTTAGGGTATGGCTTAGGGTACGGTTTCGGGGAGGGGTTCGGGTAGGGCGTAGGGTATGGGTTAGAGTTAGTGTTAGGGTTAGGGCTCGGTTTAGGGTACGGGTTAGGATTAGGGTACGCGTTAGTGTTAGGGTAGGTGTTAGGGTTAGGGTACGCGATAGGGTGAGGTTAGTTATTAAACCTATCCCACTCTCTAGATACCCCTTAGCACGTAAAGGAATATTATTTGGGGGTCCAGCCACGGAGAAGAGTTTAGACACTAGGAGAAGATAAGGAACACACCCATTATCAAGAAATCACATTAGGATTCTCTTTTTAACCTGTTCCTTAAAACACTAGTGCTTAGGAAATCTATTGGAGGCAGAAGCAGTCAAGGGTAGCTTAGGGTTAGGGTTAGGGTTAGGGTGAAGGTTAGGGTATGGCTTAGGGTACGGGTTCTGGGAGGGGTTCGGGTAGGGCGTAGGGTATGGGTTAGGGTTAGGGTTAGGGCTAGTGTTAGGGTTAGGGCTCGGTTTAGGGTACGGGTTAGGATTAGGGTACGCGTTAGGGTTAGGGTAGGGGTTAGGGTTAGGGTACGCGTTAGGGTGAGGGTAGTTATTAAACCTATCCCACTCTCTAGATACCCCTTAGCACGTAAAGGAATATTATTTGGGGGTCCAGCCATGGAGAAGAGTTTAGACACTAGGAGAAGATAAGGAACACACCCATTATCACGAAATCACATTAGGATTCTCTTTTTAACCTGTTCCTTAAAACACTAGTGCTTAGGAAATCTATTGGAGGCAGAAGCAGTCAAGGGTAGCTTAGGGTTAGGGTTAGGGTTAGGGTGAGGGTTAGGGTACGGCTTAGGGTACGGGTTCGGGGAGGGGTTCGGGTAGGGCGTAGGGTATGGGTTAGAGTTAGGGTTAGGGTTAGTGTTAGGGTTAGGGCTCGGTTTAGGGTACGGGTTGGGATTAGGGTACGCGTTAGGTTTAGGGTTAGGGTACGCGTTAGGGTGAGGGTAGTTATTAAACCTCTCCCTCTCTCTAGATACCCCTTAGCACGTAAAAGAATATTATTTGGGGGTCCAGCCATGGAGAAGGGTTTAGACACTAGGAGAAGATAAGGAACACACCCATTATCACGAAATCACATTAGGATTCTCTTTTTAACCTGTTCCTTAAAACACTAGTGCTTAGGAAATCTATTGGAGGCAGAAGCAGTCAAGGGTAGCTTAGGGTTCGGGTTAGGGTTAGGGTGAGGTTTAGGGTACGGCTTAGGGTACGGGTTCGGGGAGGGTTTCGGGTAGGGCGTAGGGTATGGGTTAGGGTTAGGGTTAGGGCTAGTGTTAGGGTTAGGGCTCGGTTTAGGTTACGGGTTAGGATTAGGGTACGCGTTAGGGTTAGGGTAGTGGTTAGGGTTAGGGTACGCGTTAGGTTGAGGGTAGTTATTAAAGCTATCCCACTCTGTAGATACCCCTTAGCACGTAAAGGAATATTATTTGGGGGTCCAGCCATGGAGAAGAGTGTAGACACTAGGAGAAGATAAGGTACACACCCATTATAAAGAAATCACATTAGGATTCTCTTTTTAACCTGTTCCTTAAAACACTAGTGCTTAGGAAATCTATTGGAGGCAGAAGCAGTCAAGGCTAGCGTAGGGTTAGGGTTAGGGTTAGGGTGAGGGTTAGGGTACGGCTTAGGGTACGGGTTCGGGGAGGGGTTCGGGTAGGGCGTAGGGAATGGGTTAGGGTTAGGGTTAGGGCTAGTGTTAGGGTTAGGGCTCGGTTTAGGGTACGGGTTAGGATTAGGGTATGCGTTAGGGTTAGGGTAGGGGTTAGGGTTAGGGTACGCGTTAGGGTGAGGGTAGTTATTAAACCTATCCCACTCTCTAGATACCCCTTAGCACGTAAAGGTATATTATTTGGGGGTCCAGCCATGTAGAAGAGTTTAGACACGAGGAGAAGATAAGGAACACACCCATTATCAAGAAATCACATTAGGATTCTCTTTTTAACCTGTTCCTTAAAACACTAGTGCTTAGGAAATCTATTGGAGGCAGAAGCAGTCAAGGGTAGCGTAGGTTTAGGGTTAGGGTTAGGGTGAGGGTTAGGGTACGGCTTAGGGCACGGGTTCGGGGAGGGGTTCGGGTAGGGCGTAGGGAATGGGTTAGGGTTAGGGTTAGGGTTAGTGTTAGGGTTAGGGCTCGGTTTAGGGTACGGGTTAGGATTAGGGTACGTGTTAGGGTTAGTGTACGCGTTAGGGTGAGGGTAGTTATTAAACCTATTCCACTCTCTAGATACCCCTTAGCACATACAGGAATATTATTGGGGGTCCAGCCATGGAGAAGAGTTTAGACACTAGGAGAAGATAAGGAACACACCCATTATCACGAAATCACATTAGGATTCTCTTTTTAACCTGTTCCTTAAAACACTAGTGCTTAGGAAATCTATTGGAGGCAGAAGCAGTCAAGGGTAGCTTAGGGTTAGTGTTAGGGTTAGGGTGAGGGTTAGGGTATGGCTTAGGGTACGGGTTCAGGGAGGGGTTCGGGTAGGGCGTAGGGTATGGGTTAGGGTTAGGGTTAGGGTTAGTGTTAGGGTTAGGGCTCGGTTTAGGGTACGGGTTAGGATTAGGGTACGCGTTAGGGTTAGGGTAGGGGTTAGGGTTAGGGTACGCGTTAGAGTGGGGGTAGTTATTAAACCTATCACACTCTCTAGATACCCCTTAGCACGTAAAGGAATATTATTTGGGGGTCCAGCCTTGGAGAAGAATTTAGACACGAGGAGAATATAAGGAACACACCCATTATCATGAAATCACATTAGGATTCTCTTTTTAACCTGTTACTTAAAACACTAGTGCTTAGGAAATCTATTGGAGGCAGAAGCAGTCAAGGGTAGCTTAGGGTTAGGGTTACGGTTAGGGTGAGGGTTAGGGTATGGCTTAGGGTACGGTTTCGGGGAGGGGTTCGGGTAGGGCGTAGGGTATGGGTTAGGGTTAGTGTTAGGGTTAGGGCTCGGTTTAGGGTACGGGTTAGGATTAGGGTACGCGTTAGTGTTAGGGTAGGTGTTAGGATTAGGGTACGCGATAGGGTGAGGTTAGTTATTAAACCTATCCCACTCTCTAGATACCCCTTAGCACGTAAAGGAATATTATTTGGGGGTCCAGCCATGGAGAAGAGTTTAGACACTAGGAGAAGATAAGGAACACACCCATTATCAAGAAATCACATTAGGATTCTCTTTTTAACCTGTTTCTTAAAACACTAGTGCTTAGGAAATCTATTGGAGGCAGAAGCAGTCAAGGGTAGCTTAGGGTTAGGGTTAGGGTTAGGGTGAAGTTTAGGGTATGGCTTAGGGTACGGGTTCGGGGAGGGGTTCGGGTAGGGCGTAGGGTATGGGTTAGGGTTAGGGTTAGGGCTAGTGTTAGGGTTAGGGCTCGGTTTAGGATACGGGTTAGGATTAGGGTACGCGTTAGGGTTAGGGTAGGGGTTAGGGTTAGGGTACGCGTTAGGGTGAGGTTAGTTATTAAACCTATCCCACTCTCTAGATACCCCTTAGCACGTAAAGGAATATTATTTGGGGGTCCAGCCATGGAGAAGAGTTTAGACACTAGGAGAAGATAAGGAACACACCCATTATCAAGAAATCACATTAGGATTCTCTTTTTAACCTGTTCCTTAAAACACTAGTGCTTAGGAAATCTATTGGAGGCAGAAGCAGTCAAGGGTAGCTTAGGGTTAGGGTTAGGGTTAGGGTGAGGGTTAGGGTATGGCTTAGGGTACGGGTTCGGGGAGGGGTTCGGGTAGGGCGTAGGGTATGGGTTAGGGTTAGGGTTAGGGCTAGTGTTAGGGTTAGGGCTCGGTTTGGGGTACGGGTTAGGATTAGGGTACGCGTTAGGGTTAGTGTAGGGGTTAGGGTTAGGGTACACGTTAGGGTGAGGGTAGTTATTAAACCTATCACACTCTCTAGATACCCCTTAGCACGTAAAGGAATATTATTTGGGGGTTCAGCCATGGAAAAGAGTTTAGACAAGAGGAGAAGATAAGGAACACACCCATTATCAAGAAATCACATTAGGATTCTCTTTTTAACCTGTTCCTTAAATCACTAGTGCTTAGGAAATCTATTGGAGGCAGAAGCCGTCTAGGGTAGCTTAGGGTTAGGGTTAGGGTTAGGGTTAGGGTGAGGGTTAGGGTACGGCTTAGGGTACGGGTTCGGGGAGGTATTCGGGTAGGGCGTAGGGTATGGGTTAGGGTTAGGGTTAGGGTTAGTGTTAGGGTTAGGGCTCGGTTTAGGGTACGGGTTAGGATTAGGGTACGCGTTAGTGTTAGGGTAGGTGTTAGGGTTAGGGTACGCGATAGGGTGAGGTTAGTTATTAAACCTATCCCACTCTCTAGATACCCCTTAGCACGTAAAGGAATATTATTTGGGGGTCCAGCCATGGAGAAGAGTTTAGACACGAGGAGAAGATAAGGAACACACCCATTCTCAAGAAATCACATTAGGATTCTCTTTTTAACCTGTTCCTTAAAACACTAGTGCTTAGGAAATCTATTGGAGGCAGAAGCAGACAAGGGTAGCTTAGGGTTAGGGTTAGGGTTAGGGTGAGGGTTAGGGTACGGCTTAGGGTACGGGTTCGGGGAGGGGTTCGGGTAGGGCGTAGGGTATGGGTTAGGGTTAGGGTTAGGGCTAGTGTTAGGGTTAGGGCTCGGTTTAGGGTACGGGTTAGGATTAGGGTACGCGTTAGGGTTAGGGTAGGGGTTAGGGTTAGGGTATGCAATAGGGTGAGGTTAGTTATTAAACCTATCCCACTCTCTAGATACCCCTTAGCACGTAAAGGAATATTATTTGGGGGTCCAGCCATGGAGAAGAGTTTAGACACTAGGAGAAGATAAGGAACACACCCATTATCAAGAAATCACATTAGGATTCTCTTTTTAACCTGTTCCTTAAAACACTAGTGCTTAGGAAATCTATTGGAGGCAGAAGCAGTCAAGGGTAGCTTAGGGTTAGGGTTAGGGTTAGGGTGAGGGTTAGGGTACGGCTTAGGGTACGGGTTCGGGGAGGGGTTCGGGTAGGGCGTAGGGTATGGGTTAGGGTTAGGGTTAGGGCTAGTGTTAGGGTTAGGGCTCGGTTTAGGGTACGGGTTAGGATTAGGGTACGCGTTAAGGTTAGGGTAGGGGTTAGGGTTAGGGTACGCGTTAGGGTGAGGGTAGTTATTAAACCTATCCCACTCTCTAGATACCCCTTAGCACGTAAAGGAATATTATTTGGGGGTCCAGCCATGGAGAAGAGTTTAGACACTAGGAGAAGATAAGGAACACACCCATTATCAAGAAATCACATTAGGATTCTCTTTTTAACCTGTTCCTTAAAACACTAGTGCTTAGGAAATCTATTGGAGGCAGAAGCAGTCAAGGGTAGCTTAGGGTTAGGGTTAGGGTTAGGGTGAGGGTTAGGGTACGGCTTAGGGTACGGGTTCGGGGAGGGGTTCGGGTAGGGCGTAGGCTATGGGTTAGGGTTAGGGTTAGGGTTAGTGTTAGGGTTAGGGCTCGGTTTAGGTTACGGGTTAGGATTAGGGTACGCGTTAATGTTAGGGTAGGGGTAAAGGTTAGGGTATGCGATAGGGTGAGGTTAGTTATTAAACCTATCCCACTCTCTAGATACCCCTTAGCACGTAAAGGAATATTATTTGGGGGTCCAGCCATGGAGAAGAGTTTAGACACTAGGAGAAGATAAGGAACACACCCATTATCAAGAAATCACATTAGGATTCTCTTTTTAACCTGTTCCTTAAAACACTAGTGCTTAGGAAATCTATTGGAGGCAGAAGCAGTCAAGGGTAGCTTAGGGTTAGGGTTAGGGTTAGGGTATGGCTTAGGGTACGGGTTCGGGGAGGGGTTCGGGTAGGGCGTAGGGTATGGGTTAGGGATAGGGTTAGGGCTAGTGTTAGGGTTAGGGCTCGGTTTGGGGTACGGGTTAGGATTAGGGTACGCATTAGGGTTAGTGTAGGGGTTAGGGTTAGGGTACACGTTAGGGTGAGGGTAGTTATTAAACCTATCACACTCTCTAGATACCCCTTAGCACGTAAAGGAATATTATTTGGGGGTCCAGCCATGGAAAAGAGTTTAGACAAGAGGAGAAGATAAGGAACACACCCATTATCAAGAAATCACATTAGGATTCTCTTTTTAACCTGTTCCTTAAATCACTAGTGCTTAGGAAATCTATTGGAGGCAGAAGCCGTCTAGGGTAGCTTAGGGTTAGGGTTAGGGTTAGGGTTAGGGTGAGGGTTAGGGTACGGCTTAGGGTACGGGTTCGGGGAGGGATTCGGTTAGGGCGTAGGGTATGGGTTAGAGTTAGGGTTAGGGTTAGTGTTAGGGTTAGGGCTCGGTTAAGGGTTCGGGTTAGGATTAGGGTACGCGTTAGTGTTAAGGTAGGGGTTAGGGTTAGGGTACGCTTTAGGGTGAGGGTAGTTATTAAACCTATCCCACTCTCTAGATACCCCTTAGCACGTAAAGGAATATTATTTGGGGGTCCAGCCATGGAGAAGGGTTTAGACACTAGGAGAAGATAAGGAACACACACATTATCAAGAAATCACAATATGATTCTCTTTTTAAACTGTTCCTTAAAACACTAGTGGTTAGGAAATCTATTGGAGGCAGAAGAACTCAAGGGTAGCTTAGGGTTAGGGTTAGGGTTAGGGTGAGGGTTAGGGTACGGCTTAGGGTACGGGTTCGGGGAGGGGTTCGGGTAGGGCGTAGGGTATGGGTTAGGGTTAGGGTTAGGGTTAGTGTTAGGGTTAGAGCTCGGTTTAGGGTATGGGTTAGGATTAGGGTAATCGTTAGGGTTAGGGTAGCGGTTAGGGTTAGGTTACGCGTTAGGGTGAGGTTAGTTATTAAACCTATCCCACTCTCTAGATACCCCTTAGCACGTAAAGGAATATTATTTGGGGGTCCAGCCATGGAGAAGAGTTTAGACACTAGGAGAAGATAAGGAACACACCCATTATCAAGAAATCACATTAGGATTCTCTTTTTAACATGTTCCTTAAAACACTAGTGCTTAGGAAATCTATTGGAGGCAGAAGCAGTCAAGGGTAGCTTAGGGTTAGGATTAGGGTTAGGGTGAGGGTTAGGGTACGGCTTAGGGTACGGGTTCGGGGAGGGGTTCGGGTAGGGCGTAGGGTATGGGTTAGGGTTAGGGTTAGGGCTAGTGTTAGGGTTAGGGCTCGGTTTAGGGTACGGGTTAGGATTAGGGTACGCGTTAGGGTTAGGGTAAGGGTTAGGGTTAGGGTACGCGTTAGGGTGAGGGTAGTTATTAAACCTATCCCACTCTCTAGATACCCCTTAGCACGTAAAGGAATATTATTTGGGGGTCCAGCCATGGAGAAGAGTTTAGACACGAGGAGAAGATAAGGAACACACCCGTTATCAAGAAATCACATTAGGATTCTCTTTTTAACCTGTTCCTTAAAACACTAGTGCTTAGGAAATCTATTGGAGGCAGAAGCAGTCAAGGGTAGCTTAGGGTTAGGGTTAGTGTTAGGGTGAGGGTTAGGGTACGGCTTAGGGTACGGGTTCGGCGAGGGGTTCGGGTAGGGCGTAGGGTATGGGTTAGGGTTAGGGTTAGGGCTAGTGTTAGGGTTAGGGCTCGGTTTAGGGTACGGGTTAGGATTAGGGTACGCGTTAGGGTTAGGGTAAGGGTTAGGGTTAGGGTACGCGTTAGGGTGAGGGTAGTTATTAAACCTATCCCACTCTCTAGATACCCTTTAGCACGTAAAGGAATATTATTTGGGGGTCCAGCCATGGAGAAGAGTTTAGACACTAGGAGAAGATAAGGAACACACCCATTATCAAGAAATCACATTAGGATTCTCTTTTTAACCTGTTCCTTAAAACACTAGTGCTTAGGAAATCTATTGGAGGCAGAAGCAGTCAAGGGTAGCTTAGGGTTAGGGTTAGGGTTAGGGTGAGGGTTAGGGTATGGCTTAGGGTACGGGTTCGGGGAGGGGTTCGGGTAGGGCGTAGGGTATGGGTTAGGGTTAGGGTTAGGGCTAGTGTTAGGGTTAGGGCTCGGTTTGGGGTACGGGTTAGGATTAGGGTACGCATTAGGGTTAGGGTAGGGGTTAGGGTTAAGGTGCACGTTAGGGTGAGGATAGTTAATAAACCTATCACACTCTCTAGATACCCCTTAGCACGTAAAGGAATATTATTTGGGGGTCCAGCCATGGAAAAGAGTTTAGACAAGAGGAGAAGATAAGGAACACACCCATTATCAAGAAATCACATTAGGATTCTCTTTTTAACCTGTTCCTTAAATCACTAGTGCTTAGGAAATCTATTGGAGGCAGAAGCCGTCAAGGGTAGCTTAGGGTTAGGGTTAGGGTTAGGGTGAGGGTTAGGGTACGGCTTAGGGTACGGGTTCGGGGAGGTGTTCGGGTAGGGCGTAGGGTATGGATTAGAGTTAGGGTTAGGGTTAGTGTTAGGGTTAGGGCTCGGTTAAGGGTACGGGTTAGGATTAGGGTACGCGTTAGTGTTAGGTTAGGGGTTAGTGTTAGGGTAGGCTTTAGGGTGAGGGTAGTTATTAAACCTATCCCACTCTCTAGATACCCCTTAGCACGTAAAGGAATATTATTTGGGTGTCCAGCCATGGAGAAGGGTTTAGACACTAGGAGAAGATAAGGAACACACCCATTATCAAGAAATTACAATATGATTCTCTTTTTAAACTGTTTCTTAAAACACTAGTGGTTAGGAAATCTATTGGAGGCAGAAGCAGTCAAGGGTAGCTTAGGGTTAGGGTTAGGGTTAGGGTGAGGGTTAGTGTACGGCTTAGGGTACGGGTTCGGTGAGGGGGTCGGGTACGGCGTAGGGTATGGGTTAGGGTTAGGGGTAGGGTTAGTGTTAGGGTTAGGGCTCGGTTTAGGGTACGGGTTAGGATTAGGGTACGCGTTAGTGTTTGGGTAGGGGTTAGGGTTAGGGTACGCGTTAGGGTTAGGGTCGTTATTAAACCTATCCCAATCTCTAGATACCCCTTAGCACGTAAAGGAATATTATTTGGGGGTCCAGCTATGGAGAAGAGTTTAGACACTAGGATAAGATAAGGAACACACCCATTATCAAGAAATCACATTAGGATTCTCTTTTTAACCTGTTCCTTAAAACACTAGTGTTTAGGAAATCTATTGGAGGCAGAAGCAGTCAAGGGTAGCTTAGCATTAGGGTTAGGGTTAGGGTACGGCTTAGGGTACGGGTTAGGTGAGGGGTTCGGGTAGGGCGTAGGGTATGGGTTAGGGTTAGGGTTAGGTTTAGTGTTAGGGTTAGGGCTCGGTTTAGGGTACGGTTTAGGATTAGTGTATGCGTTAGTGTTAGGGTAGGGGTTAGGGTTAGGGTACGCATTAGGGTTAGGGTAGTTATTAAACCTATCCCACTCTGTAGATACCCCTTAGCACGTAAAGGAATATTATTTGGGGGTCCAGCCATGGAGAAGAGTTTCGACACTAGGATAAGATAAAGCTCACACCCATTATAAAGAAATCACATTAGGATTCTCTTCTTAACCTATTCCTTAAAACACTAGTGCTGAGGAAATCTATTGGAGGCAGAAGCAGTCAAGGGTAGCTTAGGGTTAGGGTTAGGGTTTGGGTGCGCGTTAGGGTACGACTTAGGGTACGGGTTCGGGAACGGGTTCGGGAAGGGCGTAGGGTATGGGTTAGGATTAGTGTTAGGGTTAGTGTTAGGGTTAGGGCTCGGTTTAGGGTATGGTTTAGGATTAGGGTACGCGTTAGGGTTAGGGTAGGGGTTACGGTTAGGGTACACGTTAGGGTTAGGGTCGTTATTATACCTATCCCACTCTCTAGATACCCCTTAGCACGTAAAGGAATATCATTTGGGGGTCTAGCCATGGAGAAGAGTTTAGACACTAGGATAAGATAAGGAACACACCCATTATCAAGAAATCACATTAGGATTCTCATTTTAACCTGTTCCTTAAAACACTAGTCCTTAGGAAATCTATTGGAGGCAGAAGCAGTCAAGGGTAGCTTAGGGTTACGGTTAGGGTGAGGGTGAGGGTTAGGGTACGGTTTAGGGTATGGGTTCGGGGAGGGGTTCGGGTAGGGCGTAGAGTATTGTTTAGGGTTAGGTTTAGGGTTAGGGTTAGTGTTAGGGCTCGGTTTAGGGTACGGGTTAGGATTAGAGTACGCGTTAAAGTTAGGGTAGGGGTTAGGGTTAGGGTACGCGTTAGGGTTTGGGTAGTTATTAAACCAATCCCACTCTCTAGATACCCCTTAGCACATAAAGGAAATATTATTTTGGGGTCCAGCCATGGAGAAGAGTTTAGACACTAGGATAAGAGAAGGAACACACCCATTATCAAGAAATCACTTTAGGATTCTCTTTTTAACCTGTTCCTTAATACACTAGTGCTTAGGAAATCTATTGGAGGCAGAAGCAGTCAAGGGTAGCTTAGGTTTAGGGTTAGGGTTAGTGTGAAGGTTAGGGTACGGCTTAGGGTTCGGGTTCGGGGAGGCGTTATGCTATGGCGTAGGGTATGGGTTAGGGTTAGGGTTAGGGTTAGTGTTAGGGTTAGGGCTCGGTTTTGGGTACGGGTTAGGATTAGGGTACGCGTTAGGGTTAGGGTCGGGGTTAGCGTTACGGTACGCGTTAGGGTGAGGGTAGTTATTAAACCTATCCCACTCTCTAGATACCCCTTAGCACGTAAAGGAATATTATTTGGGGGTCCAGCCATGGAGAAGAGTTTAGACACGAGGAGAAGATAAGGAACACACCCATTATCAAGAAATCACATTAGGATTCTCTTTTTAACCTGTTCCTTAAAACACTAGTGCTTAGGAAATCTATTGGAGGCAGAAGCAGTCAAGGGTAGCTTAGGGTTAGGGTTAGGGTTAGGGTGAGGGTTAGGGTTAGGGTACGGCTTAGGGTACGGGTTCGGGGAGGGGTTCGGGTAGGGCATAGGGTATGGGTTAGGGTTAGGGTTAGGGCTAGTGTTAGGGTTAGGGCTCGGTTTAGGGTACGGGTTAGGATTAGGGTACGCGTTAGGGTTAGGGTAAGGGTTAGGGTTAGGGTACGCGTTAGGGTGAGGGTAGTTATTAAACATATCCCACTCTCTACATACCCCTTAGCACGTAAAGGAATATTATTTGGGGGTCCAGCCATGGAGAAGAGTTTAGACACGAGGAGAGGATAAGGAACACACCCATTATCAAGAAATCACATTAGGATTCTCTTTTTAACCTGTTCCTTAAAACACTAGTGCTTAGGAAATCTATTGGCGGCAGAAGCAGTCAAGGGTAGCTTAGGGTTAGGGTTAGGGTGAGGGTGAGGGTTAGGGTGCGGCTTAGGGTACGGGTTCGGGGAGGGGTTCGGGTTAGGGTTAGGGTGAGGGTTAGGGTATGGCTTAGGGTACAAGTTCGGGGAGGTGTTCGGGTAGGGCGTAGGGTATGGGTTAGGGTTAGGGTTAGGGCTAGTGTTAGGGTTAGGGCTCGGTTTGGGGTACGGGTTAGGATTAGTGTATGCGTTAGGGTTAGGGTAGGGTTTAGGGTTAGGGTGCACGTTAGGGTGAGGATAGTTAATAAACCTATCACACTCTCTAGATACCCCTTAGCACGTAAAGGAATATTATTTGGGGGTCCAGCCATGGAAAAGAGTTTAGACAAGAGGAGAAGATAAGGAACACACCCATTATCAAGAAATCACATTAGGATTCTCTTTTTAACCTGTTCCTTAAATCACTAGTGCTTAGGAAATCTATTGGAGGCAGAAGCCGTCAAGGGTAGCTTAGGGTTAGGGTTAGGGTTAGGGTGAGGGTTAGGGTACGGCTTAGGGTACGGGTTCGGGGAGGTGTTCGGGTAGGGCGTAGGGTATGGGTTAGAGTTAGGGTTAGGGTTAGTGTTAGGGTTAGGGCTCGGTTAAGGGTACGGGTTAGGATTAGGGTACGCGTTAGTGTTAGGTTAGGGGTTAGGGTTAGGGTACGCTTTAGGGTGAGGGTAGTTATTAAACCTATACCACTCTCTAGATACCCCTTAGCACGTAAAGGAATATTATTTGGGCGTCCAGCCATGGAGAAGGGTTTAGACACTAGGAGAAGATAAGGAACACACCCATTATCAAGAAATCACAATATGATTCTCTTTTTAAACTGTTTCTTAAAACACTAGTGCTTAGGAAATCTATTGGAGGCAGAAGCAGTCAAGGGTAGCTTAGGGTTAGGGTTAGGGTTAGGGTGAGGGTTAGGGTACGGCTTAGGGTACGGGTACGGGGAGGGATTCGGGTAGGGCGTAGGGTATGGGTTACGTTTAGGGTTAGGGTTAGTGTTAGGATTAGGGCTCGGTTTAGGGTATGGGTTAGGATTAGGGTACTCGTTAGGGTTAGGGTAGCGGTTAGGGTTAGGTTACGCGTTAGGGTGAGGGTAGTTATTAAACCTATCCCACTCTCTAGATACCCCTTAGCACGTAAAGGAATATTATTTGGGGGTCCAGCCATGGAGAAGAGTTTAGACACGAGGAGAAGATAAGAAACACACCCATTATCAAGAAATCACATTAGGATTCTCTTTTTAACCTGTTCCTTAAAACACTAGTGCTTAGGAAATCTATTGGAGGCAGAAGCAGTCAAGGGTAGCTTAGGGTTAGGGTTAGGGTTAGGGTGAGGGTTAGGGTACGGCTTAGGGTACGGGTTCGGGGAGGGGTTCGGGTAGGGCGTAGGGTATGGGTTAGGGTTAGGGTTAGGGCTAGTGTTAGGGTTAGGGCTCGGTTTAGGGTACGGGTTAGGATTAGGGTACGCGTTAGGGTTAGGGTAAGGGTTAGGGTTAGGGTACGCGTTAGGGTGAGGGTAGTTATTAAACCTATCCCACTCTCTAGATACCCCTTAGCACGTAAAGGAATATTATTTGGGGGTCCAGCCATGGAGAAGAGTTTAGACACGAGGAGAAGATAAGGAACACACCCATTATCAAGAAATCACATTAGGATTCTCTTTTTAACCTGTTCCTTACAACACTAGTGCTTAGGAAATCTATTGGAGGCAGAAGCAGTCAAGGGTAGCTTAGGGTTAGGGTTAGGGTTAGGGTGAGGGTTAGGGTACGGCTTAGGGTACGGGTTCGGGGAGGGGTTCGGGTAGGGCGTAGGCTATGGGTTAGTGTTAGGGTTAGGGTTAGTGTTAGGGTTAGGACTCGGTTTAGGGTACGGGTTAGGATTAGGGTACGCGTTAGTGTTAGGTTAGGGGTTAGGGTTAGGGTATGCGATAGGGTGAGGTTAGTTATTAAACCTATCCCACTCTCTAGATACCCTTTAGCACGTAAAGGAATATTATTTGGGGGTCCAGCCATGGAGAAGAGTTTAGACACTAGGAGAAGATAAGGAACACACCCATTATCAAGAAATCACATTAGGATTCTCTTTTTAACCTGTTCCTTAAAACACTAGTGCTTAGGAAATCTATTGGAGGCAGAAGCAGTCAAGGGTAGCTTAGGGTTAGGGTTAGGGTTAAGGTGAGGGTTAGGGTATGGCTTAGGGTACGGGTTCGGGGAGGGGTTCGGGTAGGGCGTAGGGTATGGGTTAGGGTTAGGGTTAGGGCTAGTGTTAGGGTTAGGGCTCGGTTTGGGGTACGGGTTAGGATTAGGGTACGCGTTAGGGTTAGGGTAGGGGTTAGGGTTAAGGTGCACGTTAGGGTGAGGATAGTTAATAAACGTATCACACTCTCTAGATACCCCTTAGCACGTAAAGGAATATTATTTGGGGGTCCAGCCATGGAAAAGAGTTTAGACAAGAGGAGAAGATAAGGAACACACCCATTATCAAGAAATCACATTAGGATTCTCTTTTTAACCTGTTCCTTAAATCACTAGTGCTTAGGAAATCTATTGGAGGCAGAAGCCGTCAAGGGTAGCTTAGGGTTAGGGTTAGGGTTAGGGTGAGGGTTAGGGTACGGCTTAGGGTACGGGTTCGGGGAGGGGTTCGGGTAGGGCGTAGGGTATGGGTTAGAGTTAGGGTTAGGGTTAGTGTTAGGGTTAGGGATCGGTTAAGGGTACGGGTTAGGATTAGGGTACGCGTTAGTGTTAGGTTAGGGGTTAGTGTTAGTGTACGCTTTAGGGTGAGGGTAGTTATTAAACCTATCCCACTCTCTAGATACCCCTTAGCACGTAAAGGAATATTATTTGGGGGTCCAGCCATGGAGAAGGGTTTAGACACTAGGAGAAGATAAGGAACACACCCATTATCAAGAAATCACAATATGATTCTCTTTTTAAACTGTTTCTTAAAACACTAGTGGTTAGGAAATCTATTGGAGGCAGAAGCAGTCAAGGGTAGCTTAGGGTTAGGGTTAGGGTTAGGGTGAGGGTTAGTGTACGGCTTAGGGTACGGGTTCGGTGAGGGGGTCGGGTACGGCGTAGGGTATGGGTTAGGGTTAGGGTTAGGGTTAGTGTTAGGGTTAGGGCTCGGTTTAGGGTACGGGTTAGGATTAGGGTACGCGTTAGTGTTTGGGTAGGGGTTAGGGTTAGGTTACGCGTTAGGGTTAGGGTCGTTATTAAACCTATCCCACTCTCTAGATACCCCTTAGCACGTAAAGGAATATTATTTGGGGGTCCAGCTATGGAGAAGAGTTTAGACACTAGGATAAGATAAGGAACACACCCATTATCAACAAATCACATTAGGATTCTCTTTTTAACCTGTTCCTTAAAACACTAGTGTTTAGGAAATCTATTGGAGGCAGAAGCAGTCAAGGGTAGCTTAGCATTAGGGTTAGGTTTAGGGTACGGCTTAGGGTACGGGTTAGGTGAGGGGTTCGGGTAGGGCGTAGGGTATGGGTTAGGGTTAGGGTTAGGGTTAGTGTTAGGGTTAGGGCTCGGTTTAGGGTACGGTTTAGAATTAGTGTATGCGTTAGTGTTAGGGTAGGTGTTAGGGTTAGGGTACGCATTAGGGTTAGGGTAGTTATTAAACCTATCCCACTCTGTAGATACCCCTTAGCACGTAAAGGAATATTATTTGGGGGTCCAGCCATGGAGAAGAGTTTCGACACTAGGATAAGATAAAGCTCACACCCATTATAAAGAAATCACATTAGGATTCTCTTTTTAACCTATTCCTTAAAACACTAGTGCTGAGGAAATCTATTGGAGGTAGAAGCAGTCAAGGGTAGCTTAGGGTTAGGGTTAGGGTTAGGGTGCACGTTAGGGTACGACTTAGGGTACGGGTTCGGGAACGGGTTCGGGAAGGGCGTAGGGTATGGGTTAGGATTAGTGTTAGGGTTAGTGTTAGGGTTAGGGCTCGGTTTAGGGTATGGTTTAGGATTAGGGTACGCGTTAGGGTTAGGGTAGGGTTTACGGTTAGGGTACACGTTAGGGTTAGGGTCGTTATTATACCTATCCCCCTCTCTAGATACCCCTTAGCACGTAAAGGAATATCATTTGGGGGTCTAGCCATGGAGAAGAGTTTAGACACTAGGATAAGATAAGGAACACACCCATTATCAAGAAATCACATTAGGATTCTCATTTTAACCTGTTCCTTAAAACACTAGTCCTTAGGAAATCTATTGGAGGCAGAAGCAGTCAAGGGTAGCTTAGGGTTACGGTTAGGGTGAGGGTGAGGGTTAGGGTACGGTTTAGGGTATGGGTTCGGGGAGGGGTTCGGGTAGGGCGTAGAGTATTGTTTAGGGTTAGTTTTAGGGTTAGGGTTAGTGTTAGGGCTCGGTTTAGGGTACGGGTTAGGATTAGAGTACGCGTTAAAGTTAGGGTAGGGGTTAGGGTTAGGGTACGCGTTAGGGTTTGGGTAGTTATTAAACCAATCCCACTCTCTAGATACCCCTTAGCACATAAAGGAAATATTATTTTGGGGTCCAGCCATGGAGAAGAGTTTAGACACTAGGATAAGAGAAGGAACACACCCATTATCAAGAAATCACTTTAGGATTCTCTTTTTAACCTGTTCCTTAATACACTAGTGCTTAGGAAATCTATTGGAGGCAGAAGCAGTCAAGGGTAGCTTAGGTTTAGGGTTAGGGTTAGTGTGAAGGTTAGGGTACGGCTTAGGGTTCGGGTTCGGGGAGGCGTGATGCTATGGCGTAGGGTATGGGTTAGGGTTAGGGTTAGGGTTAGTGTTAGGGTTAGGGCTCGGTTTTGGGTACGGGTTAGGATTAGGGTACGCGTTAGGGTTAGGGTCGGGGTTAGCGTTACGGTACGCGTTAGGGTGAGGGTAGTTATTAAACCTATCCCACTCTCTAGATACCACTTAGCACGTAAAGGAATATTATTTGGGGGTCCAGCCATGGAGAAGAGTTTAGACACTAGGATAAGATAAGGAACACACCCATTATCAAGAAATCACATTAGGATTCTCTTTTTTACTTGTTCCTTAAAACACTAGTGCTTAGGAACTCTATTGGAGGCAGAAGCCGTCAAGGGTAGCTTAGGGTTAGGGTTAGGGTTAAGTTTAGGGTGAGGGTTACGGTACAGCTTCAGGCCCTCTTCTGGTTCCGGGGGGCAGGCTGAGCCTGTGGTTAATTCTTCTTCCTGATGGGAAAATAGAGTGACCTGTGCCTGTCCCAACACATAGAGCTAGTCTCTCATTGGTTCCCCTTCTTCCCATTCATCTTCAGAACAAATTGCAACCTGTACGGAACAGGAGGTTAAAGGTGCTGATGCTCCAAGTAGGGAGGTTGCTAGTAAAGCGGCTGGAATGGCGAACCGGAGCACAAGGAGGTGAGAAATGAGGTGCGTTTTAGAAACCTTTCCCGATCACACGGTGTACCATCTTCTGGGTTTCTCATGCATCTTTTCGATGTAGGAAGATGACCTTGTACCTGGAGATTTGGGACCCATGGGATGGGTACCATGCAGTATTACTTGAAAGGGTCTGCGTTGGCTCACCCAACCTCACCAAACCACTCAGCCCCAAGAGTGTCCACCCTTATGTCTCATCCAGCTGTGGGTCCAGATATGGTCAATCCAGGTTGCATCACAGCCCCTGAATGAATTGTGTGAGTATTTCTCTCTCTTTCACTGTCTTTGTTTCATGGGTTTTTAAAAGTAATTTATTTTTATAATGGGGTTTAGCTGCTTTTCACTGCTGTGTTTATGCCGCTTTACACCCACTTGACTCACTTACAGAGAGATATCAATACATAGGTTTGAAGATTCTTACTAGTCAGAAATATTCTTGTGCGATGAATAGGGGGTGTTGAGTCCAGTTCACTGAGCAAGGAGTAAGTGTTGTCTATTACATATTGGGTTTATGGAACGGTATGTTGGCTAATTTGAAACCCTTGTTTTATGCATCACCCCACGTCACCTTTCCCGTTAAGCAGCCATATTGTGTTTTCTAAATGTGTGATTCTCTTCTGTTTTGTAATTCAGTTCATGTGTAACGGTTTTTACATTCCCTCTATAAGTGATATCTTATGATAAGTGTCTTTTTCTGTGTGACTTATTTCACTTAGAATCGTTGTACCTAAATCCACTCATCATGCTGCTACTAACATTATGACATTGATGTCATGCCTGAGAGATATCCCATTCTACATAAGGACCTCAAATTCTTTATCCATTTTTCGCTTTCCTGGGCTATTTAAGATGTAATGAAGTGGAGGTTCCTGTCAACAGAGCAGCCATAAACTTTGGGGTGCCTGTGTCTTGCTGATTTTTAGTTTTCCCAATTTATACACCCATGAGTGGAAGTGCCCTATGCTCTCTAAGCTGTGTTTTTTCGATGTTTCAGGACACACCGTACACTTCTCCAGAGTGGCTGTTGGCAATTTACATCCCACCCATCAGCGTAGCAAGGCTCCCATTTCTCCATGGCCTGTCCTGCATTTCTGGTTTTGATACATTTTTCAGCATGGCCCTTTTGACCGATGGGAAGCGAGACTTCTTTGTAGTGCTGATTTGCCTTGCCAGGTTGTTTGGTTGGCCAAAACGGGCGTATGTGTTTTTTCCTGAATATATTCAGGAAAAAACGCATACGCCCTTTTTGGCCAAGGGCATCACTGTCGACGTTTTGCCGCTTTTCATGGGCTTTAAAGGCGATTCGAATCTACCTCCTGAAATCTGTTTCCTGCAATTCTGCCTTGCTTTCAAATCCTCTTCGTTGCCTTCCCTCAATTTATTTGTGGACTAGAGTTATCATTTATAACTGCGCAGGTTTTGTGAATTGCAGTGCCCCTGACCTGAATTTTTCAACTCGCTTTTTTGGGAGCTGGCCGCAAAAGTGCAGGATTGCTTCAGGCCCTCTTCTGGTTCCGGGGGCCAGGCTGAGCCTGTGGTTAATTCTTCTTCCTAATGGGAAAATAGAGTGATGTGTGCCTGTCCCAAAATATAGAGCTAGTCTCTCATTGGTTCCCCTTCTTCCCATGCATCCTCAGGACAAATTGCAACCTGTACGGAACAGGAGGTTAAAGGTGCTTATGCTCCAAGTAGGGAGATTGCTAGTCAAGTGGCTGGAATGGCGAACCGGAGCACAAGGAGATGACAAATGAGGTGCGTTTTAGAAACCTTTCCCGATCACACGGTGTACCATCTTCTGGGTTTCTCATGCATGTTTTCGATGTAGGAAGATGCCCTTGTACCGGAAGATTTGGGACCCATGGGATGGGTACCACGCAGTATTACTTTAATAGGTCTGCATTTGCTCACCCAACCTCACCAAACCTCTCAGCCCCAAGAGTGTCCACCCTTATGTCTCATCCAGCTGTGGGTATAGATATGGTCAATACAGGTTGTATCACAGCCCCTGACCGAATTGTGTAAGAATTTCTCTGTCTTTCATTGTCTTTGTTTCATGGGTGTTTTAAAGAAATTTATTTTTATAATGGGGTTTAGCTTCTTTTCACTGCTCTGTTTATGCCGCTTTGCACCCACTTGACTCACTTACGGAGAGATATCAATACCTAGGTTTTAAGATTCTTACTTGTCAGATATATTCTTGTGCGGTGAATAGCGGGTGTTGAGTCCAGTTCACTGAGCAAGGAGTAGTTCTTGTCTATTACATATTGGGTTTATGGAACGGTATATGAACTAATTTGAAACCCTTCTTTCATGTATCACACCACCTCACCTTTCCCGTTAAGCAGTCATAGTGTGTCTTCTAAAAGTGTGACTCTGTTCTGTTTTGTAATTCAGTTCAAGTGTGACGGTTTTTACATTCCCTCTATAAGTGATATCTTATGATAAGTGTCTTTTTCTGTGTGACTTATTTCACTTAGAATCGTCGAAACTAAATCCACTCCTCATGCTGCTACTCGCGTTAAGACATTGATTTCATGGCTGAGTGATATTCCATTGTACATAAGAAGCAAAACTTCTTTATCCATTTTTCTGTTTCCTAGGATATTTAAGGTGTAATGAAGTGGAGGTTCTTGTCAGCAGAGCAACCCTTAACTTTGGGTTGCCTGTGTCTTGCTGATTTTTAGATTTCCCAATTTATACGCCCATGCGTGGAAGTGCCCCATTCTCTGTAGCTGTGTTTTTTAGATGTTTTTGGAAACACCATACCCTTCTGCAGAGTCGCCATTGGCAATTTACATCCCGCCCATCAGTGTAACAAGGCTCCCTTTCCTCCTTGTCCTCTCCTGCATTTCTTGTTTTTACACTTTTTTAGGAATTTCCTTTTGACCGATGGGAAGTGAGACTCCTTTGTAGTGCTGATTTGCATTTCCGGCTTGCTTGGTTGGCCAAAAAGGGCCTATGCGTTTTTTTCTGAATTTATTCAGGAAAAAATGCATACGCCCTTTTTGGCCAAGGGCATCCTTGTCGACGTTTGGCCGCTTTTCATGTGCTTTAGTGGCGATTCGATTCTAACTCCTGAAATTTGTTTCCTGCAATTCTGCCTTTCCTTCCAATCCTTTTCGTTGCCTTCCCTCAATATAGTTTTGGACGATAGTTATAATTTAAAACTCTGCAGGTTTATGAATTGCAGTGCCCCTGAGCTCCATTTTTCAACTCGCTTTTTGGGAGCTTCCCGCAGAGCCGCTGGTTTGCTTCTGGCCCTACTCTGGTTCTCAGTGGCAGGCTAAGCCTTTGCTTAATTCTTCTTCCTGATTGGAAATTAGAGTGACATGTGCCTGTCCGAGCATCTAGGGCTTGGCTCTCCTTGTTTCTCCTCCTTCCCCTTCTTCCTTTGGACAAATTCCAAATTCTGTGCAACTGGATGTTGAAGGTGCTGACATCCTCAAGTGGGGAGGTTTTAAGGAAAATGGCTGGAGGGGTGAATCCAACAACCAGGAAATTAGGAGTTTTGGTTCCTTTTCCAAAATCTTCCTGATCCAACCGTGTTCCATCTTCTGTGTGTCACTAGCATGTTTTAGCTGTAGGAAAGGTCCCGTGTATGTAAGGAGAACACCAGGGATTTTTCCAAATCAGTGTCTCCCCGATCTCCAATCTGGGGAATTTTTAAGCTACTGGTACATGTGTGTTCATTAAGGGACTTGGGCCGTAGGCAGAGTCCGAACTTTAGATGATTGAAGTCTTCAGGCTCAGAAACGCTCACCATCGGCCTCCTTTAGTTTCCATTTTATCTGTAGTTGATAGATGATGTTGATATAGATATCTATTGTTTTTCAGATTATTTCCCCTTAGGGGTCATTAAAAAATATTGAGTATAGTTCCCTGTGCTATACAGTAGTTCCTTGTTGATGATATATTTTATACATAGCAGTGTGTATATGTTAATCCGAAACTGTTAATTTATCCCTCCTCCCACCTTTCCCCTTTGGTAATAAAAAAATATAAGATTTTATACTTCTCAGAAATCTAGGAGCTGAAAGAGAGGTATCATTTTCAATGGAAAATCATTCAAAACAAGGTTGAAACTTCAACCAAGATTATTAGATGTACATCCTTGGAAAGAAATCACTGCATTTCACTACTGTTGACCTGACAAATAAGACAAACCCCTCCACTGAACTTGCTTATAATAAAGTGATGGAAATATCAAATGGAAGTGTTAGAAACATCTTATTTTACACGAGCCTTATACACTGCTCTATGTTAATTACAGTTTGGCTCACACATCTGTTCATTGAAGTTACAATGTTCTCAAATTCTGTTACTGATCCTGCAGAGTGGGCCCCAACAAGGGTCTCCCTGCCCAGTGTCATTGGAGCCAACAGATCGAGACTGACTTTGGTTCAGAAGCAAAGGAAAACTTTATATTTTAATCAGAGAATGGAGAGGTGAGAGTGTGTGCTCCCCTGCGGGTTGTGGGCCGGGCTGCTGTGTAGGGATCCTGTCAGCATCAGCGGGAGGGAGGGGGCGGAACTCTCGAGGGCCGGGTTGGCTGGAGCTCAGGTTCTATGTCGCAGAGTCTGCACAGGGCCCCACGAGCTGAGGTGTCGGCCCAGCCATTTTGCACTAGGAAATCGGGTCTGAAGTGCCGGGTGTGGGACCTCTGCATGTGGAAACCTAGGAGCAAGTGAAATTAGACAAAGTACAAAGGAAAAAATGGTTAGACTTTATTTTATTGCCCAGATTCTATTTTTATCTCCCAGGAATTTTTAATGGGCTTTGCCAGTGACAAAGCCCTCCTCTGCCTTTTGTCCCATTCCTCATTCGTGGGGCGCTGAGGGTGCAGACACCTCTTCTGTAAATGCTTCGTGCTGAGTTGGGTGTCCTCATACCTGGGGGGAGGGGCAGGACTTCTCTCCAGCAGCCTCCAGGTGAGGTTGATTGTCCCCAGGCCTCCTCCCTCACTGCTCGTCTGCCTGAGCACCAGCATTGGAAGTTTCATAGATTCTAATGACCTTTAAGGGTCCAGGAAAGAGATGTTCAGAGACGTTGCGGGGCGGGTGGGCGGTTTTACCCTGCTCCACATTGGTTCGACCCCCTTAGGCTGACGGTTTCTGCCAGCCTAGATGCTCTGACCAGTAGTCTGCGCTTTCTTCAGTTAGGCCACTGAATTAACGTACAAACAGCACCAGGTGTCAGAGCCCTGCTTGCTCAACTCCCAGACACTCCAGGGCTGGTGGTGATCCAGGACCATGACGGCCACTCAGTCAACGGCCTTTTGAAGTAGGAGGAGTACAGCCGGTCTCATTGGCCTCCGTCACCGCAGTGTCTGTAGGCTTTTCTATGGTGGCAGCGTTATTTACGGTTCCCCTGCCAAGTTTATTAGCTCCGCTCTGGGTGCAGTAAGTCCTGTAAGCAATAGTCTGCTCTTTTGGGGCACACTCTTGTTGTTTTCTGAGAGAAACTCCAGGTCAAGTGATGGTCACACGAGTCGTCATGGGGGCCCATTGCCCCCAGTTGTCTCTCCGGAGGTTGGTGTTGGAGGGCCTCCTCACTCGAGGTCATTGTGCCCACGGAGCAATCCCTGCAACTTCAGGGCATGGTGGGTGGTTAGGATCACCAAGTGGCGTCCTTTACCCTTAGGAGGGAGCTGGCCTTGCGGGCTGCTGATTTCCAGGTTTTTAGATACCCCCAGTATCCTGGTCGGATGGGGTGGCTGGTCAATGCCTGGAGGGCATTCTTGCATTGTTCCATTTCAAGTGGTCCCAGTTTTTGCACTAATACTCCAAGGGCGATTTGCCTTGGACCAGGAATGTAAAGGTCAAAGGGTTTAGCTAACTTAGGGAGGTCCAGGGCAAGGGTCTGAATTGACTGCACTTTCCCTTCTTGAAGGGCCGCTTCTGGATTCTATTCAAAAGGATCATCATCTTTTCCTTTCAGTGTTTCATATAGAGGCCCAGCTATTAGACTGTAGTTAGGGATCCAGATGCAGCAAACCCCGGTCTCCCCAGGATCCCCTAAGCTGTCTTCTAGATTCAGGAAGGGTGAGGCAGCAAATGGCTTCTTCCCTTTCCTGGGGTGGGCTTCTCCGACCTTCTGTATGAATGAAACCCAGGAAGGTCACCTTAGTTTGTGATATTTGAGCCTTTTTCTTGGACACCTTCTATCTTTTATTGGCTAGGTAGTTCAGAGGCCTCCTTAGTCGGGCTGGTGATCAGAATGTCATCTGCATATTGAAGGAGGGTTCCCTTCTCCAGAGGTAGATCTTTTAGGTCTTTAGCTAACGTTTCCCAAAAGATGGTGTGGGAATTTTTGAACCCCTGGGGCAGGACGGCCCAGCAGCATTGCTTTTGTTGTATGTTGAGTCCTGCCACTCACAGCCAAAATTTCTTGTGACTCTGGGACTAATGGAATACAGAAGAAGGCATCATTGAAGTCTAATACAGAATACCATGTCCTGCTGGATGGTAGAATGACCAGCAGGGTGTAGGAATTTGGAACTACTAGATGTATATCCTCTGTGGCTTCACTGACTGTCCTGGCGTCCTCTACCAGGTACCCAGCAGCCCACGGGGCTCTTGTGGTCGGGCCCCTCACAGGATATGGAGCTCACCTGGGCAGGTACCCAGCAGCCCATGGGGCCCTCATGGTCAGGCCCCTCCCAGGTTATGGAGCTCACCTGGGCAGGTACGCAGCAGCCCACAGGGCTCTCGTGGGCAGGCCCCTCCCTGGATATGGAGCTCCCCTGGACAGGTACCCTGGCAGGGCTGGGCACACAGGAACCGTGCACATAGCCCTCATTGCAGAGCACCCCCACCACAACTGTAGCTCAGAGCTGACACAGAGCACCTCAGAGCAGAGCTTGAACTAACAAACAGCAGCTCCAACAGGTCTGTGACCCTAGGCTTCACTCTGTGCGGCCTCCCTCTGCCTGGTCTTCCAGGGGCTTCCACTGCATCCGGGGCACCAGGCCTCTGTCTGCACCCACCACCCCTCCTCTCCCTGACTCCTGGGTTCCTCTCATTAGCAGAGGGTCTTCTTGAAGTTGTCTCCCACTCATGGACCAGATGAAATGATTAGAAAACAAGCCAGGGCTGCCGCCCCTTATCTATCCTGACTCTCGGGACCCTACACCTGTTCCTTGGATCTGGCCGGTGCAGCAAGGCCCATTTTCTGCAACTCTGAGCCCCTGAGGGGCGAGGATTGGCTGACCTTGGCAGCCTGACCCGGCCGGCCAGCCCTTCCCAGGTGTGCCTGGGTTGAGGTCAATATAAACACCCCTCCAGGCAGCAAAAGCCTCTGCAGCTGTGCCTGACGCCATATTCTCTGCCCCGTCAGCAGTCTCGGGGTTGGGATGGTGGGAGGGAGTAGGGCCCGTGGCTCTATGAGTGGCCCGGTGTGACTGGGGCTCTGCTGGACTTCCTGAAGGAGTTGCCCTGCTGCCACCTGCTAAAGAAGAGGATGTGTCACCCATACTTGCTGCTGGAATTTCTCCCCGGGCAGAGGTGAGGAAGGAAAAAAGCAGTGGGGGCCGGGACAGGAGGGGTACCTCAGGCAGGGAAATGGAAAGCTTCCAGACGAGTGCCCAGGGCCAGGACCATCCTGGCTGGCCTGCAGGCACCAAGTCGGCCTGCGTGTCCAAGCCCCTTCCTCTAGCTTTTAAAGTCTTTGCACACATTCAGGTGTTTTACCTGGGAAGGGTGGGAAAAGTTCAGCAGCAACTGGCCTGGGGCTCAGCTCACATTTACTCAGAGACGCCTCCTCACGGTCCCCCAGCTTTGCAATGAGGACGCTCCTTGTGTTGGGGCTGCTGGCTGCATGGGAAATGATTCCCCACCTGTGACCAACTTCAGAATTGTTTACCACTGGAGCAAGTGCCCTGATAGGGTTTTCCTCTGTATGACCAGTGGGTTCTGTTTTTTTTTTTCTTTTTTGGTTCAAGGTAAATTTTATTCCTCTTTTTGTATTTATGGATATAAGCATGGAAATAATTCATTCATATAAATACGTCTATGGGAAGGACAGAACTTTTTTTTCTGTTTTATTTTTTTAAGTATTAATTATTTTTTAATTTTTGAATTTATTTTATTCATTTTTTTATACAGCAGGTTCTTATTGGTTATCTATTTTATACATATAAGTGTATATATGTCAATCCCAGGCTCGCAATTCATCCCACCACCACCACCCTGCCACTTTCCCCCCTTGGTGTCCATACATTTGTTCTCTACATCTGTGTCTCTATTTCTGCCTTGCAAACCGGCTCATCTGTACCATTTTTCTAGGTTCCACATGTATGCGTTAATATACGATATTTGTTTTTCTCTTTCTGACTTACTTCACTCTGTATGACAGTCTCTAGATCTATCCACGTCTCTACAAATGACCCAATTTCATTCCTTTTTATGGCTGAGAAATATTGCATTTTATATATGTAGCACATCTTTTCCGTTCATCTGTCTATGGGCATTTAGGTTGCTTCCATGACCTGGCTATTGTAAATAGTGCTGCAGTGAACATTGTGGTGAATATGTCTTTTTGAATTATGGTTTTCTCTGGGTATATGGCCAGTAGTGGGATTGCTGGGTCACACGGTAATTCTATTTTTAGTTTTTTAAGGAACCTCCATACTGTTCTCCATAGTGACTGTATCAACTTACATTCCCACAAATAGTGTAAGAGGGTTCCCTTTTCTCCACACCCTCTCCAGCATTTGTTGTTTGTAGATTTTCTGATGATGCCCATTCTAACTCGTGTGAGGTGATAACTCATTGTAGTTTTGGTTTATATTTCTCTAATAATTAGTGATGTTGAGCAGCTTTTCATGTGCTTCTTGGTCATCTGTATGTCTTCTTGGGACAAATGTCTATTTACGTCATCTGCCCATTTTTGGATTGGGTTGTTTGTTTTTTTACTGTTGAGCTGCATGAGCTGTTTATATACATTGGAGATTAATCCTTTGTCCATTGATTCGTTTGCAAATATTTTCTCCCATTCTGAGGGTTGTCTTTTCGTCTTGTTTGTAGTTTCCTTTGCTTTGCAAAAGCTTTTAGGTTTCATTTGCTCCCATTTGTTTATTATTGTTTCTTATTCCATTACTCTAGGAGGTGGATCAAAAAAGACCTTGCTGTGATTTATGTCAAAGAGTATTCTTCCTATGTTTTCCTCTAAGAGTTTTATAGTGTCCGGTCTTACATTTTGGTCTCTAATGCATTTTGAGTTTATTTTTTGTGTATGGTATTAGGGAGTGTTCTAATTTCATTCTTTTACATGTAGCTGTCCATTTTTCCCAGCACCACTTATTGAAGAGACTGTCTTTTCTCCATTGTATATCCTTGCCTCCTTTGTCATAGATTAGTGGGTCATAGGTGTGTAGGTTTATCTCTGGGCTTTCCTTTTTTTTTTTTTTCTTTTACATCTTTAATGGAGTATAATTGCTTTACAATTGTGTGTTAGTTTATGCTGTATAAAAAACTGAATCAGCTATGCGTATACATATAACACCATATCCCCTCCCTCTTGCACCTCCCTCTCACTCCCTTATCCCACCCTTTTAGGTGGTCACAAAGCACAGAGCTGGTCTCCCTGTGCTATGTGGCTGCTTCCCAGTAGCTATCAATTTTACATTTGGTACTGTATATATGTCCATACCACTCTCTCACTTTGTCCCAGCTTACCCTACCCCCTCCCCATGTCCTCAAGTCCTTTCTCTACGTCTGTGTCCTTAATCCTTTCCTGCCCCTAGGTTCTACATAAACTTTTTTTTTTAGATTCCATATATATGTGTTAGCATACGGTGTTTGTTTTTCTCTTTCTGACTTACTTCACTCTGTAGGACAGACTCTAGATCCATCCACCTCACTAAAAATAACTCAATTTCGTTTCTTTTTATGGCTGAATCATGTTCCATTGTATATATGTGCCACATCTTCTTTATCCATTTATCTGTTGATGGACACTTAGGTTGCTTCCATGTCCTGGCTATTGTAAATAGAGCTACAGTGAACATTGTGGTACATGACTCTTTTTGAATTATGGTTTTCTCAGGGTAAATGTCCAGGAGTGGGTTTGCTGGGTTGTATGGTAGTTCTATTTTTAGTTTTTAAGGAACCTTCATACCGTTCTCCCTAGTGGCTATATCAATTTACATTCCCACCAACAGTTCAAGAGGGTTCCCTTTTCTCCAATTAATGCCTCTCCAGCATTTATTGTTGGTAGATTTTTTGATGATGGCCATTCTGACTGGTGTGAGGTGATACCTCGCTGTAGTTTTGATTTGCATTTCTCTAATGATTAGTGATGTTCAGCATCTTTCATGTGTTTGTTGGCAACCTGTATATCTTCTTTGGAGAAATGTCTATTTAGGTCTTCTGCCCATTTTTGGATTGGGTTGTTTGGTTTTGTGATATTGAGCTACATGAGCTGCTTTTTGGAGATTAATCCTTTGCCATTTGCTTCATTTGAAAATATTTTCTCCCATTCTGATGGTTGTCTTTTCATCTTGCTTATGTTTTCCTTTGCTGTGCAAAAGAATTTATGTTTCATTAGGTCCCATTTTTTTATTTTTGTTTTTATTTCCATTTCTCTAGGAGGTGGGTCAAAAAGGATCTTGCTGTGATTTATGTCATAGACTGTTCTGCTTATGTTTTCCTCTAAGACTTTTATAGTGGCTGGTCTTATATTTAGGTCTCTAATCCATTTTGAGTTTATTTTTGTGTATGGTGTTAGGGAGTGTTCTAATTTCATTCTTTTACATGTAGCTGTCCAGTTTTCCCAGCACCACTTACTGAAGACACTGTCTTTTCTCCGTTGTATACCCTTGCCTCCTTTGTCATAGATTAGTTAACCATAGGTATGTGGGTTTATCTCTGTGCTTTCTATCCTGTTCTATTGACCTATATTTCTGTTTTTGTGTCAGTACCATATTATCTTGATTACTGTAGCTTTGTAATATAGTCTGAAGTCTGGAAGTCTGATTCCTCCAGCTCTTTTTTTTCCCCCTGAAGACTGCTTTGGCTATCCAAGGTCTTTTGTGTCTCCCTACAAATTTTAAGATTTTTTTTTCTTGTTCCGTAGAAAATGCCAAAGGTATTTTGATCGGGATTGCATTAAATCTGTAGATTGCTTTGGGTAGTATAGTCATTTTCACAATATTGATTCTTCTAATCCAAGAACATGGTATATGTCTCCATCTGTTTATATCATCTTTGATTTCTTTCATCAGTGTCTTATAGTTTTCTGAGTACAGGTCTTTTACTTCCTTAGGTAGGTTTATTCCTAGGTATTTTATTCTTTTTGTTGCAGTGGTAATGGGATTGTTTCCTTAATTTCTCTTTCTGATCTTTCATTGTTAGTGTATAGGAATGCAAGCAATTTCTGTGCATTAATTTTGTATCCTGCAACTTTACCAGATTCATTGATTAGCTCCAGTGGTTTTCTGGTGGCATCTTTAGGATTCTCTATCTATGATATCATGTCATCTGCAAACAGTGACAATTGTACTCCTTCTTTTCCTTTTTGTATTCCTTTTATTTCTTTTTCTTCTCTGATTGCCATGGCTAGGACTTCCAAAACTATGTTGAATAGCAGTGGTGAGAGTGGACATCCTCGTCTTGTTCCTGATCTTAGAGGAAACGCTTGCAGTTTTTCACCATTGAGAATGGTGTTTGCTGCGGGTTTGTCATATATGGCCTTTATTATGTTGAGGTAGTTTCCCTCTATGCCCACACTCTGCAGAGTTTTTATCATAAATGGGTGTTGAATTTTCACAAAATCTTTTCCTTCATCTATTGAGATGATCATATGGTTTTATTCTACAATTTGTTAATATGGTGTATTCACATTGATTTGTGTATATTGAAGAATCCTTGCATCCCTGGGATACACCCCACTTGATCATGGTGTATGATCCTTTTAATGTGTTGTTCGATTCTGTTTGCTAGTATTTGGTTGAGGATTTTTACATCTATATTCATCAGTGATATTGGTCTATAATTTTCTTTCCTTGTAGTATCTCTGTCTGATTTTGGTATCAGGGTGATGGTGGTCTCATAGAATGAGTTTGGGAGTGTTCCTTCCCCTGCAATTGTTTTGAAGAATTTGAGAAGGTTGGGTGTTAGCTCTTCTCTAAATGTTTGATAGAATTCACCTGTGATGCCATCCGGTTCTGGACTTTTGTTTGTTGGAAGATTTTTAATCACAGTTTCAATTTCATTGCTTGTGATAGGTTTGTTCATATTTTCTATTTCTTCCTGGTTCAGTCTTGGAAGGTTATCCCTTTCTAAGAATTTGTCCATTTCTTCCAGGTTGTCCATTTTATTGGCATAGATTTGCTTGTAGTAGTCTCTTAGGATGCTTTGTATTCCTGTGGTGTCTGTTGTAACTTCTCCTTTTTCACTTCTAATTTTGTTGATTTGAGTCCTCTCCCTCTTTTTCTTGAGTCTGGCTAAAGGTTGATCATTATTGCTTATCTTCTCAAAGAACCAGCTTTTAGTTTTATTGATCTTTGCTTTCGTTTTCTTTGTTTCTATTTCATTTATTTCTGCTCTGATCTTTAAGATTTCTTTCCTTCTACTAACTTTGGGTTTTGTTCTTCTTTCTCTAGTTCCTCTAGGTGTAAGGTTAGATTGTTTATTTGAGATTTTTCTTGTTTCTTGAGGTAGGCTTGTATTGCTATAAACTTCCCTCTTAGAACTGCTTTTGCTGCATCCCATAGGTTTTGGATCATCGTGTTTTTGTTGTCATTTGTCTCTAGGTAGTTTTTGATTTCCTCTTTGATTTCTTCAGTGATCTCTTGGTTATTTAGTAACGTATTGTTTAGCCTCCATGTGTTTGTGTTTTTTACGGTATTTTTCCGTGTAATTGATTTCTAATCTCATAGCATTGTGGTTGGAACAGCTGCTTGACATGATTTCAGTTTTCTTAAATTTACTGAGGCTTTGTGACCCAAGATGTGATCTATCTTGGAGAATGTTCCGTGTGCAGTTAAGAAGAACGTGTAATCTGCTGTTTTTGGATGGAATGTCCTATAAATATCAATTAACTCTATCTGGTCTATTGTGTCATTTAAAGCTTGTGTTTCCTTATTAATTTTCTGTCTGGCTGATCTCCACTGGTGTAAGTGAGCTGTTAAAGTCCCCCACTATTATTGTGTTACTGTTGATTTCCTCTTTTATAGCTGTTAGCGGTTGCCTTATACATTGAGGTGCTCCTATGTTGGGTACATATATATTTATAATTGTTATATCTTCTTCTTGGATTGATCCCTTGACCATTATGTACTGTCTTTCCTTGTCTCTTGTAACATTCTTTATTTTAAAGTCTATTTTATCTGATATGAGTATTGCTACTCCAGCTTTCTTTTGATTTTCATTTGCATAGAATATATTTTTCCATCGCCTCACTTTCAGTCTGTGTGTGTCCCTAGGTCTGAAATGGGTCTCTTGTAGACAACATATATATGGGTCTTGTTTTTGTATCCATTCAGCGAGCCTGTGTCTTTTGGTTGGAACATTTAGTGCATTCACGTTTAAGGTAATTATCGATATGTATGTTCCTATTACTATTTTCTTAATTGTTATGGGGTTGTCTTGGTGGGTCCTTTTCTTCTCTTGTGTTTCCCACTTAGAGAAGTTCCTTTAGCATTTGGGGTAGAGCTGGTTTCATGGTGCTGAATTCTCTTAGCTTTTGCTTGTCTGTAAGGCTTTTGATTTCTCCATCAAATCTGAATGAGACCTTTGCAGGGTGGAGTACTCTTGGTTGTAGGTTCTTCCCTTTCATCACTTTAAATTGATCATGCCACTCCCTTCTGGCTTGTAGATTTTCTGCTGAGAAATCAGCTGTTATCCTTATGGGAGTTCCCTTGTATGTTATTTGTCATTTTTCCCTTGCTGTTTTCAATAATTTTTCTTTGTCGTTAATTTTTGTCAATTTGATTACTATGTGTCTTGTCATTTTTCTCCTTCGGTTTATCCTGCCTGGGACTCTCTGTGCTTCTGGACTTGGGTGGCTATTTCTTTTCCCATGCTAGGGAAGTTTTTGACCATAATCTCTTCAAATATATTCTCGGGTCCTTTCTCTCTCTTCTCCTTCTGGGACCCCTATCATGCGAATGTTGTTGTGTTTAATGTTGTCCCAGAGGACTCTTGGGGTGTCTTCATTTATTTTCATTCTTTTTCTTTATTCTGTTCCATGGCAGTGATTCCCACCTTTCTGTCTTCCAGGTCACTTATCCGTTCTTCTGCCACAGTTATTCTGCTACTGATTCCTTCTAGTATATTTTTCATTTCAGTTATTACATTGTTCACCTCTGTTTGTTTGTTCTTTAATTCTTCTAGGTGTTTGTTCCTTAATTCTTCTAGGTCTTTGTTAAGCATTTTTTGTGTCTTCTCCATCTTTGCCTCCTTTCTTTTTCCAAGGTCTTGGCTCAACTTCACTATCATTATTCTGAATTCTTTTTCGGGAAGGTTCCCTATCTCCACGTCATTTCGTTTTTTTTTTTCTGGGGTTTTTATCTTGTTCCTTGATCTGGTATAAAGTCCTCTGCCTTTTCATTTTGTCTATCTTTCTGTGAATGTGGTTTTCCTTCCACAGGCTGCAGAATTGTAGTTCTTCTTGCTTCTGCTGTCTGCTCTCTGGTGGATGAGTCTATCTTAGAGGCTTGTGCAAGCTTCCTGATGGGAGGGACTGGTGGTGGGTAGAGCTGGGTGTTGCTTTGGTGGGCAGAGCTTTAATCCGCTTGTCTGTGGATTAAATAAAACTTTAATAAAAAGTTTAATCCGCTTGTCTGCTGATGCATGGGGCTGGGTTCCCTCCCTGTTGGTGGTTTGGCCTGAGGCGACCCAGCACTGGAGCCTACCTTGCTCTTGGTGGGGCTAATGGCGGACTCTGGGAGGGCTCACACCAAGGAGTATTTCCCAGAACTTCTGCTGCCATTGTCGTTGTCCTCACGGTGAGCCACAGCCACAGCCACCACCTGCCTCTGCAGGAGACCCTCTAAAAGTAGCAGGTAGTTCTGATCATTCTCCTACAGGGTCACTGCTCCTTCCCCTGGGTCCTGATGTGCACACTACTTTGTTTGTGCCCTCCATGAGTGGAGTATCTGAGTGGAGTTGAGACTCTGAGACTCTGCGTGGAGTCGCACAGACTCTGGGTCCTGTGAAGCTTCGATGTTTTGTGGTTCTAGAAATCCTATAGGAGACGGTCCACAGTAGGTGAAGCTAACGTTGTCAGTAGAGGTGTTGAAGCCAAAGATCTGCAGTTCCGACTAGAGGTGCCCATGTACATACAGGACAAAATCATCTCGTGTGAATGTAGTTCAGGCATGTTTAAGATGAATGCAGTCATGTTAATGCCTACCATATTCTATCTTGAGCCTCTCCTCAGGGACCCCCTCCTCAGTTCCTGAGGCTCCTGTAAGTCATGTGCAGGGGACTGGAGAGTGAGCTCTGTCCAGTCTGAGCCCTGAGTTACCCTGTGTGTATCTTAGGATACTTTGTATTTCTGTGGTGTCTGTCTGTTGTAACATCATCTCTTTCATTTCAGATTTATTTGGGCCCTCTCTTTTTAAAAAAAACATACTACTGTTGTCTTTTATTCTTTACAGAAGTTTAATAAGTGTTTGATCTACTATCCTTACCCTATGTATACTTTTTGCAGTGAGATTTTTACTTTTCTTTGTTTCCTTGTTACTATCAATAATTAGTGAGACTTCTTTTAAGCTACCTTCAACATTGCTTATAAAGCTGCTTTATTAGTGATGACAGAGCCTTAATGGAATTCATGCTCTGGTTGTAAATTAGAATGCAATGTGCCAGCAAAAAGCCCCTTAAGTTTATGTCTCACTACTTCTTGTTTTTTTTTAATCTAATTTTTATTTTTTGTCAGAGCAAATTTGATTAAAATGTTTTGTTTCTTCTAGGTGTGCAAGATGTGGTTCTTTTAAACATATACATATATCTATTCTTCTTTGGATCATTTTCCCATGTAGGTTATGACACAATGTTGAGCAGTCTTGTCTTGGTATTACATAGGTCTTTGGTGATTACATATTTCACATGTGTTTCTATATCTATCTTAACCCCAATATCCTAATGTATCCAATCCTCACACCTTTCCATTTGGTGAACCATAAGTTTGTTTAATGAATCTGTGATTGCATTTCTCTGTGGAAATATCTTCATTGGTATGAAGTTTTAGCTAAGACCTATAAGTGATATTATAGGATATGTGTCTTTGGCTTTCTGACTTAGTACAATTTGCCTGATTACCTCAAGAATCATACATGGTGTTGTAAATGGCATTGTTTCATTTTTTTCCCTGGCTAATATTCCATCTGTACGTGTACCAGTTCTTCTTTGGCCACGCACCTCTTGATGGACTTTCTGGTTGCCTCCATGTCTTGGCTATTGTAATACTGCTGCAATGCATATTTGCTTGGCTGTGTCTTTCCAGTTCTATCTTATGTTATAGGCCAAGGAGTGGGCTTGCTGTATCATATGGTAGCTCAGTGTGTACGTTTGAAAGGCACCACCATTCAGTTCTCATTAGTGGCTCTTTCCAGGTTACGTCCCACTTAAAATTGAGGGTATGCATTTCTCCAAAACACCTTCAATATTTATTGTTTGTAGTTTTCTTGCTGATGGTTATTCTAACAGGTGCGAGCTGATACCTCTCTGTGGTTGAATTTGCATGTGTCCCAAAATCTGTTGAAATTGAGCTTTAAAGCATGCCCTTTCTATTTATCAAACTGTGATTACAGCTTAGTTCTTCAAAGTGTTTTATTAAAGTAAGTGTCACATTTTGAAAATTTTTGGCCATTATCTCCCTCAAGACATTTTGAAGGCAGGTTTCATTTACAGCCCTGAAGTACTTGTTCTTATGAAGTGACCATTAGCACAGATTTGAAAGCTGCTTTGGCAGGTAACGGCCGGAGGGCGGCAGCCTTTCCACATTCCCCAATCTGGTAACTAGGGAAGGAGCCTTCAGCCCCAAAAGTGTCCACCCTTATGTCTCATCCAGCTGTGGATCTAGATATGGTCAATCTAGGTTGCATCACAGCCCCTGAATGAATTGTGTGAGAATTTCTCTGTCTTTCAACGTCTTTGTTTCATGGGTATTTAAAAGTAGTTTATTTTTATAATGGGGTTTAGCTGCTTTTCACTGCTGTGTTTATGCCGCTTTACACCCACTTGACTCACTTACAGAGAGATATCAATACATAGGGTTTAAGATTCTTACTAGTCAGATATAGTCTTGTGCGGTGAATAGGGGGTGTTGAGTCCAGTTCAGTGAGCAAGGAGTAGGTCTTGTCTATTACATATTGGGTTTATGGAACGGTATCTGAGCTAATTTGAAACCCTTGTTTCATGCATCACCCCACCTCACCTTTCCCGTTAAGCAGCCATAGTGTGTTTTCTAAATGTGTGACTCTGTTCTGTTTTGTAATTCAGTTCAAGTGTAACGGTTTTTACAATCCCTCTATAAGTGATACCTTTTGATAAGTGTCTTTTTCTGTGTGACTTATTTCACTTAGAATCTTCGTACCTACATCCACTCATCATGCTGCTAGTAGCCTTAGGACATTGATTTCATGGATGAGTCATATTCCATTGTACATAAGTACCACAACTTCTTTATCCATTTTCCTCTTTCCTGGGATATTTAAGGTGTACCGAAGTGGAGGTTCTTGAAAACAGAGCAGCCCTAAAATTTGGGGTGCCTGTGTCTTGCTGATTTTTAGTTTTCCCAAGTTATACAGCCATGAGTGGAAGTGCCCTATGCTCTCTAAGCTGTTTCCTAGATGTTTCAGGACACACCATACACTTCTCCACAGAGGCTGTTGGCAATTTTCATCCCGCCCATGAGCGTAACGAGGTTCTCATTTCTCCATGGCCTGTCCTGCATTTCTGGTTTTTACACTTTTTTAGGATGACGCTTTTGACCGATGGGAAGTGAGACTTCTTTGTAGTGCTGATTTGCATTTACAGCTTGCTTGGTTGGCCCAAAAGGGCGTATGCGTTTTTTCCTGTATATATTCAGGAAAAAACGCATACGCCCTTTTGGGACAAGTGCACCGTTTTCGACGTTTTGAAGCTTTTCATGTGCTTTAGGGGCGATTCGTATCTACCTTCTGAAATCAGTTTCCTGCAATTTTCCCTTGCTTTGAAATCCTCTTCGCTGCCTTCCTTCAATATATTTTTGGACGAGAGTTATCATTTATAACTCTGCAGGTTTGTGAATTGCAGTGACCGTGAACTCTATTTCTCAACTCGCTTTTTGGGAGCTGGCCGCAAATCCGCGGGATTGCTTCAGGCCCTATTCTGGTTCTAGGGAGCAGGCCAAGGCTGCGTTTAATTCTTCTTCCTGTTGGGAAATTAGAGTGACCTGTGCATTTACCAACACTTAGAGCTAGTCTCTCATTGGTTCCCCCGATTCCCGTTCATCCTCACGGCAATTTGCAACCTGGATGAAACAGGGGGTGAAAGGTGCTGATTCTCCAAGTGGGGAGATTGTTAGTAAAGTGGCAGGAATGGCAATACAGAGCATCAGGAGATGAGAAATGAGGTGCCTTTTAGAAACCTTTCTCGATCACATGATGTACCATTCTCTGGGTTTCCCATGCATATTTTTGGTGTAGGAAGATTCCGTTGAACCTGGAGATTTGGGACTCATGGAATGAGTACCAGGCAGTATTACTTTAAAGGGTATGCGATTGCTCACCCAACCTCACCAATCCTGTCAGCCCCAAGAGTGTCCAGCCTTATGACTAATCCAGCTGTAGGTCTAGATGTGGTCTGTCCAGGTTGCATCACAGCCCCTGAATGAATTGTGTGAGAATTTCTCTCTCTTTCACTGTCTTTGTTTCATGGGTATTTAAAAGTAGTTTATTTTTATAATGGGGTTTAGCTGCTTTTCACTGCTGTGTTTATGCCGCTTTACACCCACTTGACTCACTTACAGAGAGATATCAATACATAGGTTTGAAGATTCTTACTAGTCAGATATATTCTTGTGTGGTGATAGGGGGTGTTGAGTCCAGTTCACTGGGCAAGGAGTAGGTCTTGTCTCTTACATATTGGGTTTATGGAACGGTATGTGAGCTAATTTGAAACCCTTGTTTTATGCATCACGCCACCTCACCTTTACAGTTAAGCAGCCATACTATGTTTTCTAAATGAGTGACTCTGTTCTGTTTTGTAATTCAGTTCAAGTGTAGCGGTTTTTACATTCCCTCTATAAGTGATATCTTATGATAAGTGTCCTTTTCTGCGTGACTTATTTCACTTAGAATCATAGTACCTAAATGACTCATCTTGCTGCTCCTAGCCTTATGACATTGATTTCATGGCTGAGTGATATTCTATTGTACATAAGTACGAAAACTTCTTATCCATTTTTCACTTTCCTGGGATATTAAAAGGTGTTCCGAAGAGGAGGTTCTTGTCAACAGAGGAGCCCTAAACTTTGGGGTGCCTTTGTCTTGCTGATTTTTAGTTTTAGCAAATTATACGCCCATGAGTGGAAGTGCCCTATGCTCTCCAAGCTGTGTTTTTTAGATGTTTCAGAACACACCGTACACTTCTCCAGAGTGGCTGTTGGCAATTTACATCCCGCCCATCAGCATAGCAAGGCTCCCATTTCTCCATGGCCTGTCCTGCATTTCTGGTTTTGACACTTTTTTCAGCATGGCCCTTTTGACCGATGGGAAGCAAGACTACTTTGTAGCGCTGATTTGCCTTTCCAGGTTGCTTGGTTGGCCAAAAAGGGTGTATGCGTTTTTTCCTGAATATATTCTGGAAAAAAAGTATACGCCCTTTTTGGCCAAGGGCATCACTGTCGACGTTTTTCCGCTTTTCATGTGCTTTCAAGGTGATTCAAACCTACCTCCTGAAATCTGTTTCCTGCAATTCTGCCTTGCTTTCAAAGCCTCTTCGTTGACTTCCCTCAATTTATTTGTGCATGAGAGTTATCATTTGTAACTCTGCAGGTTTGTGAATTGCACTGCCCCTGAGCTCCTTTTTTCAACTCGCTTTTTTGGGAGCTGGACGCAAAAGCGCAGGATTGCTTCAAGCCCTATTCTGGTTCCATGGGCCAGGCTGAGCCTGTGGTTAATTCTTCTTCCTGATGGGAAAATAGAGTGACCTGTGCCTGTCCCAACACCTAGAGCTAGTCTCTCATTGGTTCCCCCTCTTCCCCTTCATCCTCAGGACAAATTGCAACCTGTACGGAACAGGAGGTTAAAGGTGCTGATTCTCCAAGGAGGGAGATGGCTAGTAAATCGGCCGGAATGGCGAACCCGAGCAAAGGAGATGAGAAATGGGGTGCGTTTTAGAAACCTTTCCCGATCACACGGTGTACCATCTTCTGGGTTTCTCATGCCTGTTTTCGACGTAGGAAGATGCCCTTGAACCTGGAGATTTGGGACCCATGGGATGGGTACCATGCAGTATTACTTGAAAGGGTCTGCGTTGGCTCACCCAACCTCACCGAACCTCTCAGCCCCAAGAGTGTCCACCCTTATGTCTCAATCAGCTGTGGGTCTAGATATGGTCAATCCAGGTTGCATCACAGCCCCTGAACGAATTTTGTAAGAATTTCTCTCTCTTTCACTGTCTTTGTTTCACGGGTTTTGAAAAGTAATTTATTTTTATATTGGGGTTTAGCTGCTTTTCACGGCTGTGTTTATGCCGCTTTACACCCCCTTGACTCACTTACGGAGAGATATCAATACATAGGTTTGAAGATTCTTACTAGTCAGATATATTCTTGTGCGGTGAATAGGGGGTGTTGAGTCCAGTTCACTGAAAAAGGAATAGGTCTTGTCTCTTACATATTGGGTTTATGGAACGGTATCGGAGCTAATTTGAAACCCTTGATTTATGCATCACCCCACCTCACCTTTCCCGTTCAGCAGCCATAGTGTGTTTTCTAAACGTGTGACTCTGTTCTGTTTTGTAATTCAGTTCAAGTGTAGCGGTTTTTACATTCCCTCTCTAAGTGATATCTTATGATAAGTGTCTTTTTCTGTGTGACTTATTTCACTTAGAATCGTCGTACCTAAATCCACTCATCGTGCTGCTACTAGCCTTATGACGTGGATTTCATGGGTGAGTGATATTCCATTGTACATGAGGACCACAACTTCTTTATCCATTTTTCTCTTTCCTAGGATATTTAAGGTGTAATGAAGTGGGGGTTCTTGTCAACAGAGCAGCCCTAAACTTTGGGGTGCCTGTGTCTTGCTGATTTTTAGTTTTCCCAATTTATACGCCCATGAGTGGAAGTGCCCTATGCTCTCCAAGCTGTGTTTTTTAGATGTTTCAGAACACACCGTACACTTCTCCAGAGTGGCTGTTGGCAATTTGCATCCCACCCATCAGCGTAGCAAGGCTCCCATTTCTCCATGGCCGGTCCTGCATTTCTGGTTTGGACACTTTTTTCCGCATGGCCCTTTTGCCCGCTGGGAAGCGAGACTTCTTTGGAGCGCTGATTGGCCTTTCCAGGTTGCTTGGTTGGCCAAAAAGGGCGTATGCGTTTTTTCCTGAATATATTCAGGAAAAAACGCATACGCCCTTTTTGGCCAAGGGCATCATTGTCCACGTTTTGCCGCTTTTCATGTGCTTTCAAGGCGATTCGAATCTACCTCCTGAAATCTGTTTCCTGCAATTCTGCCTTGCTTTCAAAGCCTCTTCGTTGCCTTCCCTTAATATATTTGTGGACGAGAGGTATCATTTAAAACTCTGCAGGTTTGTGAATTGCAGGGCCCCTGAGCTCCATTTTTCAACTCGCTTTTTTGGGAGCTGGCCGCCAAAGCGCAGGATTGCTTCAGGCCCTCTTCTGGTTCTGGGGGGCAGGCTGAGCTTGTGCTTAATTCTTCTTCCTGATGGGAAAATAGAGTGACCTGTGCCTGTCCCAACACCTAGAGCTAGTCTCTCATTGGTTCCCCCTCTTCCCCTTCATCCTCAGGACAAATTGCAACCTGTACGGAACAGGAGGTTAAAGGTGCTGATTCTCCAAGGAGGGAGATGGCTAGTAAATCGGCCGGAATGGCGAACCCGAGCAAAGGAGATGAGAAATGGGGTGCGTTTTAGAAACCTTTCCCGATCACACGGTGTACCATCTTCTGGGTTTCTCATGCCTGTTTTCGACGTAGGAAGATGCCCTTGAACCTGGAGATTTGGGACCCATGGGATGGGTACCATGCAGTATTACTTGAAAGGGTCTGCGTTGGCTCACCTAACCTCACCGAACCTCTCAGCCCCAAGAGTGTCCACCCTTATGTCTCAATCAGCTGTGGGTCTAGATATGGTCAATCCAGGTTGCATCACAGCCCCTGAACGAATTTTGTAAGAATTTCTCTCTCTTTCACTGTCTTAGTTTCACGGGTTTTGAAAAGTAATTTATTTTTATATTGGGGTTTAGCTGCTTTTCACGGCTGTGTTTATGCCGCTTTACACCCCCTTGACTCACTTACGGAGAGATATCAATACATAGGTTTGAAGATTCTTACTAGTCAGATATATTCTTGTGCGGTGAATAGGGGGTGTTGAGTCCAGTTCACTGAAAAAGGAATAGGTCTTGTCTCTTACATATTGGGTTTATGGAACGGTATCGGAGCTAATTTGAAACCCTTGTTTTATGCATCACCCCACCTCACCTTTCCCGTTCAGCAGCCATAGTGTGTTTTCTAAACGTGTGACTCTGTTCTGTTTTGTAATTCAGTTCAAGTGTAGCGGTTTTTACATTCCCTCTCTAAGTGATATCTTATGATAAGTGTCTTTTTCTGTGTGACTTATTTCACTTAGAATCGTCGTACCTAAATCCACTCATCGTGCTGCTACTAGCCTTATGACGTTGATTTCATGGGTGAGTGATATTCCATTGTACATGAGGACCACAACTTCTTTATCCATTTTTCTCTTTCCTAGGATATTTAAGGTGTAATGAAGTGGGGGTTCTTGTCAACAGAGCAGCCCTAAACTTTGGGGTGCCTGTGTCTTGCTGATTTTTAGTTTTCCCAATTTATACGCCCATGCGTGGATGTGCCCTATGCGCTCCAAGCTGTGTTTTTTAGATGTTTCAGAACACACCGTACACTTCTCCAGAGTGGCTGTTGGCAATTTACATCCCACCCATCAGCGTAGCAAGGCTCCCATTTCTCCATGGCCGGTCCTGCATTTCTGGTTTGGACACTTTTTTCCGCATGGCCCTTTTGCCCGCTGGGAAGCGAGACTTCTTTGGAGCGCTGATTGGCCTTTCCAGGTTGCTTGGTTGGCCAAAAAGGGCGTATGCGTTTTTTCCTGAATATATTCAGGAAAAAACGCATACGCCCTTTTTGGCCAAGGGCATCATTGTCCACGTTTTGCCGCTTTTCATGTGCTTTCAAGGCGATTCGAATCTACCTCCTGAAATCTGTTTCCTGCAATTCTGCCTTGCTTTCAAAGCCTCTTCGTTGCCTTCCCTTAGTATATTTGTGGACGAGAGGTATCATTTAAAACTGTGCAGGTTTGTGAATTGCAGTGCCCCTGAGCTCCATTTTTCAACTCGCTTTTTTGGGAGCTGGCCGCCAAAGCGCAGGATTGCTTCAGGCCCTCTTCTGGTTCTGGGGGGCAGGCTGAGCTTGTGCTTAATTCTTCTTCCTGATGGGAAAATAGAGTGACCTGTGCCTGTCCCAACACCTAGAGCTAGTCTCTCATTGGTTCCCCCTCTTCCCCTTCATCCTCAGGACAAATTGCAACCTGTACGGAACAGGAGGTTAAAGGTGCTGATTCTCCAAGGAGGGAGATGGCTAGTAAATCGGCTGGAATGGCGAACCCGAGCAAAGGAGATGAGAAATGAGGTGCGTTTTAGAAACCTTTCCCGATCACACGGTGTACCATCTTCTGGGTTTCTCATGCCTGTTTTCGACGTAGGAAGATGCCCTTGAACCTGGAGATTTGGGACCCATGGGATGGGTACCATGCAGTATTACTTGAAAGGGTCTGCGTTGGCTCACCCAACCTCACCGAACCTCTCAGCCCCAAGAGTGTCCACCCTTATGTCTCAATCAGCTGTGGGTCTAGATATGGTCAATCCAGGTTGCATCACAGCCCCTGAACGAATTTTGTAAGAATTTCTCTCTCTTTCACTGTCTTTGTTTCACGGGTTTTGAAAAGTAATTTATTTTTATAATGGGGTTTAGCTGCTTTTCACGGCTGTGTTTATGCCGCTTTACACCCCCTTGACTCACTTACGGAGAGACATCAATACATAGGTTTGAAGATTCTTACTAGTCAGATATATTCTTGTGCGGTGAATAGGGGGTGTTGAGTCCAGTTCACTGAAAAAGGAATAGGTCTTGTCTCTTACATATTGGGTTTATGGAACGGTATCGGAGCTAATTTGAAACCCTTGTTTTATGCATCACCCCACCTCACCTTTCCCGTTCAGCAGCCATAGTGTGTTTTCTAAACGTGTGACTCTGTTCTGTTTGTAATTCAGTTCAAGTGTAGCGGTTTTTACATTCCCTCTCTATGTGATATCTTATGATAAGTGTCTTTTTCTGTGTGACTTATTTCACTTAGAATCGTCGTACCTAAATCCACTCATCGTGCTGCTACTAGCCTTATGACGTTGATTTCATGGCTGAGTGATATTCCATTGTACATGAGGACCCCAACTTCTTTATCCATTTTTCTCTTTCCTAGGATATTTAAGGTGTAATGAAGTGGGGGTTCTTGTCAACAGAGCAGCCCTAAACTTTGGGGTGCCTGTGTCTTGCTGATTTTTAGTTTTCCCAATTTATACGCCCATGAGTGGAAGTGCCCTATGCTCTCCAAGCTGTGTTTTTTAGATGTTTCAGAACACACCGTACACTTCTCCAGAGTGGCTGTTGGCAATTTACATCCCACCCATCAGCGTAGCAAGGCTCCCATTTCTCCATGGCCGGTCCTGCATTTCTGGTTTGGACACTTTTTTCCGCATGGCCCTTTTGCCCGCTGGGAAGCGAGACTTCTTTGGAGCGCTGATTGGCCTTTCCAGGTTGCTTGGTTGGCCAAAAAGGGCGTATGCGTTTTTTCCTGAATATATTCAGGAAAAAACGCATACGCCCTTTTTGGCCAAGGGCATCATTGTCCACGTTTTGCCGCTTTTCATGTGCTTTCAAGGCGATTCGAATCTACCTCCTGAAATCTGTTTCCTGCAATTCTGCCTTGCTTTCAAAGCCTCTTCGTTGCCTTCCCTTAGTATATTTGTGGACGAGAGGTATCATTTAAAACTGTGCAGGTTTGTGAATTGCAGTGCCCCTGAGCTCCATTTTTCAACTCGCTTTTTTGGGAGCTGGCCGCCAAAGCGCAGGATTGCTTCAGGCCCTCTTCTGGTTCTGGGGGGCAGGCTGAGCTTGTGCTTAATTCTTCTTCCTGATGGGAAAATAGAGTGACCTGTGCCTGTCCCAACACCTAGAGCTAGTCTCTCATTGGTTCCCCCTCTTCCCCTTCATCCTCAGGACAAATTGCAACCTGTACGGAACAGGAGGTTAAAGGTGCTGATTCTCCAAGGAGGGAGATGGCTAGTAAATCGGCTGGAATGGCGAACCCGAGGAAAGGAAATGAGAAATGAGGTGCGTTTTAGAAACCTTTCCCGATCACACGGTGTACCATCTTCTGGGTTTCTCATGCCTGTTTTCGACGTAGGAAGATGCCCTTGAACCTGGAGATTTGGGACCCATGGGATGGGTACCATGCAGTATTACTTGAAAGGGTCTGCGTTGGCTCACCCAACCTCACCGAACCTCTCAGCCCCAAGAGTGTCCACCCTTATGTCTCAATCAGCTGTGGGTCTAGATATGGTCAATCCAGGTTGCATCACAGCCCCTGAACGAATTTTGTAAGAATTTCTCTCTCTTTCATTGTCTTTGTTTCACGGGTTTTGAAAAGTAATTTATTTTTATATTGGGGTTTAGCTGCTTTTCACGGCTGTGTTTATGCCGCTTTACACACCCTTGACTCACTTACGGAGAGATATCAATACATAGGTTTGAAGATTCTTACTAGTCAGATATATTCTTGTGCGGTGAATAGGGGGTGTTGAGTCCAGTTCACTGAAAAAGGAATAGGTCTTGTCTCTTACATATTGGGTTTATGGAACGGTATCGGAGCTAATTTGAAACCCTTGTTTTATGCATCACCCCACCTCACCTTTCCCGTTCAGCAGCCATAGTGTGTTTTCTAAACGTGTGACTCTGTTCTGTTTTGTAATTCAGTTCAAGTGTAGCGGTTTTTACATTCCCTCTCTAAGTGATATCTTATGATAAGTGTCTTTTTCTGTGTGACTTATTTCACTTAGAATCGTCGTACCTAAATCCACTCATCGTGCTGCTACTAGCCTTATGACGTTGATTTCATGGGTGAGTGATATTCCATTGTACATGAGGACCACAACTTCTTTATCCATTTTTCTCTTTCCTAGGATATTTAAGGTGTAATGAAGTGGGGGTTCTTGTCAACAGAGCAGCCCTAAACTTTGGGGTGCCTGTGTCTTGCTGATTTTTAGTTTTCCCAATTTATACGCCCATGAGTGGAAGTGCCCTATGCTCTCTAAGCTGTGTTTTTTAGATGTTTCAGAACACACCGTACACTTCTCCAGAGTGGCTGTTGGCAATTTACATCCCACCCATCAGCGTAGCAAGGCTCCCATTTCTCCATGGCCGGTCCTGCATTTCTGGTTTGGACACTTTTTTCCGCATGGCCCTTTTGCCCGCTGGGAAGCGAGACTTCTTTGGAGCGCTGATTGGCCTTTCCAGGTTGCTTGGTTGGCCAAAAAGGGCATATGCGTTTTTTCCTGAATATATTCAGGAAAAAACGCATATGCCGTTTTTGGCCAAGGGCATCATTGTCCACGTTTTGCCGCTTTTCATGTGCTTTCAAGGCGATTCGAATCTACCTCCTGAAATCTGTTTCCTGCAATTCTGCCTTGCTTTCAAAGCCTCTTCGTTGCCTTCCCTTAGTATATTTGTGGACGAGAGGTATCATTTAAAACTGTGCAGGTTTGTGAATTGCAGTGCCCCTGAGCTCCATTTTTCAACTCGCTTTTTTGGGAGCTGGCCGCAAAAGCGCAGGATTGCTTCAGGCCCTCTTCTGGTTCTGGGGGGCAGGCTGAGCTTGTGCTTAATTCTTCTTCCTGATGGGAAAATAGAGTGACCTGTGCCTGTCCCAACACCTAGAGCTAGTCTCTCATTGGTTCCCCCTCTTCCCCTTCATCCTCAGGACAAATTGCAACCTGTACGGAACAGGAGGTTAAAGGTGCTGATTCTCCAAGGAGGGAGATGGCTAGTAAATCGGCTGGAATGGCGAACCCGAGCAAAGGAGATGAGAAATGAGGTGCGTTTTAGAAACCTTTCCCGATCACACGGTGTACCATGTTCTGGGTTTCTCATGCCTGTTTTCGACGTAGGAAGATGCCCTTGAACCTGGAGATTTGGGACCCATGGGATGGGTACAATGCAGTATTACTTGAAAGGGTCTGCGTTGGCTCACCCAACCTCACCGAATCTCTCAGCCCCAAGAGTGTCCACCCTTATGTCTCAATCAGCTGTGGGTCTAGATATGGTCAATCCAGGTTGCATCACAGCCCCTGAAAGAATTTTGTAAGAATTTCTCTCTCTTTCACTGTCTTTGTTTCACGGGTTTTGAAAAGTAATTTATTTTTATATTGGGGTTTAGCTGCTTTTCACGGCTGTGTTTATGCCGCTTTACACCCCCTTGACTCACTTAGGGAGAGATATCAATACATAGGTTTGAAGATTCTTACTAGTCAGATATATTCTTGTGCGATGAATAGCGGGTGTTGAGTCCAGTTCACTGAAAAAGGAATAGGTCTTGTCTCTTACATATTGGGTTTATGGAACGGTATCGGAGCTAATTTGAAACCCTTGTTTTATGCATCACCCCACCTCACCTTTCCCGTTCAGCAGCCATAGTGTGTTTTCTAAACGTGTGACTCTGTTCTGTTTTGTAATTCAGTTCAAGTGTAGCGGTTTTTACATTCCCTCTCTAAGTGATATCTTATGATAAGTGTCTTTTTCTGTGTGACTTATTTCACTTAGAATCGTCGTACCTAAATCCACTCATCGTGCTGCTACTAGCCTTATGACGTTGATTTCATGGGTGAGTGATATTCCATTGTACATGAGGACCACACCTTCTTTATCCATTTTTCTCTTTCCTAGGATATTTAAGGTGTAATGAAGTGGGGGTTCTTGTCAACAGAGCAGCCCTAAACTTTGGGGTGCCTGTGTCTTGCTGATTTTTAGTTTTCCCAATTTATACGCCCATGAGTGGAAGTGCCCTATGCTCTCTAAGCTGTGTTTTTTAGATGTTTCAGAACACACCGTACACTTCTCCAGAGTGGCTGTTGGCAATTTACATCCCACCCATCAGCGTAGCAAGGCTCCCATTTCTCCATGGCCGGTCCTGCATTTCTGGTTTGGACACTTTTTTCCGCATGGCCCTTTTGCCCGCTGGGAAGCGAGACTTCTTTGGAGCGCTGATTGGCCTTTCCAGGTTGCTTGGTTGGCCAAAAAGGGCGTATGCGTTTTTTCCTGAATATATTCAGGAAAAAACGCATACGCCCTTTTTGGCCAAGGGCATCATTGTCCACGTTTTGCCGCTTTTCATGTGCTTTCAAGGCGATTCGAATCTACCTCCTGAAATCTGTTTCCTGCAATTCTGCCTTGCTTTCAAAGCCTCTTCGTTGCCTTCCCTTAGTATATTTGTGGACGAGAGGTATCATTTAAAACTGTGCAGGTTTGTGAATTGCAGTGACCCTGAGCTCCATTTTTCAACTCGCTTTTTTGGGAGCTGGCCGCCAAAGCGCAGGATTGCTTCAGGCCCTCTTCTGGTTCTGGGGGGCAGGCTGAGCTTGTGCTTAATTCTTCTTCCTGATGGGAAAATAGAGTGACCTGTGCCTGTCCCAACACCTAGACCTAGTCTCTCATTGGTTCCCCCTCTTCCCCTTCATCCTCAGGACAAATTGCAACCTGTACGGAACAGGAGGTTAAAGGTGCTGATTCTCCAAGGAGGGAGATGGCTAGTAAATCGGCTGGAATGGCGAACCCGAGGAAAGGAAATGAGAAATGAGGTGCGTTTTAGAAACCTTTCCCGATCACACGGTGTACCATCTTCTGGGTTTCTCATGCCTGTTTTCGACGTAGGAAGATGCCCTTGAACCTGGAGATTTGGGACCCATGGGATGGGTACCATGCAGTATTACTTGAAAGGGTCTGCGTTGGCTCACCCAACCTCACCGAACCTCTCAGCCCCAAGAGTGTCCACCCTTATGTCTCAATCAGCTGTGGGTCTAGATATGGTCAATCCAGGTTGCATCACAGCCCCTGAACGAATTTTGTAAGAATTTCTCTCTCTTTCATTGTCTTAGGTTCACGGGTTTTGAAAAGTAATTTATTTTTATATTGGGGTTTAGCTGCTTTTCACGGCTGTGTTTATGCCGCTTTACACACCCTTGACTCACTTACGGAGAGATATCAATACATAGGTTTGAAGATTCTTACTAGTCAGATATATTCTTGTGCGGTGAATAGGGGGTGTTGAGTCCAGTTCACTGAAAAAGGAATAGGTCTTGTCTCTTACATATTGGGTTTATGGAACGGTATCGGAGCTAATTTGAAACCCTTGTTTTATGCATCACCCCACCTCACCTTTCCCGTTCAGCAGCCATAGTGTGTTTTCTAAACGTGTGACTCTGTTCTGTTTTGTAATTCAGTTCAAGTGTAGCGGTTTTTACATTCCCTCTCTAAGTGATATCTTATGATAAGTGTCTTTTTCTGTGTGACTTATTTCACTTAGAATCGTCGTACCTAAATCCACTCATCGTGCTGCTACTAGCCTTATGACGTTGATTTCATGGCTGAGTGATATTCCATTGTACATGAGGACCACAACTTCTTTATCCATTTTTCTCTTTCCTAGGATATTTAAGGTGTAATGAAGTGGGGGTTCTTGTCCACAGAGCAGCCCTAAACTTTGGGGTGCCTGTGTCTTGCTGATTTTTAGTTTTCCCAATTTATACGCCCATGAGTGGAAGTGCCCTATGCTCTCTAAGCTGTGTTTTTTAGATGTTTCAGAACACACCGTACACTTCTCCAGAGTGGCTGTTGGCAATTTACATCCCACCCATCAGCGTAGCAAGGCTCCCATTTCTCCATGGCCGGTCCTGCATTTCTGGTTTGGACACTTTTTTCCGCATGGCCCTTTTGCCCGCTGGGAAGCGAGACTTCTTTGGAGCGCTGATTGGCCTTTCCAGGTTGCTTGGTTGGCCAAAAAGGGCATATGCGTTTTTTCCTGAATATATTCAGGAAAAAACGCATATGCCCTTTTTGGCCAAGGGCATCATTGTCCACGTTTTGCCGCTTTTCATGTGCTTTCAAGGCGATTCGAATCTACCTCCTGAAATCTGTTTCCTGCAATTCTGCCTTGCTTTCAAAGCCTCTTCGTTGCCTTCCCTTAGTATATTTGTGGACGAGAGGTATCATTTAAAACTGTGCAGGTTTGTGAATTGCAGTGCCCCTGAGCTCCATTTTTCAACTCGCTTTTTTGGGAGCTGGCCGCAAAAGCGCAGGATTGCTTCAGGCCCTCTTCTGGTTCTGGGGGGCAGGCTGAGCTTGTGCTTAATTCTTCTTCCTGATGGGAAAATAGAGTGACCTGTGCCTGTCCCAACACCTAGAGCTAGTCTCTCATTGGTTCCCCCTCTTCCCCTTCATCCTCAGGACAAATTGCAACCTGTACGGAACAGGAGGTTAAAGGTGCTGATTCTCCAAGGAGGGAGATGGCTAGTAAATCGGCTGGAATGGCGAACCCGAGCAAAGGAGATGAGAAATGAGGTGCGTTTTAGAAACCTTTCCCGATCACACGGTGTACCATCTTCTGGGTTTCTCATGCCTGTTTTCGACGTAGGAAGATGCCCTTGAACCTGGAGATTTGGGACCCATGGGATGGGTACCATGCAGTATTACTTGAAAGGGTCTGCGTTGGCTCACCCAACCTCACCGAATCTCTCAGCCCCAAGAGTGTCCACCCTTATGTCTCAATCAGCTGTGGGTCTAGATATGGTCAATCCAGGTTGCATCACAGCCCCTGAAAGAATTTTGTAAGAATTTCTCTCTCTTTCACTGTCTTTGTTTCACGGGTTTTGAAAAGTAATTTATTTTTATATTGGGGTTTAGCTGCTTTTCACGGCTGTGTTTATGCCGCTTTACACCCCCTTGACTCACTTAGGGAGAGATATCAATACATAGGTTTGAAGATTCTTACTAGTCAGATATATTCTTGTGCGATGAATAGCGGGTGTTGAGTCCAGTTCACTGAAAAAGGAATAGGTCTTGTCTCTTACATATTGGGTTTATGGAACGGTATCGGAGCTAATTTGAAACCCTTGTTTTATGCATCACCCCACCTCACCTTTCCCGTTCAGCAGCCATAGTGTGTTTTCTAAACGTGTGACTCTGTTCTGTTTTGTAATTCAGTTCAAGTGTAGCGGTTTTTACATTCCCTCTCTAAGTGATATCTTATGATAAGTGTCTTTTTCTGTGTGACTTATTTCACTTAGAATCGTCGTACCTAAATCCACTCATCGTGCTGCTACTAGCCTTATGACGTTGATTTCATGGGTGAGTGATATTCCATTGTACATGAGGACCACACCTTCTTTATCCATTTTTCTCTTTCCTAGGATATTTAAGGTGTAATGAAGTGGGGGTTCTTGTCAACAGAGCAGCCCTAAACTTTGGGGTGCCTGTGTCTTGCTGATTTTTAGTTTTCCCAATTTATACGCCCATGAGTGGAAGTGCCCTATGCTCTCCAAGCTGTGTTTTATAGATGTTTCAGAACACACCGTACACTTCTCCAGAGTGGCTGTTGGCAATTTACATCCCACCCATCAGCGTAGCAAGGCTCCCATTTCTCCATGGCCGGTCCTGCATTTCTGGTTTGGACACTTTTTTCCGCATGGCCCTTTTGCCCGCTGGGAAGCGAGACTTCTTTGGAGCGCTGATTGGCCTTTCCAGGTTGCTTGGTTGGCCAAAAAGGGCGTATGCGTTTTTTCCTGAATATATTCAGGAAAAAACGCATACGCCCTTTTTGGCCAAGGGCATCATTGTCCACGTTTTGCCGCTTTTCATGTGCTTTCAAGGCGATTCGAATCTACCTCCTGAAATCTGTTTCCTGCAATTCTGCCTTGCTTTCAAAGCCTCTTCGTTGCCTTCCCTTAGTATATTTGTGGACGAGAGGTATCATTTAAAACTGTGCAGGTTTGTGAATTGCAGTGCCCCTGAGCTCCATTTTTCAACTCGCTTTTTTGGGAGCTGGCCGCCAAAGCGCAGGATTGCTTCAGGCCCTCTTCTGGTTCTGGGGGGCAGGCTGAGCTTGTGCTTAATTCTTCTTCCTGATGGGAAAATAGAGTGACCTGTGCCTGTCCCAACACCTAGAGCTAGTCTCTCATTGGTTCCCCCTCTTCCCCTTCATCCTCAGGACAAATTGCAACCTGTACGGAACAGGAGGTTAAAGGTGCTGATTCTCCAAGGAGGGAGATGGCTAGTAAATCGGCTGGAATGGCGAACCCGAGCAAAGGAAATGAGAAATGAGGTGCGTTTTAGAAACCTTTCCCGATCACACGGTGTACCATCTTCTGGGTTTCTCATGCCTGTTTTCGACGTAGGAAGATGCCCTTGAACCTGGAGATTTGGGACCCATGGGATGGGTACCATGCAGTATTACTTGAAAGGGTCTGCGTTGGCTCACCCAACCTCACCGAACCTCTCAGCCCCAAGAGTGTCCACCCTTATGTCTCAATCAGCTGTGGGTCTAGATATGGTCAATCCAGGTTGCATCACAGCCCCTGAACGAATTTTGTAAGAATTTCTCTCTCTTTCATTGTCTTAGTTTCACGGGTTTTGAAAAGTAATTTATTTTTATATTGGGGTTTAGCTGCTTTTCACGGCTGTGTTTATGCCGCTTTACACACCCTTGACTCACTTACGGAGAGATATCAATACATAGGTTTGAAGATTCTTACTAGTCAGATATATTCTTGTGCGGTGAATAGGGGGTGTTGAGTCCAGTTCACTGAAAAAGGAATAGGTCTTGTCTCTTACATATTGGGTTTATGGAACGGTATCGGAGCTAATTTGAAACCCTTGTTTTATGCATCACCCCACCTCACCTTTCCCGTTCAGCAGCCATAGTGTGTTTTCTAAACGTGTGACTCTGTTCTGTTTTGTAATTCAGTTCAAGTGTAGCGGTTTTTACATTCCCTCTCTAAGTGATATCTTATGATAAGTGTCTTTTTCTGTGTGACTTATTTCACTTAGAATCGTCGTACCTAAATCCACTCATCGTGCTGCTACTAGCCTTATGACGTTGATTTCATGGGTGAGTGATATTCCATTGTACATGAGGACCACAACTTCTTTATCCATTTTTCTCTTTCCTAGGATATTTAAGGTGTAATGAAGTGGGGGTTCTTGTCAACAGAGCAGCCCTAAACTTTGGGGTGCCTGTGTCTTGCTGATTTTTAGTTTTCCCAATTTATACGCCCATGAGTGGAAGTGCCCTATGCTCTCTAAGCTGTGTTTTTTAGATGTTTCAGAACACACCGTACACTTCTCCAGAGTGGCTGTTGGCAATTTACATCCCACCCATCAGCGTAGCAAGGCTCCCATTTCTCCATGGCCGGTCCTGCATTTCTGGTTTGGACACTTTTTTCCGCATGGCCCTTTTGCCCGCTGGGAAGCGAGACTTCTTTGGAGCGCTGATTGGCCTTTCCAGGTTGCTTGGTTGGCCAAAAAGGGCATATGCGTTTTTTCCTGAATATATTCAGGAAAAAACGCATATGCCCTTTTTGGCCAAGGGCATCATTGTCCACGTTTTGCCGCTTTTCATGTGCTTTCAAGGCGATTCGAATCTACCTCCTGAAATCTGTTTCCTGCAATTCTGCCTTGCTTTCAAAGCCTCTTCGTTGCCTTCCCTTAGTATATTTGTGGACGAGAGGTATCATTTAAAACTGTGCAGGTTTGTGAATTGCAGTGCCCCTGAGCTCCATTTTTCAACTCGCTTTTTTGGGAGCTGGCCGCAAAAGCGCAGGATTGCTTCAGGCCCTCTTCTGGTTCTGGGGGGCAGGCTGAGCTTGTGCTTAATTCTTCTTCCTGATGGGAAAATAGAGTGACCTGTGCCTGTCCCAACACCTAGAGCTAGTCTCTCATTGGTTCCCCCTCTTCCCCTTCATCCTCAGGACAAATTGCAACCTGTACGGAACAGGAGGTTAAAGGTGCTGATTCTCCAAGGAGGGAGATGGCTAGTAAATCGGCTGGAATGGCGAACCCGAGCAAAGGAGATGAGAAATGAGGTGCGTTTTAGAAACCTTTCCCGATCACACGGTGTACCATCTTCTGGGTTTCTCATGCCTGTTTTCGACGTAGGAAGATGCCCTTGAACCTGGAGATTTGGGACCCATGGGATGGGTACCATGCAGTATTACTTGAAAGGGTCTGCGTTGGCTCACCCAACCTCACCGAACCTCTCAGCCCCAAGAGTGTCCACCCTTATGTCTCAATCAGCTGTGGGTCTAGATATGGTCAATCCAGGTTGCATCACAGCCCCTGAACGAATTTTGTAAGAATTTCTCTCTCTTTCACTGTCTTTGTTTCACGGGTTTTGAAAAGTAATTTATATTTATATTGGGGTTTAGCTGCTTTTCACGGCTGTGTTTATGCCGCTTTACACCCCCTTGACTCACTTAGGGAGAGATATCAATACATAGGTTTGAAGATTCTTACTAGTCAGATATATTCTTGTGCGATGAATAGCGGGTGTTGAGTCCAGTTCACTGAAAAAGGAATAGGTCTTGTCTCTTACATATTGGGTTTATGGAACGGTATCGGAGCTAATTTGAAACCCTTGTTTTATGCATCACCCCACCTCACCTTTCCCGTTCAGCAGCCATAGTGTGTTTTCTAAACGTGTGACTCTGTTCTGTTTTGTAATTCAGTTCAAGTGTAGCGGTTTTTACATTCCCTCTCTAAGTGATATCTTATGATAAGTGTCTTTTTCTGTGTGACTTATTTCACTTAGAATCGTCGTACCTAAATCCACTCATCGTGCTGCTACTAGCCTTATGACGTTGATTTCATGGCTGAGTGATATTCCATTGTACATGAGGACCCCAACTTCTTTATCCATTTTTCTCTTTCCTAGGATATTTAAGGTGTAATGAAGTGGGGGTTCTTGTCAACAGAGCAGCCCTAAACTTTGGGGTGCCTGTGTCTTGCTGATTTTTAGTTTTCCCAATTTATACGCCCATGAGTGGAAGTGCCCTATGCTCTCCAAGCTGTGTTTTTTAGATGTTTCAGAACACACCGTACACTTCTCCAGAGTGGCTGTTGGCAATTTACATCCCACCCATCAGCGTAGCAAGGCTCCCATTTCTCCATGGCCGGTCCTGCATTTCTGGTTTGGACACTTTTTTCCGCATGGCCCTTTTGCCCGCTGGGAAGCGAGACTTCTTTGGAGCGCTGATTGGCCTTTCCAGGTTGCTTGGTTGGCCAAAAAGGGCATATGCGTTTTTTCCTGAATATATTCAGGAAAAAACGCATATGCCCTTTTTGGCCAAGGGCATCATTGTCCACGTTTTGCCGCTTTTCATGTGCTTTCAAGGCGATTCGAATCTACCTCCTGAAATCTGTTTCCTGCAATTCTGCCTTGCTTTCAAAGCCTCTTCGTTGCCTTCCCTTAGTATATTTGTGGACGAGAGGTATCATTTAAAACTGTGCAGGTTTGTGAATTGCAGTGCCCCTGAGCTCCATTTTTCAACTCGCTTTTTTGGGAGCTGGCCGCAAAAGCGCAGGATTGCTTCAGGCCCTCTTCTGGTTCTGGGGGGCAGGCTGAGCTTGTGCTTAATTCTTCTTCCTGATGGGAAAATAGAGTGACCTGTGCCTGTCCCAACACCTAGAGCTAGTCTCTCATTGGTTCCCCCTCTTCCCCTTCATCCTCAGGACAAATTGCAACCTGTACGGAACAGGAGGTTAAAGGTGCTGATTCTCCAAGGAGGGAGATGGCTAGTAAATCGGCTGGAATGGCGAACCCGAGGAAAGGAAATGAGAAATGAGGTGCGTTTTAGAAACCTTTCCCGATCACACGGTGTACCATCTTCTGGGTTTCTCATGCCTGTTTTCGACGTAGGAAGATGCCCTTGAACCTGGAGATTTGGGACCCATGGGATGGGTACCATGCAGTATTACTTGAAAGGGTCTGCGTTGGCTCACCCAACCTCACCGAACCTCTCAGCCCCAAGAGTGTCCACCCTTATGTCTCAATCAGCTGTGGGTCTAGATATGGTCAATCCAGGTTGCATCACAGCCCCTGAACGAATTTTGTAAGAATTTCTCTCTCTTTCATTGTCTTAGGTTCACGGGTTTTGAAAAGTAATTTATTTTTATATTGGGGTTTAGCTGCTTTTCACGGCTGTGTTTATGCCGCTTTACACACCCTTGACTCACTTACGGAGAGATATCAATACATAGGTTTGAAGATTCTTACTAGTCAGATATATTCTTGTGCGGTGAATAGGGGGTGTTGAGTCCAGTTCACTGAAAAAGGAATAGGTCTTGTCTCTTACATATTGGGTTTATGGAACGGTATCGGAGCTAATTTGAAACCCTTGTTTTATGCATCACCCCACCTCACCTTTCCCGTTCAGCAGCCATAGTGTGTTTTCTAAACGTGTGACTCTGTTCTGTTTTGTAATTCAGTTCAAGTGTAGCGGTTTTTACATTCCCTCTCTAAGTGATATCTTATGATAAGTGTCTTTTTCTGTGTGACTTATTTCACTTAGAATCGTCGTACCTAAATCCACTCATCGTGCTGCTACTAGCCTTATGACGTTGATTTCATGGCTGAGTGATATTCCATTGTACATGAGGACCACAACTTCTTTATCCATTTTTCTCTTTCCTAGGATATTTAAGGTGTAATGAAGTGGGGGTTCTTGTCAACAGAGCAGCCCTAAACTTTGGGGTGCCTGTGTCTTGCTGATTTTTAGTTTTCCCAATTTATACGCCCATGAGTGGAAGTGCCCTATGCTCTCTAAGCTGTGTTTTTTAGATGTTTCAGAACACACCGTACACTTCTCCAGAGTGGCTGTTGGCAATTTACATCCCACCCATCAGCGTAGCAAGGCTCCCATTTCTCCATGGCCGGTCCTGCATTTCTGGTTTGGACACTTTTTTCCGCATGGCCCTTTTGCCCGCTGGGAAGCGAGACTTCTTTGGAGCGCTGATTGGCCTTTCCAGGTTGCTTGGTTGGCCAAAAAGGGCATATGCGTTTTTTCCTGAATATATTCAGGAAAAAACGCATATGCCCTTTTTGGCCAAGGGCATCATTGTCCACGTTTTGCCGCTTTTCATGTGCTTTCAAGGCGATTCGAATCTACCTCCTGAAATCTGTTTCCTGCAATTCTGCCTTGCTTTCAAAGCCTCTTCGTTGCCTTCCCTTAGTATATTTGTGGACGAGAGGTATCATTTAAAACTGTGCAGGTTTGTGAATTGCAGTGCCCCTGAGCTCCATTTTTCAACTCGCTTTTTTGGGAGCTGGCCGCAAAAGCGCAGGATTGCTTCAGGCCCTCTTCTGGTTCTGGGGGGCAGGCTGAGCTTGTGCTTAATTCTTCTTCCTGATGGGAAAATAGAGTGACCTGTGCCTGTCCCAACACCTAGAGCTAGTCTCTCATTGGTTCCCCCTCTTCCCCTTCATCCTCAGGACAAATTGCAACCTGTACGGAACAGGAGGTTAAAGGTGCTGATTCTCCAAGGAGGGAGATGGCTAGTAAATCGGCTGGAATGGCGAACCCGAGCAAAGGAGATGAGAAATGAGGTGCGTTTTAGAAACCTTTCCCGATCACACGGTGTACCATCTTCTGGGTTTCTCATGCCTGTTTTCGACGTAGGAAGATGCCCTTGAACCTGGAGATTTGGGACCCATGGGATGGGTACCATGCAGTATTACTTGAAAGGGTCTGCGTTGGCTCACCCAACCTCACCGAACCTCTCAGCCCCAAGAGTGTCCACCCTTATGTCTCAATCAGCTGTGGGTCTAGATATGGTCAATCCAGGTTGCATCACAGCCCCTGAACGAATTTTGTAAGAATTTCTCTCTCTTTCACTGTCTTTGTTTCACGGGTTTTGAAAAGTAATTTATATTTATATTGGGGTTTAGCTGCTTTTCACGGCTGTGTTTATGCCGCTTTACACCCCCTTGACTCACTTAGGGAGAGATATCAATACATAGGTTTGAAGATTCTTACTAGTCAGATATATTCTTGTGCGATGAATAGCGGGTGTTGAGTCCAGTTCACTGAAAAAGGAATAGGTCTTGTCTCTTACATATTGGGTTTATGGAACGGTATCGGAGCTAATTTGAAACCCTTGTTTTATGCATCACCCCACCTCACCTTTCCCGTTCAGCAGCCATAGTGTGTTTTCTAAACGTGTGACTCTGTTCTGTTTTGTAATTCAGTTCAAGTGTAGCGGTTTTTACATTCCCTCTCTAAGTGATATCTTATGATAAGTGTCTTTTTCTGTGTGACTTATTTCACTTAGAATCGTCGTACCTAAATCCACTCATCGTGCTGCTACTAGCCTTATGACGTTGATTTCATGGCTGAGTGATATTCCATTGTACATGAGGACCCCAACTTCTTTATCCATTTTTCTCTTTCCTAGGATATTTAAGGTGTAATGAAGTGGGGGTTCTTGTCAACAGAGCAGCCCTAAACTTTGGGGTGCCTGTGTCTTGCTGATTTTTAGTTTTCCCAATTTATACGCCCATGAGTGGAAGTGCCCTATGCTCTCCAAGCTGTGTTTTTTAGATGTTTCAGAACACACCGTACACTTCTCCAGAGTGGCTGTTGGCAATTTACATCCCACCCATCAGCGTAGCAAGGCTCCCATTTCTCCATGGCCGGTCCTGCATTTCTGGTTTGGACACTTTTTTCCGCATGGCCCTTTTGCCCGCTGGGAAGCGAGACTTCTTTGGAGCGCTGATTGGCCTTTCCAGGTTGCTTGGTTGGCCAAAAAGGGCGTATGCGTTTTTTCCTGAATATATTCAGGAAAAAACGCATACGCCCTTTTTGGCCAAGGGCATCATTGTCCACGTTTTGCCGCTTTTCATGTGCTTTCAAGGCGATTCGAATCTACCTCCTGAAATCTGTTTCCTGCAATTCTGCCTTGCTTTCAAAGCCTCTTCGTTGCCTTCCCTTAGTATATTTGTGGACGAGAGGTATCATTTAAAACTGTGCAGGTTTGTGAATTGCAGTGCCCCTGAGCTCCATTTTTCAACTCGCTTTTTTGGGAGCTGGCCGCCAAAGCGCAGGATTGCTTCAGGCCCTCTTCTGGTTCTGGGGGGCAGGCTGAGCTTGTGCTTAATTCTTCTTCCTGATGGGAAAATAGAGTGACCTGTGCCTGTCCCAAAACCTAGAGCTAGTCTCTCATTGGTTCCCCCTCTTCCCCTTCATCCTCAGGACAAATTGCAACCTGTACGGAACAGGAGGTTAAAGGTGCTGATTCTCCAAGGAGGGAGATGGCTAGTAAATCGGCTGGAATGGCGAACCCGAGCAAAGGAAATGAGAAATGAGGTGCGTTTTAGAAACCTTTCCCGATCACACGGTGTACCATCTTCTGGGTTTCTCATGCCTGTTTTCGACGTAGGAAGATGCCCTTGAACCTGGAGATTTGGGACCCATGGGATGGGTACCATGCAGTATTACTTGAAAGGGTCTGCGTTGGCTCACCCAACCTCACCGAACCTCTCAGCCCCAAGAGTGTCCACCCTTATGTCTCAATCAGCTGTGGGTCTAGATATGGTCAATCCAGGTTGCATCACAGCCCCTGAACGAATTTTGTAAGAATTTCTCTCTCTTTCATTGTCTTAGTTTCACGGGTTTTGAAAAGTAATTTATTTTTATATTGGGGTTTAGCTGCTTTTCACGGCTGTGTTTATGCCGCTTTACACACCCTTGACTCACTTACGGAGAGATATCAATACATAGGTTTGAAGATTCTTACTAGTCAGATATATTCTTGTGCGGTGAATAGGGGGTGTTGAGTCCAGTTCACTGAAAAAGGAATAGGTCTTGTCTCTTACATATTGGGTTTATGGAACGGTATCGGAGCTAATTTGAAACCCTTGTTTTATGCATCACCCCACCTCACCTTTCCCGTTCAGCAGCCATAGTGTGTTTTCTAAACGTGTGACTCTGTTCTGTTTTGTAATTCAGTTCAAGTGTAGCGGTTTTTACATTCCCTCTCTAAGTGATATCTTATGATAAGTGTCTTTTTCTGTGTGACTTATTTCACTTAGAATCGTCGTACCTAAATCCACTCATCGTGCTGCTACTAGCCTTATGACGTTGATTTCATGGGTGAGTGATATTCCATTGTACATGAGGACCACAACTTCTTTATCCATTTTTCTCTTTCCTAGGATATTTAAGGTGTAATGAAGTGGGGGTTCTTGTCAACAGAGCAGCCCTAAACTTTGGGGTGCCTGTGTCTTGCTGATTTTTAGTTTTCCCAATTTATACGCCCATGAGTGGAAGTGCCCTATGCTCTCTAAGCTGTGTTTTTTAGATGTTTCAGAACACACCGTACACTTCTCCAGAGTGGCTGTTGGCAATTTACATCCCACCCATCAGCGTAGCAAGGCTCCCATTTCTCCATGGCCGGTCCTGCATTTCTGGTTTGGACACTTTTTTCCGCATGGCCCTTTTGCCCGCTGGGAAGCGAGACTTCTTTGGAGCGCTGATTGGCCTTTCCAGGTTGCTTGGTTGGCCAAAAAGGGCGTATGCGTTTTTTCCTGAATATATTCAGGAAAAAACGCATACGCCCTTTTTGGCCAAGGGCATCATTGTCCACGTTTTGCCGCTTTTCATGTGCTTTCAAGGCGATTCGAATCTACCTCCTGAAATCTGTTTCCTGCAATTCTGCCTTGCTTTCAAAGCCTCTTCGTTGCCTTCCCTTAGTATATTTGTGGACGAGAGGTATCATTTAAAACTGTGCAGGTTTGTGAATTGCAATGCCCCTGAGCTCCATTTTTCAACTCGCTTTTTTGGGAGCTGGCCGCAAAAGCGCAGGATTGCTTCAGGCCCTCTTCTGGTTCTGGGGGGCAGGCTGAGCTTGTGCTTAATTCTTCTTCCTGATGGGAAAATAGAGTGACCTGTGCCTGTCCCAACACCTAGAGCTAGTCTCTCATTGGTTCCCCCTCTTCCCCTTCATCCTCAGGACAAATTGCAACCTGTACGGAACAGGAGGTTAAAGGTACTGATTCTCCAAGGAGGGAGATGGCTAGTAAATCGGCTGGAATGGCGAACCCGAGCAAAGGAGATGAGAAATGAGGTGCGTTTTAGAAACCTTTCCCGATCACACGGTGTACCATCTTCTGGGTTTCTCATGCCTGTTTTCGACGTAGGAAGATGCCCTTGAACCTGGAGATTTGGGACCCATGGGATGGGTACCATGCAGTATTACTTGAAAGGGTCTGCGTTGGCTCACCCAACCTCACCGAACCTCTCAGCCCCAAGAGTGTCCACCCTTATGTCTCAATCAGCTGTGGGTCTAGATATGGTCAATCCAGGTTGCATCACAGCCCCTGAACGAATTTTGTAAGAATTTCTCTCTCTTTCACTGTCTTTGTTTCACGGGTTTTGAAAAGTAATTTATTTTTATATTGGGGTTTAGCTGCTTTTCACGGCTGTGTTTATGCCGCTTTACACCCCCTTGAATCACTTAGGGAGAGATATCAATACATAGGTTTGAAGATTCTTACTAGTCAGATATATTCTTGTGCGATGAATAGCGGGTGTTGAGTCCAGTTCACTGAAAAAGGAATAGGTCTTGTCTCTTACATATTGGGTTTATGGAACGGTATCGGAGCTAATTTGAAACCCTTGTTTTATGCATCACCCCACCTCACCTTTCCCGTTCAGCAGCCATAGTGTGTTTCCTAAACGTGTGACTCTGTTCTGTTTTGCAATTCAGTTCAAGTGTAGCGGTTTTTACATTCCCTCTCTAAGTGATATCTTATGATAAGTGTCTTTTTCTGTGTGACTTATTTCACTTAGAATCGTCGTACCTAAATCCACTCATCGTGCTGCTACTAGCCTTATGACGTTGATTTCATGGGTGAGTGATATTCCATTGTACATGAGGACCACAACTTCTTTATCCATTTTTCTCTTTCCTAGGATATTTAAGGTGTAATGAAGTGGGGGTTCTTGTCAACAGAGCAGCCCTAAACTTTGGGGTGCCTGTGTCTTGCTGATTTTTAGTTTTCCCAATTTATACGCCCATGAGTGGAAGTGCCCTATGCTCTCCAAGCTGTGTTTTTTAGATGTTTCAGAACACACCGTACACTTCTCCAGAGTGGCTGTTGGCAATTTACATCCCACCCATCAGCGTAGCAAGGCTCCCCTTTCTCCATGGCCGGTCCTGCATTTCTGGTTTGGACACTTTTTTCCGCATGGCCCTTTTGCCCGCTGGGAAGCGAGACTTCTTTGGAGCGCTGATTGGCCTTTCCAGGTTGCTTGGTTGGCCAAAAAGGGCGTATGCGTTTTTTCCTGAATATATTCAGGAAAAAACGCATACGCCCTTTTTGGCCAAGGGCATCATTGTCCACGTTTTGCCGCTTTTCATGTGCTTTCAAGGCGATTCGAATCTACCTCCTGAAATCTGTTTCCTGCAATTCTGCCTTGCTTTCAAAGCCTCTTCGTTGCCTTCCCTTAGTATATTTGTGGACGAGAGGTATCATTTAAAACTGTGCAGGATTGTGAATTGCAGTGCCCCTGAGCTCCATTTTTCAACTCGCTTTTTTGGGAGCTGGCCGCAAAAGCGCAGGATTGCTTCAGGCCCTCTTCTGGTTCTGGGGGGCAGGCTGAGCTTGTGCTTAATTCTTCTTCCTGATGGGAAAATAGAGTGACCTGTGCCTGTCCCAACACCTAGAGCTACTCTCTCATTGGTTCCCCCTCTTCCCTTTCATCCTCAGGACAAATTGCAACCTGTACGGAACAGGAGGTTAAAGGTGCTGATTCTCCAAGGAGGGAGATGGCTAGTAAATCGGCTGGAATGGCGAACCCGAGCAAAGGAGATGAGAAATGAGGTGCGTTTTAGAAACCTTTCCCGATCACACGGTGTACCATCTTCTGGGTTTCTCATGCCTGTTTTCGACGTAGGAAGATGCCCTTGAACCTGGAGATTTGGGACCCATGGGATGGGTACCATGCAGTATTACTTGAAAGGGTCTGCGTTGGCTCACCCAACCTCACCGAACCTCTCAGCCCCAAGAGTGTCCACCCTTATGTCTCAATCAGCTGTGGGTCTAGATATGGTCAATCCAGGTTGCATCACAGCCCCTGAACGAATTTTGTAAGAATTTCTCTCTCTTTCACTGTCTTTGTTTCACGGGTTTTGAAAAGTAATTTATTTTTATAATGGGGTTTAGCTGCTTCTCACAGCTGTGTTTATGCCGCTTTACACCCCCTTGACTCACTTATGGAGAGATATCAATACATAGGTTTGAAGATTCTTCCTAGTCAGATATATTCTTGTGCGGTGAATAGGGGGTGTTGAGTCCAGTTCACTGAAAAAGGAATAGGTCTTGTCTCTTACATATTGCGTTTATGGAACGGTATCTGAGCTAATTTGAAACCCTTGTTTTATGCATCACCCCACCTCGCCTTTCCCGTTCAGCAGCCATAGTGTGTTTCCTAAACGTGTGACTCTTTTCTGTTTTGTAATTCAGTTCAAGTGTAGCGGTTTTTACATTCCCTCTAGAAGTGATATCTTAGGATAAGTGTCTTTTTCTGTGTGACTTATTTCACTTAGAATCGTCGTACCTAAATCCACTCATCGTGCTGCTACTAGCCTTATGACGTTGATTTCATGGCTGAGTGATATTCCATTGTACATGAGGACCCCAACTTCTTTATCCATTTTTCTCTTTCCTAGGATATTTAAGGTGTAATGAAGTGGGGGTTCTTGTCAACAGAGCAGCCCTAAACTTTGGGGTGCCTGTGTCTTGCTGATTTTTAGTTTTCCCAATTTATACGCCCATGAGTGGAAGTGCCCTATGCTCTCCAAGCTGTGTTTTTTAGATGTTTCAGAACACACCGTACACTTCTCCAGAGTGGCTGTTGGCAATTTACATCCCACCCATCAGCGTAGCAAGGCTCCCATTTCTCCATGGCCGGTCCTGCATTTCTGGTTTGGACACTTTTTTCCGCATGGCCCTTTTGCCCGCTGGGAAGCGACACTTCTTTGGAGCGCTGATTGGCCTTTCCAGGTTGCTTGGTTGGCCAAAAAGGGCGTATGCGTTTTTTCCTGAATATATTTAGGAAAAAACGCATATGCCCTTTTTGGCCAAGGGCATCATTGTCCACGTTTTGCCGCTTTTCATGTGCTTTCAAGGCGATTCGAATCTACCTCCTGAAATCTGTTTCCTGCAATTCTGCCTTGCTTTCAAAGCCTCTTCGTTGCCTTCCCTTAATATATTTGTGGACGAGAGGTATCATTTAAAACTCTGCAGGTTTGTGAATTGCAGTGCCCCTGAGCTCCATTTTTCAACTCGCTTTTTTGGGAGCTGGCCGCAAAAGCGCAGGATTGCTTCAGGCCCTCTTCTGGTTCTGGGGGGCAGGCTGAGCTTGTGCTTAATTCTTCTTCCTGATGGGAAAATAGAGTGACCTGTGCCTGTCCCAACACCTAGAGCTAGTCTCTCATTGGTTCCCCCTCTTCCCGTTCATCCTCAGGACAAATTGCAACCTGTACGGAACAGGAGGTTAAAGGTGCTGATTCTCCAAGGAGGGAGATGGCTAGTAAATCGGCTGGAATGGCGAACCCGAGCAAAGGAGATGAGAAATGAGGTGCGTTTTAGAAACCTTTCCCGATCACACGGTGTACCATCTTCTGGGTTTCTCATGCCTGTTTTCGACGTAGGAAGATGCCCTTGAACCTGGAGATTTGGGACCCATGGGATGGGTACCATGCAGTATTACTTGAAAGGGTCTGCGTTGGCTCACCCAACCTCACCGAACCTCTCAGCCCCAAGAGTGTCCACCCTTATGTCTCAATCAGCTGTGGGTCTAGATATGGTCAATCCAGGTTGCATCACAGCCCCTGAACGAATTTTGTAAGAATTTCTCTCTCTTTCACTGTCTTTGTTTCACGGGTTTTGAAAAGTAATTTATTTTTATAATGGGGTTTAGCTGCTTTTCACGGCTGTGTTTATGCCGCTTTACACCCCCTTGACTCACTTACGGAGAGATATCAATACATAGGTTTGAAGATTCTTCCTAGTCAGATATATTCTTGTGCGGTGAATAGGGGGTGTTGAGTCCAGTTCACTGAAAATGGAATAGGTCTTGTCTCTTACATATTGGGTTTATGGAACGGTATCGGAGCTAATTTGAAACCCTTGTTTTATGCATCACCCCACCTCACCTTTCCCGTTCAGCAGCCATAGTGTGTTTCCTAAACGTGTGACTCTGTTCTATTTTGTAATTCAGTTCAAGTGTAGCGGTTTTTACATTCCCTCTCTAAGTGATATCTTATGATAAGTGTCTTTTTCTGTGTGACTTATTTCACTTAGAATCGTCGTACCTAAATCCACTCATCGTGCTGCTACTAGCCTTATGACGTGGATTTCATGGCTGAGTGATATTCCATTGTACATGAGGACCCCAACTTCTTTATCCATTTTTCTCTTTCCTAGGATATTTAAGGTGTAATGAAGTGGGGGTTCTTGTCAACAGAGCAGCCCTAAACTTTGGGGTGCCTGTGTCTTGCTGATCTTTAGTTTTCCCAATTTATACGCCCATGAGTGGAAGTGCCCTATGCTCTCCAAGCTGTGTTTTTTAGATGTTTCAGAACACACCGTACACTTCTCCAGAGTGGCTGTTGGCAATTTACATCCCGCCCATCAGCGTAGCAAGGCTCCCATTTCTCCATGGCCGGTCCTGCATTTCTGGTTTGGACACTTTTTTCCGCATGGCCCTTTTGCCCGCTGGGAAGCGAGACTTCTTTGGAGCGCTGATTGGCCTTTCCAGGTTGCTTGGTTGGCCAAAAAGGGCGTATGCGTTTTTTCCTGAATATATTCAGGAAAAAACGCATACGCCCTTTTTGGCCAAGGGCATCATTGTCCACGTTTTGCCGCTTTTCATGTGCTTTCAAGGCGATTCGAATCTACCTCCTGAAATCTGTTTCCTGCAATTCTGCCTTGCTTTCAAAGCCTCTTCGTTGCCTTCCCTTAATATATTTGTGGACGAGAGGTATCATTTAAAACTCTGCAGGTTTGTGAATTGCAGTGCCCCTGAGCTCCATTTTTCAACTCGCTTTTTTGGGAGCTGGCCGCAAAAGCGCAGGATTGCTTCAGGCCCTCTTCTGGTTCTGGGGGGCAGGCTGAGCTTGTGCTTAATTCTTCTTCCTGATGGGAAAATAGAGTGACCTGTGCCTGTCCCAACACCTAGAGCTAGTCTCTCATTGGTTCCCCCTCTTCCCGTTCATCCTCAGGACAAATTGCAACCTGTACGGAACAGGAGGTTAAAGGTGCTGATTCTCCAAGGAGGGAGATGGCTAGTAAATCGGCTGGAATGGCGAACCCGAGCAAAGGAGATGAGAAATGAGGTGCGTTTTAGAAACCTTTCCCGATCACACGGTGTACCATCTTCTGGGTTTCTCATGCCTGTTTTCGACGTAGGAAGATGCCCTTGAACCTGGAGATTTGGGACCCATGGGATGGGTACCATGCAGTATTACTTGAAAGGGTCTGCGTTGGCTCACCCAACCTCACCGAACCTCTCAGCCCCAAGAGTGTCCACCCTTATGTCTCAATCAGCTGTGGGTCTAGATATGGTCAATCCAGGTTGCATCACAGCCCCTGAACGAATTTTGTAAGAATTTCTCTCTCTTTCACTGTCTTTGTTTCACGGGTTTTGAAAAGTAATTTATTTTTATAATGGGGTTTAGCTGCTTTTCACGGCTGTGTTTATGCTGCTTTACACCCCGTTGACTCACTTACAGAGAGATATCAATACATAGGTTTGAAGATTCTTCCTAGTCAGATATATACTTGTGCGGTGAATAGGGGGTGTTGAGTCCAGTTCACTGAAAAAGGAATAGGTCTTGTCTCTTACATATTGGGTTTATGGAACGGTATCGGAGCTAATTTGAAACCCTTGTTTTATGCATCACCCCACCTCACCTTTCCCGTTCAGCAGCCATAGTGTGTTTCCTAAACGTGTGACTCTGTTCTGTTTTGTAATTCAGTTCAAGTGTAGCGGTTTTTACATTCCCTCTCTAAGTGATATCTTAGGATAAGTGTCTTTTTCTGTGTGACTTATTTCACTTAGAATCGTCGTACCTAAATCCACTCATCGTGCTGCTACTAGCCTTATGACGTTGATTTCATGGCTGAGTGATATTCCATTGTACATGAGGACCCCAACTTCTTTATCCATTTTTCTCTTTCCTAGGATATTTAAGGTGTAATGAAGTGGGGGTTCTTGTCAACAGAGCAGCCCTAAACTTTGGGGTGCCTGTGTCTTGCTGATCTTTAGTTTTCCCAATTTATACGCCCATGAGTGGAAGTGCCCTATGCTCTCCAAGCTGTGTTTTTTAGATGTTTCAGAACACACCGTACACTTCTCCAGAGTGGCTGTTGGCAATTTACATCCCGCCCATCAGCGTAGCAAGGCTCCCATTTCTCCATGGCCGGTCCTGCATTTCTGGTTTGGACACTTTTTTCCGCATGGCCCTTTTGCCCGCTGGGAAGCGAGACTTCTTTGGAGCGCTGATTGGCCTTTCCAGGTTGCTTGGTTGGCCAAAAAGGGCGTATGCGTTTTTTCCTGAATATATTCAGGAAAAAACGCATACGCCCTTTTTGGCCAAGGGCATCATTGTCCACGTTTTGCCGCTTTTCATGTGCTTTCAAGGCGATTCGAATCTACCTCCTGAAATCTGTTTCCTGCAATTCTGCCTTGCTTTCAAAGCCTCTTCGTTGCCTTCCCTTAATATATTTGTGGACGAGAGGTATCATTTAAAACTCTGCAGGTTTGTGAATTGCAGTGCCCCTGAGCTCCATTTTTCAACTCGCTTTTTTGGGAGCTGGCCGCAAAAGCGCAGGATTGCTTCAGGCCCTCTTCTGGTTCTGGGGGGCAGGCTGAGCTTGTGCTTAATTCTTCTTCCTGATGGGAAAATAGAGTGACCTGTGCCTGTCCCAACACCTAGAGCTAGTCTCTCATTGGTTCCCCCTCTTCCCGTTCATCCTCAGGACAAATTGCAACCTGTACGGAACAGGAGGTTAAAGGTGCTGATTCTCCAAGGAGGGAGATGGCTAGTAAATCGGCTGGAATGGCGAACCCGAGCAAAGGAGATGAGAAATGAGGTGCGTTTTAGAAACCTTTCCCGATCACACGGTGTACCATCTTCTGGGTTTCTCATGCCTGTTTTCGACGTAGGAAGATGCCCTTGAACCTGGAGATTTGGGACCCATGGGATGGGTACCATGCAGTATTACTTGAAAGGGTCTGCGTTGGCTCACCCAACCTCACCGAACCTCTCAGCCCCAAGAGTGTCCACCCTTATGTCTCAATCAGCTGTGGGTCTAGATATGGTCAATCCAGGTTGCATCACAGCCCCTGAACGAATTTTGTAAGAATTTCTCTCTCTTTCACTGTCTTTGTTTCACGGGTTTTGAAAAGTAATTTATTTTTATAATGGGGTTTAGCTGCTTTTCACGGCTGTGTTTATGCTGCTTTACACCCCGTTGACTCACTTACAGAGAGATATCAATACATAGGTTTGAAGATTCTTCCTAGTCAGATATATACTTGTGCGGTGAATAGGGGGTGTTGAGTCCAGTTCACTGAAAAAGGAATAGGTCTTGTCTCTTACATATTGGGTTTATGGAACGGTATCGGAGCTAATTTGAAACCCTTGTTTTATGCATCACCCCACCTCACCTTTCCCGTTCAGCAGCCATAGTGTGTTTCCTAAACGTGTGACTCTGTTCTGTTTTGTAATTCAGTTCAAGTGTAGCGGTTTTTACATTCCCTCTCTAAGTGATATCTTAGGATAAGTGTCTTTTTCTGTGTGACTTATTTCACTTAGAATCGTCGTACCTAAATCCACTCATCGTGCTGCTACTAGCCTTATGACGTTGATTTCATGGCTGAGTGATATTCCATTGTACATGAGGACCCCAACTTCTTTATCCATTTTTCTCTTTCCTAGGATATTTAAGGTGTAATGAAGTGGGGGTTCTTGTCAACAGAGCAGCCCTAAACTTTGGGGTGCCTGTGTCTTGCTGATCTTTAGTTTTCCCAATTTATACGCCCATGAGTGGAAGTGCCCTATGCTCTCCAAGCTGTGTTTTTTAGATGTTTCAGAACACACCGTACACTTCTCCAGAGTGGCTGTTGGCAATTTACATCCCGCCCATCAGCGTAGCAAGGCTCCCATTTCTCCATGGCCGGTCCTGCATTTCTGGTTTGGACACTTTTTTCCGCATGGCCCTTTTGCCCGCTGGGAAGCGAGACTTCTTTGGAGCGCTGATTGGCCTTTCCAGGTTGCTTGGTTGGCCAAAAAGGGCGTATGCGTTTTTTCCTGAATATATTCAGGAAAAAACGCATACGCCCTTTTTGGCCAAGGGCATCATTGTCCACGTTTTGCCGCTTTTCATGTGCTTTCAAGGCGATTCGAATCTACCTCCTGAAATCTGTTTCCTGCAATTCTGCCTTGCTTTCAAAGCCTCTTCGTTGCCTTCCCTTAATATATTTGTGGACGAGAGGTATCATTTAAAACTCTGCAGGTTTGTGAATTGCAGTGCCCCTGAGCTCCATTTTTCAACTCGCTTTTTTGGGAGCTGGCCGCCAAAGCGCAGGATTGCTTCAGGCCCTCTTCTGGTTCTGGGGGGCAGGCTGAGCTTGTGCTTAATTCTTCTTCCTGATGGGAAAATAGAGTGACCTGTGCCTGTCCCAACACCTAGAGCTAGTCTCTCATTGGTTCCCCCTCTTCCCGTTCATCCTCAGGACAAATTGCAACCTGTACGGAACAGGAGGTTAAAGGTGCTGATTCTCCAAGGAGGGAGATGGCTAGTAAATCGGCTGGAATGGCGAACCCGAGCAAAGGAGATGAGAAATGAGGTGCGTTTTAGAAACCTTTACGGATCACACGGTGTACCATCTTCTGGGTTTCTCATGCCTGTTTTCGACGTAGGAAGATGCCCTTGAACCTGGAGATTTGGGACCCATGGGATGGGTACCATGCAGTATTACTTGAAAGGGTCTGCGTTGGCTCACCCAACCTCACCGAACCTCTCAGCCCCAAGAGTGTCCACCCTTATGTCTCAATCAGCTGTGGGTCTAGATATGGTCAATCCAGGTTGCATCACAGCCCCTGAACGAATTTTGTAAGAATTTCTCTCTCTTTCACTGTCTTTGTTTCACGGGTTTTGAAAAGTAATTTATTTTTATAATGGGGTTTAGCTGCTTTTCACGGCTGTGTTTATGCTGCTTTACACCCCGTTGACTCACTTACAGAGAGATATCAATACATAGGTTTGAAGATACTTCCTAGTCAGATATATACTTGTGCGGTGAATAGGGGGTGTTGAGTCCAGTTCACTGAAAAAGGAATAGGTCTTGTCTCTTACATATTGGGTTTATGGAACGGTATCGGAGCTAATTTGAAACCCTTGTTTTATGCATCACCCCACCTCACCTTTCCCGTTCAGCAGCCATAGTGTGTTTCCTAAACGTGTGACTCTGTTCTGTTTTGTAATTCAGTTCAAGTGTAGCGGTTTTTACATTCCCTCTCTAAGTGATATCTTATGATAAGTGTCTTTTTCTGTGTGACTTATTTCACTTAGAATCGTCGTACCTAAATCCACTCATCGTGCTGCTACTAGCCTTATGACGTTGATTTCATGGCTGAGTGATATTCCATTGTACATGAGGACCCCAACTTCTTTATCCATTTTTCTCTTTCCTAGGATATTTAAGGTGTAATGAAGTGGGGGTTCTTGTCAACAGAGCAGCCCTAAACTTTGGGGTGCCTGTGTCTTGCTGATTTTTAGTTTTCCCAATTTATACGCCCATGAGTGGAAGTGCCCTATGCTCTCCAAGCTGTGTTTTTTAGATGTTTCAGAACACACCGTACACTTCTCCAGAGTGGCTGTTGGCAATTTACATCCCGCCCATCAGCGTAGCAAGGCTCCCATTTCTCCATGGCCGGTCCTGCATTTCTGGTTTGGACACTTTTTTCCGCATGGCCCTTTTGCCCGCTGGGAAGCGAGACTTCTTTGGAGCGCTGATTGGCCTTTCCAGGTTGCTTGGTTGGCCAAAAAGGGCGTATGCGTTTTTTCCTGAATATATTCAGGAAAAAACGCATACGCCCTTTTTGGCCAAGGGCATCATTGTCCACGTTTTGCCGCTTTTCATGTGCTTTCAAGGCGATTCGAATCTACCTCCTGAAATCTGTTTCCTGCAATTCTGCCTTGCTTTCAAAGCCTCTTCGTTGCCTTCCCTTAATATATTTGTGGACGAGAGGTATCATTTAAAACTCTGCAGGTTTGTGAATTGCAGTGCCCCTGAGCTCCATTTTTCAACTCGCTTTTTTGGGAGCTGGCCGCCAAAGCGCAGGATTGCTTCAGGCCCTCTTCTGGTTCTGGGGGGCAGGCTGAGCTTGTGCTTAATTCTTCTTCCTGATGGGAAAATAGAGTGACCTGTGCCTGTCCCAACACCTAGAGCTAGTCTCTCATTGGTTCCCCCTCTTCCCGTTCATCCTCAGGACAAATTGCAACCTGTACGGAACAGGAGGTTAAAGGTGCTGATTCTCCAAGGAGGGAGATGGCTAGTAAATCGGCTGGAATGGCGAACCCGAGCAAAGGAGATGAGAAATGAGGTGCGTTTTAGAAACCTTTCCCGATCACACGGTGTACCATCTTCTGGGTTTCTCATGCCTGTTTTCGACGTAGGAAGATGCCCTTGAACCTGGAGATTTGGGACCCATGGGATGGGTACCATGCAGTATTACTTGAAAGGGTCTGCGTTGGCTCACCCAACCTCACCGAACCTCTCAGCCCCAAGAGTGTCCACCCTTATGTCTCAATCAGCTGTGGGTCTAGATATGGTCAATCCAGGTTGCATCACAGCCCCTGAACGAATTTTGTAAGAATTTCTCTCTCTTTCACTGTCTTTGTTTCACGGGTTTTGAAAAGTAATTTATTTTTATAATGGGGTTTAGCTGCTTTTCACGGCTGTGTTTATGCCGCTTTACACCCCCTTGACTCACTTACAGAGAGATATCAATACATAGGTTTGAAGATTCTTCCTAGTCAGATATATTCTTGTGCGGTGAATAGGGGGTGTTGAGTCCAGTTCACTGAAAAAGGAATAGGTCTTGTCTCTTACATATTGGGTTTATGGAACGGTATCTGAGCTAATTTGAAACCCTTGTTTTATGCATCACCCCACCTCACCTTTCCCGTTCAGCAGCCATAGTGTGTTTCCTAAACGTGTGACTCTGTTCTGTTTTGTAATTCAGTTCAAGTGTAGCGGTTTTTACATTCCCTCTCTAAGTGATATCTTATGATAAGTGTCTTTTTCTGTGTGACTTATTTCACTTAGAATCGTCGTACCTAAATCCACTCATCGTGCTGCTACTAGCCTTATGACGTTGATTTCATGGCTGAGTGATATTCCATTGTACATGAGGACCCCAACTTCTTTATCCATTTTTCTCTTTCCTTGGATATTTAAGGTGTAATGAAGTGGGGGTTCTTGTCAACAGAGCAGCCCTAAACTTTGGGGTGCCTGTGTCTTGCTGATTTTTAGTTTTCCCAATTTATACGCCCATGAGTGGAAGTGCCCTATGCTCTCCAAGCTGTGTTTTTTAGATGTTTCAGAACACACCGTACACTTCTCCAGAGTGGCTGTTGGTAATTTACATCCCGCCCATCAGCGTAGCAAGGCTCCCATTTCTCCATGGCCGGTCCTGCATTTCTGGTTTGGACACTTTTTTACGCATGGCCCTTTTGCCCGCTGGGAAGCGAGACTTCTTTGGAGCGCTGATTGGCCTTTCCAGGTTGCTTGGTTGGCCAAAAAGGGCGTATGCGTTTTTTCCTGAATATATTCAGGAAAAAACGCATACGCCCTTTTTGGCCAAGGGCATCATTGTCCACGTTTTGCCGCTTTTCATGTGCTTTCAAGGCGATTCGAATCTACCTCCTGAAATCTGTTTCCTGCAATTCTGCCTTGCTTTCAAAGCCTCTTCGTTGCCTTCCCTTAATATATTTGTGGACGAGAGGTATCATTTAAAACTCTGCAGGTTTGTGAATTGCAGTGCCCCTGAGCTCCATTTTTCAACTCGCTTTTTTGGGAGCTGGCCGCCAAAGCGCAGGATTGCTTCAGGCCCTCTTCTGGTTCTGGGGGGCAGGCTGAGCTTGTGCTTAATTCTTCTTCCTGATGGGAAAATAGAGTGACCTGTGCCTGTCCCAACACCTAGAGCTAGTCTCTCATTGGTTCCCCCTCTTCCCGTTCATCCTCAGGACAAATTGCAACCTGTACGGAACAGGAGGTTAAAGGTGCTGATTCTCCAAGGAGGGAGATGGCTAGTAAATCGGCTGGAATGGCGAACCCGAGCAAAGGAGATGAGAAATGAGGTGCGTTTTAGAAACCTTTCCCGATCACACGGTGTACCATCTTCTGGGTTTCTCATGCCTGTTTTCGACGTAGGAAGATGCCCTTGAACCTGGAGATTTGGGACCCATGGGATGGGTACCATGCAGTATTACTTGAAAGGGTCTGCGTTGGCTCACCCAACCTCACCGAACCTCTCAGCCCCAAGAGTGTCCACCCTTATGTCTCAATCAGCTGTGGGTCTAGATATGGTCAATCCAGGTTGCATCACAGCCCCTGAACGAATTTTGTAAGAATTTCTCTCTCTTTCACTGTCTTTGTTTCACGGGTTTTGAAAAGTAATTTATTTTTATAATGGGGTTTAGCTGCTTTTCACGGCTGTGTTTATGCTGCTTTACACCCCCTTGACTCACTTACAGAGAGATATCAATACATAGGTTTGAAGATTCTTCCTAGTCAGATATATTCTTGTGCGGTGAATAGGGGGTGTTGAGTCCAGTTCACTGAAAAAGGAATAGGTCTTGTCTCTTACATATTGGGTTTATGGAACGGTATCTGAGCTAATTTGAAACCCTTGTTTTATGCATCACCCCACCTCACCTTTCCCGTTCAGCAGCCATAGTGTGTTTCCTAAACGTGTGACTCTGTTCTGTTTTGTAATTCAGTTCAAGTGTAGCGGTTTTTACATTCCCTCTCTAAGTGATATCTTATGATAAGTGTCTTTTTCTGTGTGACTTATTTCACTTAGAATCGTCGTACCTAAATCCACTCATCGTGCTGCTACTAGCCTTATGACGTTGATTTCATGGCTGAGTGATATTCCATTGTACATGAGGACCCCAACTTCTTTATCCATTTTTCTCTTTCCTAGGATATTTAAGGTGTAATGAAGTGGGGGTTCTTGTCAACAGAGCAGCCCTAAACTTTGGGGTGCCTGTGTCTTGCTGATTTTTAGTTTTCCCAATTTATACGCCCATGAGTGGAAGTGCCCTATGCTCTCCAAGCTGTGTTTTTTAGATGTTTCAGAACACACCGTACACTTCTCCAGAGTGGCTGTTGGCAATTTACATCCCGCCCATCAGCGTAGCAAGGCTCCCATTTCTCCATGGCCGGTCCTGCATTTCTGGTTTGGACACTTTTTTCCGCATGGCCCTTTTGCCCGCTGGGAAGCGAGACTTCTTTGGAGCGCTGATTGGCCTTTCCAGGTTGCTTGGTTGGCCAAAAAGGGCGTATGCGTTTTTTCCTGAATATATTCAGGAAAAAACGCATACGCCCTTTTTGGCCAAGGGCATCATTGTCCACGTTTTGCCGCTTTTCATGTGCTTTCAAGGCGATTCGAATCTACCTCCTGAAATCTGTTTCCTGCAATTCTGCCTTGCTTTCAAAGCCTCTTCGTTGCCTTCCCTTAATATATTTGTGGACGAGAGTTATCATTTAAAACTCTGCAGGTTTGTGAATTGCAGTGCCCCTGAGCTCCATTTTTCAACTCGCTTTTTTGGGAGCTGGCCGCAAAAGCGCAGGATTGCTTCAGGCCCTCTTCTGGTTCTGGGGGGCAGGCTGAGCTTGTGCTTAATTCTTCTTCCTGATGGGAAAATAGAGTGACCTGTGCCTGTCCCAACACCTAGAGCTAGTCTCTCATTGGTTCCCCCTCTTCCCGTTCATCCTCAGGACAAATTGCAACCTGTACGGAACAGGAGGTTAAAGGTGCTGATTCTCCAAGGAGGGAGATGGCTAGTAAATCGGCTGGAATGGCGAACCCGAGCAAAGGAGATGAGAAATGAGGTGCGTTTTAGAAACCTTTCCCGATCACACGGTGTACCATCTTCTGGGTTTCTCATGCCTGTTTTCGACGTAGGAAGATGCCCTTGAACCTGGAGATTTGGGACCCATGGGATGGGTACCATGCAGTATTACTTGAAAGGGTCTGCGTTGGCTCACCCAACCTCACCGAACCTCTCAGCCCCAAGAGTGTCCACCCTTATGTCTCAATCAGCTGTGGGTCTAGATATGGTCAATCCAGGTTGCATCACAGCCCCTGAACGAATTTTGTAAGAATTTCTCTCTCTTTCACTGTCTTTGTTTCACGGGTTTTGAAAAGTAATTTATTTTTATAATGGGGTTTAGCTGCTTTTCACGGCTGTGTTTATGCCGCTTTACACCCCCTTGACTCACTTACGGAGAGATATCAATACATAGGTTTGAAGATTCTTCCTAGTCAGATATATTCTTGTGCGGTGAATAGGGGGTGTTGAGTCCAGTTCACTGAAAAAGGAATAGGTCTTGTCTCTTACATATTGGGTTTATGGAACGGTATCTGAGCTAATTTGAAACCCTTGTTTTATGCATCACCCCACCTCACCTTTCCCGTTCAGCAGCCATAGTGTGTTTCCTAAACGTGTGACTCTGTTCTGTTTTGTAATTCAGTTCAAGTGTAGCGGTTTTTACATTCCCTCTCTAAGTGATATCTTATGATAAGTGTCTTTTTCTGTGTGACTTATTTCACTTAGAATCGTCGTACCTAAATCCACTCATCGTGCTGCTACTAGCCTTATGACGTTGATTTCATGGCTGAGTGATATTCCATTGTACATGAGGACCCCAACTTCTTTATCCATTTTTCTCTTTCCTAGGATATTTAAGGTGTAATGAAGTGGGGGTTCTTGTCAACAGAGCAGCCCTAAACTTTGGGGTGCCTGTGTCTTGCTGATTTTTAGTTTTCCCAATTTATACGCCCATGAGTGGAAGTGCCCTATGCTCTCCAAGCTGTGTTTTTTAGATGTTTCAGAACACACCGTACACTTCTCCAGAGTGGCTGTTGGCAATTTACATCCCGCCCATCAGCGTAGCAAGGCTCCCATTTCTCCATGGCCGGTCCTGCATTTCTGGTTTGGACACTTTTTTCCGCATGGCCCTTTTGCCCGCTGGGAAGCGAGACTTCTTTGGAGCGCTGATTGGCCTTTCCAGGTTGCTTGGTTGGCCAAAAAGGGCGTATGCGTTTTTTCCTGAATATATTCAGGAAAAAACGCATACGCCCTTTTTGGCCAAGGGCATCATTGTCCACGTTTTGCCGCTTTTCATGTGCTTTCAAGGCGATTCGAATCTACCTCCTGAAATCTGTTTCCTGCAATTCTGCCTTGCTTTCAAAGCCTCTTCGTTGCCTTCCCTTAATATATTTGTGGACGAGAGGTATCATTTAAAACTCTGCAGGTTTGTGAATTGCAGTGCCCCTGAGCTCCATTTTTCAACTCGCTTTTTTGGGAGCTGGCCGCAAAAGCGCAGGATTGCTTCAGGCCCTCTTCTGGTTCTGGGGGGCAGGCTGAGCTTGTGCTTAATTCTTCTTCCTGATGGGAAAATAGAGTGACCTGTGCCTGTCCCAACACCTAGAGCTAGTCTCTCATTGGTTCCCCCTCTTCCCGTTCATCCTCAGGACAAATTGCAACCTGTACGGAACAGGAGGTTAAAGGTGCTGATTCTCCAAGGAGGGAGATGGCTAGTAAATCGGCTGGAATGGCGAACCCGAGCAAAGGAGATGAGAAATGAGGTGCGTTTTAGAAACCTTTCCCGATCACACGGTGTACCATCTTCTGGGTTTCTCATGCCTGTTTTCGACGTAGGAAGATGCCCTTGAACCTGGAGATTTGGGACCCATGGGATGGGTACCATGCAGTATTACTTGAAAGGGTCTGCGTTGGCTCACCCAACCTCACCGAACCTCTCAGCCCCAAGAGTGTCCACCCTTATGTCTCAATCAGCTGTGGGTCTAGATATGGTCAATCCAGGTTGCATCACAGCCCCTGAACGAATTTTGTAAGAATTTCTCTCTCTTTCACTGTCTTTGTTTCACGGGTTTTGAAAAGTAATTTATTTTTATAATGGGATTTAGCTGCTTTTCACGGCTGTGTTTATGCCGCTTTACACCCCGTTGACTCACTTACAGAGAGATATCAATACATAGGTTTGAAGATTCTTCCTAGTCAGATATATACTTGTGCGGTGAATAGGGGGTGTTGAGTCCAGTTCACTGAAAAAGGAATAGGTCTTGTCTCTTACATATTGGGTTTATGGAACGGTATCGGAGCTAATTTGAAACCCTTGTTTTATGCATCACCCCACCTCACCTTTCCCGTTCAGCAGCCATAGTGTGTTTCCTAAACGTGTGACTCTGTTCTGTTTTGTAATTCAGTTCAAGTGTAGCGGTTTTTACATTCCCTCTCTAAGTGATATCTTATGATAAGTGTCTTTTTCTGTGTGACTTATTTCACTTAGAATCGTCGTACCTAAATCCACTCATCGTGCTGCTACTAGCCTTATGACGTTGATTTCATGGCTGAGTGATATTCCATTGTACATGAGGACCCCAACTTCTTTATCCATTTTTCTCTTTCCTAGGATATTTAAGGTGTAATGAAGTGGGGGTTCTTGTCAACAGAGCAGCCCTAAACTTTGGGGTGCCTGTGTCTTGCTGATTTTTAGTTTTCCCAATTTATACGCCCATGAGTGGAAGTGCCCTATGCTCTCCAAGCTGTGTTTTTTAGATGTTTCAGAACACACCGTACACTTCTCCAGAGTGGCTGTTGGCAATTTACATCCCGCCCATCAGCGTAGCAAGGCTCCCATTTCTCCATGGCCGGTCCTGCATTTCTGGTTTGGACACTTTTTTCCGCATGGCCCTTTTGCCCGCTGGGAAGCGAGACATCTTTGGAGCGCTGATTGGCCTTTCCAGGTTGCTTGGTTGGCCAAAAAGGGCGTATGCGTTTTTTCCTGAATATATTCAGGAAAAAACGCATACGCCCTTTTTGGCCAAGGGCATCATTGTCCACGTTTTGCCGCTTTTCATGTGCTTTCAAGGCGATTCGAATCTACCTCCTGAAATCTGTTTCCTGCAATTCTGCCTTGCTTTCAAAGCCTCTTCGTTGCCTTCCCTTAATATATTTGTGGACGAGAGGTATCATTTAAAACTCTGCAGGTTTGTGAATGGCAGTGCCCCTGAGCTCCATTTTTCAACTCGCTTTTTTGGGAGCTGGCCGCAAAAGCGCAGGATTGCTTCAGGCCCTCTTCTGGTTCTGGGGGGCAGGCTGAGCTTGTGCTTAATTCTTCTTCCTGATGGGAAAATAGAGTGACCTGTGCCTGTCCCAACACCTAGAGCTAGTCTCTCACTGGTTCCCCCTCTTCCCGTTCATCCTCAGGACAAATTGCAACCTGTACGGAACAGGAGGTTAAAGGTGCTGATTCTCCAAGGAGGGAGATGGCTAGTAAATCGGCTGGAATGGCGAACCCGAGCAAAGGAGATGAGAAATGAGGTGCGTTTTAGAAACCTTTCCCGATCACACGGTGTACCATCTTCTGGGTTTCTCATGCCTGTTTTCGACGTAGGAAGATGCCCTTGAACCTGGAGATTTGGGACCCATGGGATGGGTACCATGCAGTATTACTTGAAAGGGTCTGCGTTGGCTCACCCAACCTCACCGAACCTCTCAGCCCCAAGAGTGTCCACCCTTATGTCTCAATCAGCTGTGGGTCTAGATATGGTCAATCCAGGTTGCATCACAGCCCCTGAACGAATTTTGTAAGAATTTCTCTCTCTTTCACTGTCTTTGTTTCACGGGTTTTGAAAAGTAATTTATTTTTATAATGGGGTTTAGCTGCTTTTCACGGCTGTGTTTATGCTGCTTTACACCCCCTTGACTCACTTACAGAGAGATATCAATACATAGGTTTGAAGATTCTTCCTAGTCAGATATATTCTTGTGCGGTGAATAGGGGGTGTTGAGTCCAGTTCACTGAAAAAGGAATAGGTCTTGTCTCTTACATATTGGGTTTATGGAACGGTATCTGAGCTAATTTGAAACCCTTGTTTTATGCATCACCCCACCTCACCTTTCCCGTTCAGCAGCCATAGTGTGTTTCCTAAACGTGTGACTCTGTTCTGTTTTGTAATTCAGTTCAAGTGTAGCGGTTTTTACATTCCCTCTCTAAGTGATATCTTATGATAAGTGTCTTTTTCTGTGTGACTTATTTCACTTAGAATCGTCGTACCTAAATCCACTCATCGTGCTGCTACTAGCCTTATGACGTTGATTTCATGGCTGAGTGATATTCCATTGTACATGAGGACCCCAACTTCTTTATCCATTTTTCTCTTTCCTAGGATATTTAAGGTGTAATGAAGTGGGGGTTCTTGTCAACAGAGCAGCCCTAAACTTTGGGGTGCCTGTGTCTTGCTGATTTTTAGTTTTCCCAATTTATACGCCCATGAGTGGAAGTGCCCTATGCTCTCCAAGCTGTGTTTTTTAGATGTTTCAGAACACACCGTACACTTCTCCAGAGTGGCTGTTGGCAATTTACATCCCGCCCATCAGCGTAGCAAGGCTCCCATTTCTCCATGGCCGGTCCTGCATTTCTGGTTTGGACACTTTTTTCCGCATGGCCCTTTTGCCCGCTGGGAAGCGAGACTTCTTTGGAGCGCTGATTGGCCTTTCCAGGTTGCTTGGTTGGCCAAAAAGGGCGTATGCGTTTTTTCCTGAATATATTCAGGAAAAAACGCATACGCCCTTTTTGGCCAAGGGCATCATTGTCCACGTTTTGCCGCTTTTCATGTGCTTTCAAGGCGATTCGAATCTACCTCCTGAAATCTGTTTCCTGCAATTCTGCCTTGCTTTCAAAGCCTCTTCGTTGCCTTCCCTTAATATATTTGTGGACGAGAGGTATCATTTAAAACTCTGCAGGTTTGTGAATGGCAGTGCCCCTGAGCTCCATTTTTCAACTCGCTTTTTTGGGAGCTGGCCGCAAAAGCGCAGGATTGCTTCAGGCCCTCTTCTGGTTCTGGGGGGCAGGCTGAGCTTGTGCTTAATTCTTCTTCCTGATGGGAAAATAGAGTGACCTGTGCCTGTCCCAACACCTAGAGCTAGTCTCTCACTGGTTCCCCCTCTTCCCGTTCATCCTCAGGACAAATTGCAACCTGTACGGAACAGGAGGTTAAAGGTGCTGATTCTCCAAGGAGGGAGATGGCTAGTAAATCGGCTGGAATGGCGAACCCGAGCAAAGGAGATGAGAAATGAGGTGCGTTTTAGAAACCTTTCCCGATCACACGGTGTACCATCTTCTGGGTTTCTCATGCCTGTTTTCGACGTAGGAAGATGCCCTTGAACCTGGAGATTTGGGACCCATGGGATGGGTACCATGCAGTATTACTTGAAAGGGTCTGCGTTGGCTCACCCAACCTCACCGAACCTCTCAGCCCCAAGAGTGTCCACCCTTAAGTCTCAATCAGCTGTGGGTCTAGATATGGTCAATCCAGGTTGCATCACAGCCCCTGAACGAATTTTGTAAGAATTTCTCTCTCTTTCACTGTCTTTGTTTCACGGGTTTTGAAAAGTAATTTATTTTTATAATGGGGTTTAGCTGCTTTTCACGGCTGTGTTTATGCTGCTTTACACCCCCTTGACTCACTTACAGAGAGATATCAATACATAGGTTTGAAGATTCTTCCTAGTCAGATATATTCTTGTGCGGTGAATAGGGGGTGTTGAGTCCAGTTCACTGAAAAAGGAATAGGTCTTGTCTCTTACATATTGGGTTTATGGAACGGTATCTGAGCTAATTTGAAACCCTTGTTTTATGCATCACCCCACCTCAACTTTCCCGTTCAGCAGCCATAGTGTGTTTCCTAAACGTGTGACTCTGTTCTGTTTTGTAATTCAGTTCAAGTGTAGCGGTTTTTACATTCCCTCTCTAAGTGATATCTTAGGATAAGTGTCTTTTTCTGTGTGACTTATTTCACTTAGAATCGTCGTACCTAAATCCACTCATCGTGCTGCTACTAGCCTTATGACGTTGATTTCATGGCTGAGTGATATTCCATTGTACATGAGGACCCCAACTTCTTTATCCATTTTTCTCTTTCCTAGGATATTTAAGGTGTAATGAAGTGGGGGTTCTTGTCAACAGAGCAGCCCTAAACTTTGGGGTGCCTGTGTCTTGCTGATTTTTAGTTTTCCCAATTTATACGCCCATGAGTGGAAGTGCCCTATGCTCTCCAAGCTGTGTTTTTTAGATGTTTCAGAACACACCGTACACTTCTCCAGAGTGGCTGTTGGCAATTTACATCCCGCCCATCAGCGTAGCAAGGCTCCCATTTCTCCATGGCCGGTCCTGCATTTCTGGTTTGGACACTTTTTTCCGCATGGCCCTTTTGCCCGCTGGGAAGCGAGACTTCTTTGGAGCGCTGATTGGCCTTTCCAGGTTGCTTGGTTGGCCAAAAAGGGCGTATGCGTTTTTTCCTGAATATATTCAGGAAAAAACGCATACGCCCTTTTTGGCCAAGGGCATCATTGTCCACGTTTTGCCGCTTTTCATGTGCTTTCAAGGCGATTCGAATCTACCTCCTGAAATCTGTTTCCTGCAATTCTGCCTTGCTTTCAAAGCCTCTTCGTTGCCTTCCCTTAATATATTTGTGGACGAGAGGTATCATTTAAAACTCTGCAGGTTTGTGAATGGCAGTGCCCCTGAGCTCCATTTTTCAACTCGCTTTTTTGGGAGCTGGCCGCAAAAGCGCAGGATTGCTTCAGGCCCTCTTCTGGTTCTGGGGGGCAGGCTGAGCTTGTGCTTAATTCTTCTTCCTGATGGGAAAATAGAGTGACCTGTGCCTGTCCCAACACCTAGAGCTAGTCTCTCACTGGTTCCCCCTCTTCCCGTTCATCCTCAGGACAAATTGCAACCTGTACGGAACAGGAGGTTAAAGGTGCTGATTCTCCAAGGAGGGAGATGGCTAGTAAATCGGCTGGAATGGCGAACCCGAGCAAAGGAGATGAGAAATGAGGTGCGTTTTAGAAACCTTTCCCGATCACACGGTGTACCATCTTCTGGGTTTCTCATGCCTGTTTTCGACGTAGGAAGATGCCCTTGAACCTGGAGATTTGGGACCCATGGGATGGGTACCATGCAGTATTACTTGAAAGGGTCTGCGTTGGCTCACCCAACCTCACCGAACCTCTCAGCCCCAAGAGTGTCCACCCTTATGTCTCAATCAGCTGTGGGTCTAGATATGGTCAATCCAGGTTGCATCACAGCCCCTGAACGAATTTTGTAAGAATTTCTCTCTCTTTCACTGTCTTTGTTTCACGGGTTTTGAAAAGTAATTTATTTTTATAATGGGGTTTAGCTGCTTTTCACGGCTGTGTTTATGCTGCTTTACACCCCCTTGACTCACTTACAGAGAGATATCAATACATAGGTTTGAAGATTCTTCCTAGTCAGATATATTCTTGTGCGGTGAATAGGGGGTGTTGAGTCCAGTTCACTGAAAAAGGAATAGGTCTTGTCTCTTACATATTGGGTTTATGGAACGGTATCTGAGCTAATTTGAAACCCTTGTTTTATGCATCACCCCACCTCACCTTTCCCGTTCAGCAGCCATAGTGTGTTTCCTAAACGTGTGACTCTGTTCTGTTTTGTAATTCAGTTCAAGTGTAGCGGTTTTTACATTCCCTCTCTAAGTGATATCTTAGGATAAGTGTCTTTTTCTGTGTGACTTATTTCACTTAGAATCGTCATACCTAAATCCACTCATCGTGCTGCTACTAGCCTTATGACGTTGATTTCATGGCTGAGTGATATTCCATTGTACATGAGGACCCCAACTTCTTTATCCATTTTTCTCTTTCCTAGGATATTTAAGGTGTAATGAAGTGGGGGTTCTTGTCAACAGAGCAGCCCTAAACTTTGGGGTGCCTGTGTCTTGCTGATTTTTAGTTTTCCCAATTTATACGCCCATGAGTGGAAGTGCCCTATGCTCTCCAAGCTGTGTTTTTTAGATGTTTCAGAACACACCGTACACTTCTCCAGAGTGGCTGTTGGCAATTTACATCCCGCCCATCAGCGTAGCAAGGCTCCCATTTCTCCATGGCCGGTCCTGCATTTCTGGTTTGGACACTTTTTTCCGCATGGCCCTTTTGCCCGCTGGGAAGCGAGACTTCTTTGGAGCGCTGATTGGCCTTTCCAGGTTGCTTGGTTGGCCAAAAAGGGCGTATGCGTTTTTTCCTGAATATATTCAGGAAAAAACGCATACGCCCTTTTTGGCCAAGGGCATCATTGTCCACGTTTTGCCGCTTTTCATGTGCTTTCAAGGCGATTCGAATCTACCTCCTGAAATCTGTTTCCTGCAATTCTGCCTTGCTTTCAAAGCCTCTTCGTTGCCTTCCCTTAATATATTTGTGGACGAGAGGTATCATTTAAAACTCTGCAGGTTTGTGAATTGCAGTGCCCCTGAGCTCCATTTTTCAACTCGCTTTTTTGGGAGCTGGCCGCAAAAGCGCAGGATTGCTTCAGGCCCTCTTCTGGTTCTGGGGGGCAGGCTGAGCTTGTGCTTAATTCTTCTTCCTGATGGGAAAATAGAGTGACCTGTGCCTGTCCCAACACCTAGAGCTAGTCTCTCATTGGTTCCCCCTCTTCCCGTTCATCCTCAGGACAAATTGCAACCTGTACGGAACAGGAGGTTAAAGGTGCTGATTCTCCAAGGAGGGAGATGGCTAGTAAATCGGCTGGAATGGCGAACCCGAGCAAAGGAGATGAGAAATGAGGTGCGTTTTAGAAACCTTTCCCGATCACACGGTGTACCATCTTCTGGGTTTCTCATGCCTGTTTTCGACGTAGGAAGATGCCCTTGAACCTGGAGATTTGGGACCCATGGGATGGGTACCATGCAGTATTACTTGAAAGGGTCTGCGTTGGCTCACCCAACCTCACCGAACCTCTCAGCCCCAAGAGTGTCCACCCTTATGTCTCAATCAGCTGTGGGTCTAGATATGGTCAATCCAGGTTGCATCACAGCCCCTGAACGAATTTTGTAAGAATTTCTCTCTCTTTCACTGTCTTTGTTTCACGGGTTTTGAAAAGTAATTTATTTTTATAATGGGGTTTAGCTGCTTTTCACGGCTGTGTTTATGCTGCTTTACACCCCGTTGACTCACTTACAGAGAGATATCAATACATAGGTTTGAAGATTCTTCCTAGTCAGATATATACTTGTGCGGTGAATAGGGGGTGTTGAGTCCAGTTCACTGAAAAAGGAATAGGTCTTGTCTCTTACATATTGGGTTTATGGAACGGTATCGGAGCTAATTTGAAACCCTTGTTTTATGCATCACCCCACCTCACCTTTCCCGTTCAGCAGCCATAGTGTGTTTCCTAAACGTGTGACTCTGTTCTGTTTTGTAATTCAGTTCAAGTGTAGCGGTTTTTACATTCCCTCTCTAAGTGATATCTTATGATAAGTGTCTTTTTCTGTGTGACTTATTTCACTTAGAATCGTCGTACCTAAATCCACTCATCGTGCTGCTACTAGCCTTATGACGTTGATTTCATGGCTGAGTGATATTCCATTGTACATGAGGACCACAACTTCTTTATCCATTTTTCTCTTTCCTAGGATATTTAAGGTGTAATGAAGTGGGGGTTCTTGTCCACAGAGCAGCCCTAAACTTTGGGGTGCCTGTGTCTTGCTGATTTTTAGTTTTCCCAATTTATACGCCCATGAGTGGAAGTGCCCTATGCTCTCCAAGCTGTGTTTTTTAGATGTTTCAGAACACACCGTACACTTCTCCAGAGTGGCTGTTGGCAATTTACATCCCACCCATCAGCGTAGCAAGGCTCCCATTTCTCCATGGCCGGTCCTGCATTTCTGGTTTGGACACTTTTTTCCGCATGGCCCTTTTGCCCGCTGGGAAGCGAGACTTCTTTGGAGCGCTGATTGGCCTTTCCAGGTTGCTTGGTTGGCCAAAAAGGGCGTATGCGTTTTTTCCTGAATATATTCAGGAAAAAACGCATACGCCCTTTTTGGCCAAGGGCATCATTGTCCACGTTTTGCCGCTTTTCATGTGCTTTCAAGGCGATTCGAATCTACCTCCTGAAATCTGTTTCCTGCAATTCTGCCTTGCTTTCAAAGCCTCTTCGTTGCCTTCCCTTAATATATTTGTGGACGAGAGGTATCATTTAAAACTCTGCAGGTTTGTGAATTGCAGTGCCCCTGAGCTCCATTTTTCAACTCGCTTTTTTGGGAGCTGGCCGCAAAAGCGCAGGATTGCTTCAGGCCCTCTTCTGGTTCTGGGGGGCAGGCTGAGCTTGTGCTTAATTCTTCTTCCTGATGGGAAAATAGAGTGACCTGTGCCTGTCCCAACACCTAGAGCTAGTCTCTCATTGGTTCCCCCTCTTCCCGTTCATCCTCAGGACAAATTGCAACCTGTACGGAACAGGAGGTTAAAGGTGCTGATTCTCCAAGGAGGGAGATGGCTAGTAAATCGGCTGGAATGGCGAACCCGAGCAAAGGAGATGAGAAATGAGGTGCGTTTTAGAAACCTTTACGGATCACACGGTGTACCATCTTCTGGGTTTCTCATGCCTGTTTTCGACGTAGGAAGATGCCCTTGAACCTGGAGATTTGGGACCCATGGGATGGGTACCATGCAGTATTACTTGAAAGGGTCTGCGTTGGCTCACCCAACCTCACCGAACCTCTCAGCCCCAAGAGTGTCCACCCTTATGTCTCAATCAGCTGTGGGTCTAGATATGGTCAATCCAGGTTGCATCACGGCCCCTGAACGAATTTTGTAAGAATTTCTCTCTCTTTCACTGCCTTTGTTTGACGGGTTTTGAAAAGTAATTTATTTTTATAATGGGGTTTAGCTGCTTTTCACGGCTGTGTTTATGCCGCTTTACACCCCCTTGACTCACATACAGAGAGATATCAATACATAGGTTTGAAGATTCTTACTAGTCATATATATTTTTGTGCGGTGAATAGGGGGTGTTGAGTCCAGTTCACTGAAAAAGGAATAGGTTTTGTCTCTTACATATTGGGTTTATGGAACGGTATCTGAGCTAATTTGAAACCCTTGTTTTATGCATCACCCCACCTCACCTTTCCCGTTCAGCAGCCATAGTGTGTTTCCTAAACGTGTGACTCTGTTCTGTTTTGTAATTCAGTTCAAGTGTAGCGGTTTTTACATTCCCTCTTTAAGTGATATCTTATGATAAGTGTCTTTTTCTGTGTGACTTATTTCACTTAGAATCGTCGTACCTAAATCCACTCATCGTTCTGCTACTAACATTATGACGTGGATTTCATGCCTGAGTGATATTCCATTGTACATGAGGACCACAACTTCTTTATTCATTTTTCGCTTTCCTAGGATATTTAAGGTGTAATGAAGTGGGGGTTCTTGTCAACAGAGCAGCCCTAAACTTTGGGGTGCCTGTGTCTTGCTGATTTTTAGTTTTCCCAATTTATACGCCCATGAGTGGAAGTGCCCTATGCTCTCCAAGCTGTGTTTTTTAGATGTTTCAGAACACACCGTACACTTCTCCAGAGTGGCTGTTGGCAATTTACATCCCACCCATCAGCGTAGCAAGGCTCCCATTTCTCCATGGCCGGTCCTGCATTTCTGGTTTGGACACTTTTTTCCGCATGGCCCTTTTGCCCGCTGGGAAGCGAGACTTCTTTGGAGCGCTGATTGGCCTTTCCAGGTTGCTTGGTTGGCCAAAAAGGGCGTATGCGTTTTTTCCTGAATATATTCAGGAAAAAACGCATACGCCCTTTTTGGCCAAGGGCATCATTGTCCACGTTTTGCCGCTTTTCATGTGCTTTCAAGGCGATTCGAATCTACCTCCTGAAATCTGTTTCCTGCAATTCTGCCTTGCTTTCAAAGCCTCTTCGTTGCCTTCCATTAATATATTTGTGGACGAGAGGTATCATTTAAAACTCTGCAGGTTTGTGAATTGCAGTGCCCCTGAGCTCCATTTTTCAACTCGCTTTTTTGGGAGCTGGCCGCAAAAGCGCAGGATTGCTTCAGGCCCTCTTCTCGTTCTGGGGGGCAGGCTGAGTTTGTGCTTAATTCTTCTTCCTGATGGGAAAATAGAGTGACCTGTGCCTGTCCCAACACCTAGAGCTAGTCTCTCATTGGTTCCCCCTCTTCCCGTTCATCCTCAGGACAAATTGCAACCTGTACGGAACAGGAGGTTAAAGGTGCTGATTCTCCAAGGAGGGAGATGGCTAGTAAATCGGCTGGAATGGCGAACCCGAGCAAAGGAGATGAGAAATGAGGTGCGTTTTAGAAACCTTTCCCGATCACACGGTGTACCATCTTCTGGGTTTCTCATGCCTGTTTTCGACGTAGGAAGATGCCCTTGAACCTGGAGATTTGGGACCCATGGGATGGGTACCATGCAGTATTACTTGAAAGGGTCTGCGTTGGCTCACCCAACCTCACCGAACCTCTCAGCCCCAAGAGTGTCCACCCTTATGTCTCAATCAGCTGTGGGTCTAGATATGGTCAATCCAGGTTGCATCACAGCCCCTGAACGAATTTTGTAAGAATTTCTCTCTCTTTCACTGTCTTTGTTTCACGGGTTTTGAAAAGTAATTTATTTTTATAATGGGGTTTAGCTGCTTTTCACGGCTGTGTTTATGCTGCTTTACACCCCCTTGACTCACTTACAGAGAGATATCAATACATAGGTTTGAAGATTCTTCCTAGTCAGATATATTCTTGTGCGGTGAATAGGGGGTGTTGAGTCCAGTTCACTGAAAAAGGAATAGGTCTTGTCTCTTACATATTGGGTTTATGGAACGGTATCTGAGCTAATTTGAAACCCTTGTTTTATGCATCACCCCACCTCACCTTTCCCGTTCAGCAGCCATAGTGTGTTTCCTAAACGTGTGACTCTGTTCTGTTTTGTAATTCAGTTCAAGTGTAGCGGTTTTTACATTCCCTCTCTAAGTGATATCTTAGGATAAGTGTCTTTTTCTGTGTGACTTATTTCACTTAGAATCGTCGTACCTAAATCCACTCATCGTGCTGCTACTAGCCTTATGACGTTGATTTCATGGCTGAGTGATATTCCATTGTACATGAGGACCCCAACTTCTTTATCCATTTTTCTCTTTCCTAGGATATTTAAGGTGTAATGAAGTGGGGGTTCTTGTCAACAGAGCAGCCCTAAACTTTGGGGTGCCTGTGTCTTGCTGATTTTTAGTTTTCCCAATTTATACGCCCATGAGTGGAAGTGCCCTATGCTCTCCAAGCTGTGTTTTTTAGATGTTTCAGAACACACCGTACACTTCTCCAGAGTGGCTGTTGGCAATTTACATCCCGCCCATCAGCGTAGCAAGGCTCCCATTTCTCCATGGCCGGTCCTGCATTTCTGGTTTGGACACTTTTTTCCGCATGGCCCTTTTGCCCGCTGGGAAGCGAGACTTCTTTGGAGCGCTGATTGGCCTTTCCAGGTTGCTTGGTTGGCCAAAAAGGGCGTATGCGTTTTTTCCTGAATATATTCAGGAAAAAACGCATACGCCCTTTTTGGCCAAGGGCATCATTGTCCACGTTTTGCCGCTTTTCATGTGCTTTCAAGGCGATTCGAATCTACCTTCTGAAATCTGTTTCCTGCAATTCTGCCTTGCTTTCAAAGCCTCTTCGTTGCCTTCCCTTAATATATTTGTGGACGAGAGGTATCATTTAAAACTCTGCAGGTTTGTGAATTGCAGTGCCCCTGAGCTCCATTTTTCAACTCGCTTTTTTGGGAGCTGGCCGCAAAAGCGCAGGATTGCTTCAGGCCCTCTTCTGGTTCTGGGGGGCAGGCTGAGCTTGTGCTTAATTCTTCTTCCTGATGGGAAAATAGAGTGACCTGTGCCTGTCCCAACACCTAGAGCTAGTCTCTCATTGGTTCCCCCTCTTCCCGTTCATCCTCAGGACAAATTGCAACCTGTACGGAACAGGAGGTTAAAGGTGCTGATTCTCCAAGGAGGGAGATGGCTAGTAAATCGGCTGGAATGGCGAACCCGAGCAAAGGAGATGAGAAATGAGGTGCGTTTTAGAAACCTTTCCCGATCACACGGTGTACCATCTTCTGGGTTTCTCATGCCTGTTTTCGACGTAGGAAGATGCCCTTGAACCTGGAGATTTGGGACCCATGGGATGGGTACCATGCAGTATTACTTGAAAGGGTCTGCGTTGGCTCACACAACCTCACCGAACCTCTCAGCCCCAAGAGTGTCCACCCTTATGTCTCAATCAGCTGTGGGTCTAGATATGGTCAATCCAGGTTGCATCACAGCCCCTGAACGAATTTTGTAAGAATTTCTCTCTCTTTCACTGTCTTTGTTTCACGGGTTTTGAAAAGTAATTTATTTTTATAATGGGGTTTAGCTGCTTTTCACGGCTGTGTTTATGCTGCTTTACACCCCCTTGACTCACTTACAGAGAGATATCAATACATAGGTTTGAAGATTCTTCCTAGTCAGATATATTCTTGTGCGGTGAATAGGGGGTGTTGAGTCCAGTTCACTGAAAAAGGAATAGGTCTTGTCTCTTACATATTGGGTTTATGGAACGGTATCGGAGCTAATTTGAAACCCTTGTTTTATGCATCACCCCACCTCACCTTTCCCGTTCAGCAGCCATAGTGTGTTTCCTAAACGTGTGACTCTGTTCTGTTTTGTAATTCAGTTCAAGTGTAGCGGTTTTTACATTCCCTCTCTAAGTGATATCTTATGATAAGTGTCTTTTTCTGTGTGACTTATTTCACTTAGAATCGTCGTACCTAAATCCACTCATCGTGCTGCTACTAGCCTTATGACGTTGATTTCATGGCTGAGTGATATTCCATTGTACATGAGGACCCCAACTTCTTTATCCATTTTTCTCTTTCCTAGGATATTTAAGGTGTAATGAAGTGGGGGTTCTTGTCAACAGAGCAGCCCTAAACTTTGGGGTGCCTGTGTCTTGCTGATTTTTAGTTTTCCCAATTTATACGCCCATGAGTGGAAGTGCCCTATGCTCTCCAAGCTGTGTTTTTTAGATGTTTCAGGTACACCGTACACTTCTCCAGAGTGGCTGTTGGCAATTTACATCCCGCCCATCAGCGTAGCAAGGCTCCCATTTCTCCATGGCCGGTCCTGCATTTCTGGTTTGGACACTTTTTTCCGCATGGCCCTTTTGCCCGCTGGGAAGCGAGACATCTTTGGAGCGCTGATTGGCCTTTCCAGGTTGCTTGGTTGGCCAAAAAGGGCGTATGCGTTTTTTCCTGAATATATTCAGGAAAAAACGCATACGCCCTTTTTGGCCAAGGGCATCATTGTCCACGTTTTGCCGCTTTTCATGTGCTTTCAAGGCGATTCGAATCTACCTCCTGAAATCTGTTTCCTGCAATTCTGCCTTGCTTTCAAAGCCTCTTCGTTGCCTTCCCTTAATATATTTGTGGACGAGAGGTATCATTTAAAACTCTGCAGGTTTGTGAATGGCAGTGCCCCTGAGCTCCATTTTTCAACTCGCTTTTTTGGGAGCTGGCCGCAAAAGCGCAGGATTGCTTCAGGCCCTCTTCTGGTTCTGGGGGGCAGGCTGAGCTTGTGCTTAATTCTTCTTCCTGATGGGAAAATAGAGTGACCTGTGCCTGTCCCAACACCTAGAGCTAGTCTCTCACTGGTTCCCCCTCTTCCCGTTCATCCTCAGGACAAATTGCAACCTGTACGGAACAGGAGGTTAAAGGTGCTGATTCTCCAAGGAGGGAGATGGCTAGTAAATCGGCTGGAATGGCGAACCCGAGCAAAGGAGATGAGAAATGAGGTGCGTTTTAGAAACCTTTCCCGATCACACGGTGTACCATCTTCTGGGTTTCTCATGCCTGTTTTCGACGTAGGAAGATGCCCTTGAACCTGGAGATTTGGGACCCATGGGATGGGTACCATGCAGTATTACTTGAAAGGGTCTGCGTTGGCTCACCCAACCTCACCGAACCTCTCAGCCCCAAGAGTGTCCACCCTTATGTCTCAATCAGCTGTGGGTCTAGATATGGTCAATCCAGGTTGCATCACAGCCCCTGAACGAATTTTGTAAGAATTTCTCTCTCTTTCACTGTCTTTGTTTCACGGGTTTTGAAAAGTAATTTATTTTTATAATGGGGTTTAGCTGCTTTTCACGGCTGTGTTTATGCTGCTTTACACCCCCTTGACTCACTTACAGAGAGATATCAATACATAGGTTTGAAGATTCTTCCTAGTCAGATATATTCTTGTGCGGTGAATAGGGGGTGTTGAGTCAAGTTCACTGAAAAAGGAATAGGTCTTGTCTCTTACATATTGGGTTTATGGAACGGTATCTGAGCTAATTTGAAACCCTTGTTTTATGCATCACCCCACCTCACCTTTCCCGTTCAGCAGCCATAGTGTGTTTCCTAAACGTGTGACTCTGTTCTGTTTTGTAATTCAGTTCAAGTGTAGCGGTTTTTACATTCCCTCTCTAAGTGATATCTTATGATAAGTGTCTTTTTCTGTGTGACTTATTTCACTTAGAATCGTCGTACCTAAATCCACTCATCGTGCTGCTACTAGCCTTATGACGTTGATTTCATGGCTGAGTGATATTCCATTGTACATGAGGACCACAACTTCTTTATCCATTTTTCTCTTTCCTAGGATATTTAAGGTGTAATGAAGTGGGGGTTCTTGTCCACAGAGCAGCCCTAAACTTTGGGGTGCCTGTGTCTTGCTGATTTTTAGTTTTCCCAATTTATACGCCCATGAGTGGAAGTGCCCTATGCTCTCCAAGCTGTGTTTTTTAGATGTTTCAGAACACACCGTACACTTCTCCAGAGTGGCTGTTGGCAATTTACATCCCACCCATCAGCGTAGCAAGGCTCCCATTTCTCCATGGCCGGTCCTGCATTTCTGGTTTGGACACTTTTTTCCGCATGGCCCTTTTGCCCGCTGGGAAGCGAGACTTCTTTGGAGCGCTGATTGGCCTTTCCAGGTTGCTTGGTTGGCCAAAAAGGGCGTATGCGTTTTTTCCTGAATATATTCAGGAAAAAACGCATACGCCCTTTTTGGCCAAGGGCATCATTGTCCACGTTTTGCCGCTTTTCATGTGCTTTCAAGGCGATTCGAATCTACCTCCTGAAATCTGTTTCCTGCAATTCTGCCTTGCTTTCAAAGCCTCTTCGTTGCCTTCCCTTAATATATTTGTGGACGAGAGGTATCATTTAAAACTCTGCAGGTTTGTGAATTGCAGTGCCCCTGAGCTCCATTTTTCAACTCGCTTTTTTGGGAGCTGGCCGCAAAAGCGCAGGATTGCTTCAGGCCCTCTTCTGGTTCTGGGGGGCAGGCTGAGCTTGTGCTTAATTCTTCTTCCTGATGGGAAAATAGAGTGACCTGTGCCTGTCCCAACACCTAGAGCTAGTCTCTCATTGGTTCCCCCTCTTCCCGTTCATCCTCAGGACAAATTGCAACCTGTACGGAACAGGAGGTTAAAGGTGCTGATTCTCCAAGGAGGGAGATGGCTAGTAAATCGGCTGGAATGGCGAACCCGAGCAAAGGAGATGAGAAATGAGGTGCGTTTTAGAAACCTTTACGGATCACACGGTGTACCATCTTCTGGGTTTCTCATGCCTGTTTTCGACGTAGGAAGATGCCCTTGAACCTGGAGATTTGGGACCCATGGGATGGGTACCATGCAGTATTACTTGAAAGGGTCTGCGTTGGCTCACCCAACCTCACCGAACCTCTCAGCCCCAAGAGTGTCCACCCTTATGTCTCAATCAGCTGTGGGTCTAGATATGGTCAATCCAGGTTGCATCACGGCCCCTGAACGAATTTTGTAAGAATTTCTCTCTCTTTCACTGCCTTTGTTTGACGGGTTTTGAAAAGTAATTTATTTTTATAATGGGGTTTAGCTGATTTTCACGGCTGTGTTTATGCCGCTTTACACCCCCTTGACTCACTTACAGAGAGATATCAATACATAGGTTTGAAGATTCTTACTAGTCATATATATTTTTGTGCGGTGAATAGGGGGTGTTGAGTCCAGTTCACTGAAAAAGGAATAGGTTTTGTCTCTTACATATTGGGTTTATGGAACGGTATCTGAGCTAATTTGAAACCCTTGTTTTATGCATCACCCCACCTCACCTTTCCCGTTCAGCAGCCATAGTGTGTTTTCTGAACGTGTGACTCTGTTCTGTTTTGTAATTCAGTTCAAGTGTAGCGGTTTTTACATTCCCTCTTTAAGTGATATCTTATGATAAGTGTCTTTTTCTGTGTGACTTATTTCACTTAGAATCGTCGTACCTAAATCCACTCATCGTTCTGCTACTAACATTATGACGTGGATTTCATGCCTGAGTGATATTCCATTGTACATGAGGACCACAACTTCTTTATTCATTTTTCGCTTTCCTAGGATATTTAAGGTGTAATGAAGTGGGGGTTCTTGTCAACAGAGCAGCCCTAAACTTTGGGGTGCCTGTGTCTTGCTGATTTTTAGTTTTCCCAATTTATACGCCCATGAGTGGAAGTGCCCTATGCTCTCCAAGCTGTGTTTTTTAGATGTTTCAGAACACACCGTACACTTCTCCAGAGTGGCTGTTGGCAATTTACATCCCGCCCATCAGCGTAGCAAGGCTCCCATTTCTCCATGGCCGGTCCTGCATTTCTGGTTTGGACACTTTTTTCCGCATGGCCCTTTTGCCCGCTGGGAAGCGAGACTTCTTTGGAGCGCTGATTGGCCTTTCCAGGTTGCTTGGTTGGCCAAAAAGGGCGTATGCGTTTTTTCCTGAATATATTCAGGAAAAAACGCATACGCCCTTTTTGGCCAAGGGCATCATTGTCCACGTTTTGCCGCTTTTCATGTGCTTTCAAGGCGATTCGAATCTACCTCCTGAAATCTGTTTCCTGCAATTCTGCCTTGCTTTCAAAGCCTCTTCGTTGCCTTCCCTTAATATATTTGTGGACGAGAGGTATCATTTAAAACTCTGCAGGTTTGTGAATTGCAGTGCCCCTGAGCTCCATTTTTCAACTCGCTTTTTTGGGAGCTGGCCGCAAAAGCGCAGGATTGCTTCAGGCCCTCTTCTGGTTCTGGGGGGCAGGCTGAGCTTGTGCTTAATTCTTCTTCCTGATGGGAAAATAGAGTGACCTGTGCCTGTCCCAACACCTAGAGCTAGTCTCTCATTGGTTCCCCCTCTTCCCGTTCATCCTCAGGACAAATTGCAACCTGTACGGAACAGGAGGTTAAAGGTGCTGATTCTCCAAGGAGGGAGATGGCTAGTAAATCGGCTGGAATGGCGAACCCGAGCAAAGGAGATGAGAAATGAGGTGCGTTTTAGAAACCTTTCCCGATCACACGGTGTACCATCTTCTGGGTTTCTCATGCCTGTTTTCGACGTAGGAAGATGCCCTTGAACCTGGAGATTTGGGACCCATGGGATGGGTACCATGCAGTATTACTTGAAAGGGTCTGCGTTGGCTCACCCAACCTCACCGAACCTCTCAGCCCCAAGAGTGTCCACCCTTATGTCTCAATCAGCTGTGGGTCTAGATATGGTCAATCCAGGTTGCATCACAGCCCCTGAACGAATTTTGTAAGAATTTCTCTCTCTTTCACTGTCTTTGTTTCACGGGTTTTGAAAAGTAATTTATTTTTATAATGGGGTTTAGCTGCTTTTCACGGCTGTGTTTATGCTGCTTTACACCCCCTTGACTCACTTACAGAGAGATATCAATACATAGGTTTGAAGATTCTTCCTAGTCAGATATATTCTTGTGCGGTGAATAGGGGGTGTTGAGTCCAGTTCACTGAAAAAGGAATAGGTCTTGTCTCTTACATATTGGGTTTATGGAACGGTATCTGAGCTAATTTGAAACCCTTGTTTTATGCATCACCCCACCTCACCTTTCCCGTTCAGCAGCCATAGTGTGTTTCCTAAACGTGTGACTCTGTTCTGTTTTGTAATTCAGTTCAAGTGTAGCGGTTTTTACATTCCCTCTCTAAGTGATATCTTAGGATAAGTGTCTTTTTCTGTGTGACTTATTTCACTTAGAATCGTCGTACCTAAATCCACTCATCGTGCTGCTACTAGCCTTATGACGTTGATTTCATGGCTGAGTGATATTCCATTGTACATGAGGACCCCAACTTCTTTATCCATTTTTCTCTTTCCTAGGATATTTAAGGTGTAATGAAGTGGGGGTTCTTGTCAACAGAGCAGCCCTAAACTTTGGGGTGCCTGTGTCTTGCTGATTTTTAGTTTTCCCAATTTATACGCCCATGAGTGGAAGTGCCCTATGCTCTCCAAGCTGTGTTTTTTAGATGTTTCAGAACACACCGTACACTTCTCCAGAGTGGCTGTTGGCAATTTACATCCCGCCCATCAGCGTAGCAAGGCTCCCATTTCTCCATGGCCGGTCCTGCATTTCTGGTTTGGACACTTTTTTCCGCATGGCCCTTTTGCCCGCTGGGAAGCGAGACTTCTTTGGAGCGCTGATTGGCCTTTCCAGGTTGCTTGGTTGGCCAAAAAGGGCGTATGCGTTTTTTCCTGAATATATTCAGGAAAAAACGCATACGCCCTTTTTGGCCAAGGGCATCATTGTCCACGTTTTGCCGCTTTTCATGTGCTTTCAAGGCGATTCGAATCTACCTCCTGAAATCTGTTTCCTGCAATTCTGCCTTGCTTTCAAAGCCTCTTCGTTGCCTTCCCTTAATATATTTGTGGACGAGAGGTATCATTTAAAACTCTGCAGGTTTGTGAATTGCAGTGCCCCTGAGCTCCATTTTTCAACTCGCTTTTTTGGGAGCTGGCCGCAAAAGCGCAGGATTGCTTCAGGCCCTCTTCTGGTTCTGGGGGGCAGGCTGAGCTTGTGCTTAATTCTTCTTCCTGATGGGAAAATAGAGTGACCTGTGCCTGTCCCAACACCTAGAGCTAGTCTCTCATTGGTTCCCCCTCTTCCCGTTCATCCTCAGGACAAATTGCAACCTGTACGGAACAGGAGGTTAAAGGTGCTGATTCTCCAAGGAGGGAGATGGCTAGTAAATCGGCTGGAATGGCGAACCCGAGCAAAGGAGATGAGAAATGAGGTGCGTTTTAGAAACCTTTCCCGATCACACGGTGTACCATCTTCTGGGTTTCTCATGCCTGTTTTCGACGTAGGAAGATGCCCTTGAACCTGGAGATTTGGGACCCATGGGATGGGTACCATGCAGTATTACTTGAAAGGGTCTGCGTTGGCTCACCCAACCTCACCGAACCTCTCAGCCCCAAGAGTGTCCACCCTTATGTCTCAATCAGCTGTGGGTCTAGATATGGTCAATCCAGGTTGCATCACAGCCCCTGAACGAATTTTGTAAGAATTTCTCTCTCTTTCACTGCCTTTGTGTCACGGGTTTTGAAAAGTAATTTATTTTTATAATGGGGTTTAGCTGCTTTTCACGGCTGTGTTTATGCCGCTTTACACCCCCTTGACTCACTTACAGAGAGATATCAATACATAGGTTTGAAGATTCTTACTAGTCAGATATATTCTTGTGCGGTGAATAGGGGGTGTTGAGTCCAGTTCACTGAAAAAGGAATAGGTCTTGTCTCTTACATATTGGGTTTATGGAACGGTATCGGAGCTAATTTGAAACCCTTGTTTTATGCATCACCCCACCTCACCTTTCCCGTTCAGCAGCCATAGTGTGTTTTCTGAACGTGTGACTCTGTTCTGTTTTGTAATTCAGTTCAAGTGTAGCGGTTTTTACATTCCCTCTCTAAGTGATATCTTATGATAAGTGTCTTTTTCTGTGTGACTTATTTCACTTAGAATCGTCGTACCTAAATCCACTCATCGTGCTGCTACTAGCCTTATGACGTTGATTTCATGGCTGAGTGATATTCCATTGTACATGAGGACCACAACTTCTTTATCCATTTTTCTCTTTCCTAGGATATTTAAGGTGTAATGAAGTGGGGGTTCTTGTCCACAGAGCAGCCCTAAACTTTGGGGTGCCTGTGTCTTGCTGATTTTTAGTTTTCCCAATTTATACGCCCATGAGTGGAAGTGCCCTATGCTTTCCAAGCTGTGTTTTTTAGATGTTTCAGAACACACAGTACACTTCTCCAGAGTGGCTGTTGGCAATTTACATCCCACCCATCAGCGTAGCAAGGCTCCCATTTCTCCATGGCCGGTCCTGCATTTCTGGTTTGGACACTTTTTTCCTCATGGCCCTTTTGCCCGCTGGGAAGCGAGACTTCTTTGGAGCGCTGATTGGCCTTTCCAGGTTGCTTGGTTGGCCAAAAAGGGCGTATGCGTTTTTTCCTGAATATATTCAGGAAAAAACGCATACGCCCTTTTTGGCCAAGGGCATCATTGTCCACGTTTTGCCGCTTTTCATGTGCTTTCAAGGCGATTCGAATCTACCTCCTGAAATCTGTTTCCTGCAATTCTGCCTTGCTTTCAAAGCCTCTTCGTTGCCTTCCATTAATATATTTGTGGACGAGAGGTATCATTTAAAACTCTGCAGGTTTGTGAATTGCAGTGCCCCTGAGCTCCATTTTTCAACTCGCTTTTTTGGGAGCTGGCTGCAAAAGCGCAGGATTGCTTCAGGCCCTCTTCTGGTTCTGGGGGGCAGGCTGAGCTTGTGCTTAATTCTTCTTCCTGATGGGAAAATAGAGTGACCTGTGCCTGTCCCAACACCTAGAGCTAGTCTCTCATTGGTTCCCCCTCTTCCCGTTCATCCTCAGGACAAATTGCAACCTGTACGGAACAGGAGGTTAAAGGTGCTGATTCTCCAAGGAGGGAGATGGCTAGTAAATCGGCTGGAATGGCGAACCCGAGCAAAGGAGATGAGAAATGAGGTGCGTTTTAGAAACCTTTCCCGATCACACGGTGTACCATCTTCTGGGTTTCTCATGCCTGTTTTCGACGTAGGAAGATGCCCTTGAACCTGGAGATTTGGGACCCATGGGATGGGTACCATGCAGTATTACTTGAAAGGGTCTGCGTTGGCTCACCCAACCTCACCGAACCTCTCAGCCCCAAGAGTGTCCACCCTTATGTCTCAATCAGCTGTGGGTCTAGATATGGTCAATCCAGGTTGCATCACAGCCCCTGAACGAATTTTGTAAGAATTTCTCTCTCTTTCACTGCCTTTGTGTCACGGGTTTTGAAAAGTAATTTATTTTTATAATGGGGTTTAGCTGCTTTTCACGGCTGTGTTTATGCCGCTTTACACCCCCTTGACTCACTTACAGAGAGATATCAATACATAGGTTTGAAGATTCTTACTAGTCAGATATATTCTAGTGCGGTGAATAGGGGGTGTTGAGTCCAGTTCACTGAAAAAGGAATAGGTCTTGTCTCTTACATATTGGGTTTATGGAACGGTATCTGAGCTAATTTGAAACCCTTGTTTTATGCATCACCCCACCTCACCTTTCCCGTTCAGCAGCCATAGTGTGTTTTCTGAACGTGTGACTCTGTTCTGTTTTGTAATTCAGTTCAAGTGTAGCGGTTTTTACATTCCCTCTCTAAGTGATATCTTATGATATGTGTCTTTTTCTGTGTGACTTATTTCACTTAGAATCGTCGTACCTAAATCCACTCATCGTGCTGCTACTAGCCTTATGACGTGGATTTCATGGCTGAGTGATATTCCATTGTACATGAGGACCACCACTTCTTTATCCATTTTTCTCTTTCCTAGGATATTTCAGGTGTAATGAAGTGGGGGTTCTTGTCAACAGAGCAGCCCTAAACTTTGGGGTGCCTGTGTCTTGCTGATTTTTAGTTTTCCCAATTTATACGCCCATGAGTGGAAGTGCCCTATGCTCTCCAAGCTGTGTTTTTTAGATGTTTCAGAACACACCGTACACTTCTCCAGAGTGGCTGTTGGCAATTTACATCCCACCCATCAGCGTAGCAAGGCTCCCATTTCTCCATGGCCGGTCCTGCATTTCTGGTTTGGACACTTTTTTCCGCATGGCCCTTTTGCCCGCTGGGAAGCGAGACTTCTTTGGAGCGCTGATTGGCCTTTCCAGGTTGCTTGGTTGGCCAAAAAGGGCGTATGCGTTTTTTCCTGAATATATTCAGGAAAAAACGCATACGCCCTTTTTGGCCAAGGGCATCATTGTCCACGTTTTGCCGCTTTTCATGTGCTTTCAAGGCGATTCGAATCTACCTTCTGAAATCTGTTTCCTGCAATTCTGCCTTGCTTTCAAAGCCTCTTCGTTGCCTTCCCTTAATATATTTGTGGACGAGAGGTATCATTTAAAACTCTGCAGGTTTGTGAATTGCAGTGCCCCTGAGCTCCATTTTTCAACTCGCTTTTTTGGGAGCTGGCCGCAAAAGCGCAGGATTGCTTCAGGCCCTCTTCTGGTTCTGGGGGGCAGGCTGAGCTTGTGCTTAATTCTTCTTCCTGATGGGAAAATAGAGTGACCTGTGCCTGTCCCAACACCTAGAGCTAGTCTCTCATTGGTTCCCCCTCTTCCCCTTCATCCTCAGGACAAATTGCAACCTGTACGGAACAGGAGGTTAAAGGTGCTGATTCTCCAAGGAGGGAGATGGCTAGTAAATCGGCTGGAATGGCGAACCCGAGCAAAGGAGATGAGAAATGAGGTGCGTTTTAGAAACCTTTCCCGATCACACGGTGTACCATCTTCTGGGTTTCTCATGCCTGTTTTCGACGTAGGAAGATGCCCTTGAACCTGGAGATTTGGGACCCATGGGATGGGTACCATGCAGTATTACTTGAAAGAGTCTGCGTTGACTCACCCAACCTCACCGAACCTCTCAGCCCCAAGAGTGTCCACCCTTATGTCTCAATCAGCTGTGGGTCTAGATATGGTCAATCCAGGTTGCATCACAGCCCCTGAACGAATTTTGTAAGAATTTCTCTCTCTTTCACTGCCTTTGTGTCACGGGTTTTGAAAAGTAATTTATTTTTATAATGGGGTTTAGCTGCTTTTCACGGCTGTGTTTATGCCGCTTTACACCCCCTTGACTCACTTACAGAGAGATATCAATACATAGGTTTGAAGATTCTTACTAGTCAGATATATTCTTGTGCGGTGAATAGGGGGTGTTGAGTCCAGTTCACTGAAAAAGGAATAGGTCTTGTCTCTTACATATTGGGTTTATGGAACGGTATCTGAGCTAATTTGAAACCCTTGTTTTATGCATCACCCCACCTCACCTTTCCCGTTCAGCAGCCATAGTGTGTTTTCTGAACGTGTGACTCTGTTCTGTTTTGTAATTCAGTTCAAGTGTAGCGGTTTTTACATTCCCTCTCTAAGTGATATCTTATGATAAGTGTCTTTTTCTGTGTGACTTATTTCACTTAGAATCGTCGTACCTAAATCCACTCATCGTGCTGCTACTAGCCTTATGACGTGGATTTCATGGCTGAGTGATATTCCATTGTACATGAGGACCACCACTTCTTTATCCATTTTTCTCTTTCCTAGGATATTTCAGGTGTAATGAAGTGGGGGTTCTTGTCAACAGAGCAGCCCTAAACTTTGGGGTGCCTGTGTCTTGCTGATTTTTAGTTTTCCCAATTTATACGCCCATGAGTGGAAGTGCCCTATGCTCTCCAAGCTGTGTTTTTTAGATGTTTCAGAACACACCGTACACTTCTCCAGAGTGGCTGTTGGCAATTTACATCCCACCCATCAGCGTAGCAAGGCTCCCATTTCTCCATGGCCGGTCCTGCATTTCTGGTTTGGACACTTTTTTCCGCATGGCCCTTTTGCCCGCTGGGAAGCGAGACTTCTTTGGAGCGCTGATTGGCCTTTCCAGGTTGCTTGGTTGGCCAAAAAGGGCGTATGCGTTTTTTCCTGAATATATTCAGGAAAAAACGCATACGCCCTTTTTGGCCAAGGGCATCATTGTCCACGTTTTGCCGCTTTTCATGTGCTTTCAAGGCGATTCGAATCTACCTTCTGAAATCTGTTTCCTGCAATTCTGCCTTGCTTTCAAAGCCTCTTCGTTGCCTTCCCTTAATATATTTGTGGACGAGAGGTATCATTTAAAACTCTGCAGGTTTGTGAATTGCAGTGCCCCTGAGCTCCATTTTTCAACTCGCTTTTTTGGGAGCTGGCCGCAAAAGCGCAGGATTGCTTCAGGCCCTCTTCTGGTTCTGGGGGGCAGGCTGAGCTTGTGCTTAATTCTTCTTCCTGATGGGAAAATAGAGTGACCTGTGCCTGTCCCAACACCTAGAGCTAGTCTCTCATTGGTTCCCCCTCTTCCCCTTCATCCTCAGGACAAATTGCAACCTGTACGGAACAGGAGGTTAAAGGTGCTGATTCTCCAAGGAGGGAGATGGCTAGTAAATCGGCTGGAATGGCGAACCCGAGCAAAGGAGATGAGAAATGAGGTGCGTTTTAGAAACCTTTCCCGATCACACGGTGTACCATCTTCTGGGTTTCTCATGCCTGTTTTCGACGTAGGAAGATGCCCTTGAACCTGGAGATTTGGGACCCATGGGATGGGTACCATGCAGTATTACTTGAAAGGGTCTGCGTTGGCTCACCCAACCTCACCGAACCTCTCAGCCCCAAGAGTGTCCACCCTTATGTCTCAATCAGCTGTGGGTCTAGATATGGTCAATCCAGGTTGCATCACAGCCCCTGAACGAATTTTGTAAGAATTTCTCTCTCTTTCACTGTCTTTGTTTCACGGGTTTTGAAAAGTAATTTATTCTTATAATGGGGTTTAGCTGCTTTTCACGGCTGTGTTTATGCCGCTTTACACCCCCTTGACTCACTTACAGAGAGATATCAATACATAGGTTTGAAGATTCTTACTAGTCAGATATATTCTTGTGCGGTGAATAGGGGGTGTTGAGTCCAGTTCACTGAAAAAGGAATAGGTCTTGTCTCTTACATATTGGGTTTATGGAACGGTATCTGAGCTAATTTGAAACCCTTGTTTTATGCATCACCCCACCTCACCTTTCCCGTTCAGCAGCCATAGTGTGTTTTCTGAACGTGTGACTCTGTTCTGTTTTGTAATTCAGTTCAAGTGTAGCGGTTTTTACATTCCCTCTCTAAGTGATATCTTATGATAAGTGTCTTTTTCTGTGTGACTTATTTCACTTAGAATCGTCGTACCTAAATCCACTCATCGTGCTGCTACTAGCCTTATGACGTGGATTTCCTGGCTGAGTGATATTCCATTGTACATGAGGACCACAACTTATTTATCCATTTTTCTCTTTCCTAGGATATTTAAGGTGTAATGAAGTGGGGGTTCTTGTCAACAGAGCAGCCCTAAACTTTGGGGTGCCTGTGTCTTGCTGATTTTTAGTTTTCCCAATTTATACGCCCATGAGTGGAAGTGCCCTATGCTCTCCAAGCTGTGTTTTTTAGATGTTTCAGAACACACCGTACACTTCTCCGGAGTGGCTGTTGGCAATTTACATCCCACCCATCAGCGTAGCAAGGCTCCCATTTCTCCATGGCCGGTCCTGCATTTCTGGTTTGGACACTTTTTTCCGCATGGCCCTTTTGCCCGCTGGGAAGCGAGACTTCTTTGGAGCGCTGATTGGCCTTTCCAGGTTGCTTGGTTGGCCAAAAAGGGCGTATGCGTTTTTTCCTGAATATATTCAGGAAAAAACGCATACGCCCTTTTTGGCCAAGGGCATCATTGTCCACGTTTTGCCGCTTTTCATGTGCTTTCAAGGCGATTCGAATCTACCTCCTGAAATCTGTTTCCTGCAATTCTGCCTTGCTTTCAAAGCCTCTTCGTTGCCTTCCCTTAATATATTTGTGGACGAGAGGTATCATTTAAAACTCTGCAGGTTTGTGAATTGCAGTGCCCCTGAGCTCCATTTTTCAACTCGCTTTTTTGGGAGCTGGCCGCAAAAGCACAGGATTGCTTCAGGCCCTCTTCTGGTTCTGGGGGGCAGGCTGAGCTTGTGCTTAATTCTTCTTCCTGATGGGAAATTAGAGTGACCTGTGCCTGTCCCAACACCTAGAGCTAGTCTCTCATTGGTTCCCCCTCTTCCCGTTCATCCTCAGGACAAATTGCAACCTGTACGGAACAGGAGGTTAAAGGTGCTGATTCTCCAAGGAGGGAGATGGCTAGTAAATCGGCTGGAATGGCGAACCCGAGCAAAGGAGATGAGAAATGAGGTGCGTTTTAGAAACCTTTCCCGATCACACGGTGTACCATCTTCTGGGTTTCTCATGCCTGTTTTCGACGTAGGAAGATGCCCTTGAACCTGGAGATTTGGGACCCATGGGATGGGTACCATGCAGTATTACTTGAAAGGGTCTGCGTTGGCTCACCCAACCTCACCGAACCTCTCAGCCCCAAGAGTGTCCACCCTTATGTCTCAATCAGCTGTGGGTCTAGATATGGTCAATCCAGGTTGCATCACAGCCCCTGAACGAATTTTGTAAGAATTTCTCTCTCTTTCACTGCCTTTGTTTCACGGGTTTTGAAAAGTAATTTATTCTTATAATGGGGTTTAGCTGCTTTTCACGGCTGTGTTTATGCCGCTTTACACCCCCTTGACTCACTTACAGAGAGATATCAATACATAGGTTTGAAGATTCTTACTAGTCAGATATATTCTTGTGCGGTGAATAGGGGGTGTTGAGTCCAGTTCACTGAAAAAGGAATAGGTCTTGTCTCTTACATATTGGGTTTATGGAACGGTATCTGAGCTAATTTGAAACCCTTGTTTTATGCATCACCCCACCTCACCTTTCCCGTTCAGCAGCCATAGTGTGTTTTCTGAACGTGTGACTCTGTTCTGTTTTGTAATTCAGTTCAAGTGTAGCGGTTTTTACATTCCCTCTCTAAGTGATATCTTATGATAAGTGTCTTTTTCTGTGTGACTTATTTCACTTAGAATCGTCGTACCTAAATCCACTCATCGTGCTGCTACTAGCCTTATGACGTGGATTTCATGGCTGAGTGATATTCCATTGTACATGAGGACCACCACTTCTTTATCCATTTTTCTCTTTCCTAGGATATTTAAGGTGTAATGAAGTGGGGGTTCTTGTCAACAGAGCAGCCCTAAACTTTGGGGTGCCTGTGTCTTGCTGATTTTTAGTTTTCCCAATTTATACGCCCATGAGTGGAAGTGCCCTATGCTCTCCAAGCTGTGTTTTTTAGATGTTTCAGAACACACCGTACACTTCTCCGGAGTGGCTGTTGGCAATTTACATCCCACCCATCAGCGTAGCAAGGCTCCCATTTCTCCATGGCCGGTCCTGCATTTCTGGTTTGGACACTTTTTTCCGCATGGCCCTTTTGCCCGCTGGGAAGCGAGACTTCTTTGGAGCGCTGATTGGCCTTTCCAGGTTGCTTGGTTGGCCAAAAAGGGCGTATGCGTTTTTTCCTGAATATATTCAGGAAAAAACGCATACGCCCTTTTTGGCCAAGGGCATCATTGTCCACGTTTTGCCGCTTTTCATGTGCTTTCAAGGCGATTCGAATCTACCTCCTGAAATCTGTTTCCTGCAATTCTGCCTTGCTTTCAAAGCCTCTTCGTTGCCTTCCCTTAATATATTTGTGGACGAGAGGTATCATTTAAAACTCTGCAGGTTTGTGAATTGCAGTGCCCCTGAGCTCCATTTTTCAACTCGCTTTTTTGGGAGCTGGCCGCAAAAGCGCAGGATTGCTTCAGGCCCTCTTCTGGTTCTGGGGGGCAGGCTGAGCTTGTGCTTAATTCTTCTTCCTGATGGGAAAATAGAGTGACCTGTGCCTGTCCCAACACCTAGAGCTAGTCTCTCATTGGTTCCCCCTCTTCCCGTTCATCCTCAGGACAAATTGCAACCTGTACGGAACAGGAGGTTAAAGGTGCTGATTCTCCAAGGAGGGAGATGGCTAGTAAATCGGCTGGAATGGCGAACCCGAGCAAAGGAGATGAGAAATGAGGTGCGTTTTAGAAACCTTTCCCGATCACACGGTGTACCATCTTCTGGGTTTCTCATGCCTGTTTTCGACGTAGGAAGATGCCCTTGAACCTGGAGATTTGGGACCCATGGGATGGGTACCATGCAGTATTACTTGAAAGGGTCTGCGTTGGCTCACCCAACCTCACCGAACCTCTCAGCCCCAAGAGTGTCCACCCTTATGTCTCAATCAGCTGTGGGTCTAGATATGGTCAATCCAGGTTGCATCACAGCCCCTGAACGAATTTTGTAAGAATTTCTCTCTCTTTCACTGCCTTTGTTTCACGGGTTTTGAAAAGTAATTTATTTTTATAATGGGGTTTAGCTGCTTTTCACGGCTGTGTTTATGCCGCTTTACACCCCCTTGACTCACTTACAGAGAGATATCAATACATAGGTTTGAAGATTCTTACTAGTCAGATATATTCTTGTGCGGTGAATAGGGGGTGTTGAGTCCAGTTCACTGAAAAAGGAATAGGTCTTGTCTCTTACATATTGGGTTTATGGAACGGTATCTGAGCTAATTTGAAACCCTTGTTTTATGCATCACCCCACCTCACCTTTCCCGTTCAGCAGCCATAGTGTGTTTTCTGAACGTGTGACTCTGTTCTGTTTTGTAATTCAGTTCAAGTGTAGCGGTTTTTACATTCCCTCTCTAAGTGATATCTTATGATAAGTGTCTTTTTCTGTGTGACTTATTTCACTTAGAATCGTCGTACCTAAATCCACTCATCGTGCTGCTACTAGCCTTATGACGTGGATTTCATGGCTGAGTGATATTCCATTGTACATGAGGACCACCACTTCTTTATCCATTTTTCTCTTTCCTAGGATATTTAAGGTGTAATGAAGTGGGGGTTCTTGTCAACAGAGCAGCCCTAAACTTTGGGGTGCCTGTGTCTTGCTGATTTTTAGTTTTCCCAATTTATACGCCCATGAGTGGAAGTGCCCTATGCTCTCCAAGCTGTGTTTTTTAGATGTTTCAGAACACACCGTACACTTCTCCGGAGTGGCTGTTGGCAATTTACATCCCACCCATCAGCGTAGCAAGGCTCCCATTTCTCCATGGCCGGTCCTGCATTTCTGGTTTGGACACTTTTTTCCGCATGGCCCTTTTGCCCGCTGGGAAGCGAGACTTCTTTGGAGCGCTGATTGGCCTTTCCAGGTTGCTTGGTTGGCCAAAAAGGGCGTATGCGTTTTTTCCTGAATATATTCAGGAAAAAACGCATACGCCCTTTTTGGCCAAGGGCATCATTGTCCACGTTTTGCCGCTTTTCATGTGCTTTCAAGGCGATTCGAATCTACCTCCTGAAATCTGTTTCCTGCAATTCTGCCTTGCTTTCAAAGCCTCTTCGTTGCCTTCCCTTAATATATTTGTGGACGAGAGGTATCATTTAAAACTCTGCAGGTTTGTGAATTGCAGTGCCCCTGAGCTCCATTTTTCAACTCGCTTTTTTGGGAGCTGGCCGCAAAAGCACAGGATTGCTTCAGGCCCTCTTCTGGTTCTGGGGGGCAGGCTGAGCTTGTGCTTAATTCTTCTTCCTGATGGGAAATTAGAGTGACCTGTGCCTGTCCCAACACCTAGAGCTAGTCTCTCATTGGTTCCCCCTCTTCCCGTTCATCCTCAGGACAAATTGCAACCTGTACGGAACAGGAGGTTAAAGGTGCTGATTCTCCAAGGAGGGAGATGGCTAGTAAATCGGCTGGAATGGCGAACCCGAGCAAAGGAGATGAGAAATGAGGTGCGTTTTAGAAACCTTTCCCGATCACACGGTGTACCATCTTCTGGGTTTCTCATGCCTGTTTTCGACGTAGGAAGATGCCCTTGAACCTGGAGATTTGGGACCCATGGGATGGGTACCATGCAGTATTACTTGAAAGGGTCTGCGTTGGCTCACCCAACCTCACCGAACCTCTCAGCCCCAAGAGTGTCCACCCTTATGTCTCAATCAGCTGTGGGTCTAGATATGGTCAATCCAGGTTGCATCACAGCCCCTGAACGAATTTTGTAAGAATTTCTCTCTCTTTCACTGCCTTTGTTTCACGGGTTTTGAAAAGTAATTTATTTTTATAATGGGGTTTAGCTGCTTTTCACGGCTGTGTTTATGCCGCTTTACACCCCCTTGACTCACTTACAGAGAGATATCAATACATAGGTTTGAAGATTCTTACTAGTCAGATATATTCTTGTGCGGTGAATAGGGGGTGTTGAGTCCAGTTCACTGAAAAAGGAATAGGTCTTGTCTCTTACATATTGGGTTTATGGAACGGTATCTGAGCTAATTTGAAACCCTTGTTTTATGCATCACCCCACCTCACCTTTCCCGTTCAGCAGCCATAGTGTGTTTTCTGAACGTGTGACTCTGTTCTGTTTTGTAATTCAGTTCAAGTGTAGCGGTTTTTATATTCCCTCTCTAAGTGATATCTTATGATAAGTGTCTTTTTCTGTGTGACTTATTTCACTTAGAATCGTCGTACCTAAATCCACTCATCGTGCTGCTACTAGCCTTATGACGTGGATTTCATGGCTGAGTGATATTCCATTATACATGAGGACCACCACTTCTTTATCCATTTTTCTCTTTCCTAGGATATTTAAGGTGTAATGAAGTGGGGGTTCTTGTCAACAGAGCAGCCCTAAACTTTGGGGTGCCTGTGTCTTGCTGATTTTTAGTTTTCCCAATTTATACGCCCATGAGTGGAAGTGCCCTATGCTCTCCAAGCTGTGTTTTTTAGATGTTTCAGAACACACCGTACACTTCTCCGGAGTGGCTGTTGGCAATTTACATCCCACCCATCAGCGTAGCAAGGCTCCCATTTCTCCATGGCCGGTCCTGCATTTCTGGTTTGGACACTTTTTTCCGCATGGCCCTTTTGCCCGCTGGGAAGCGAGACTTCTTTGGAGCGCTGATTGGCCTTTCCAGGTTGCTTGGTTGGCCAAAAAGGGCGTATGCGTTTTTTCCTGAATATATTCAGGAAAAAACGCATACGCCCTTTTTGGCCAAGGGCATCATTGTCCACGTTTTGCCGCTTTTCATGTGCTTTCAAGGCGATTCGAATCTACCTCCTGAAATCTGTTTCCTGCAATTCTGCCTTGCTTTCAAAGCCTCTTCGTTGCCTTCCCTTAATATATTTGTGGACGAGAGGTATCATTTAAAACTCTGCAGGTTTGTGAATTGCAGTGCCCCTGAGCTCCATTTTTCAACTCGCTTTTTTGGGAGCTGGCCGCAAAAGCACAGGATTGCTTCAGGCCCTCTTCTGGTTCTGGGGGGCAGGCTGAGCTTGTGCTTAATTCTTCTTCCTGATGGGAAATTAGAGTGACCTGTGCCTGTCCCAACACCTAGAGCTAGTCTCTCATTGGTTCCCCCTCTTCCCGTTCATCCTCAGGACAAATTGCAACCTGTATGGAACAGGAGGTTAAAGGTGCTGATTCTCCAAGGAGGGAGATGGCTAGTAAATCGGCTGGAATGGCGAACCCGAGCAAAGGAGATGAGAAATGAGGTGCGTTTTAGAAACCTTTCCCGATCACACGGTGTACCATCTTCTGGGTTTCTCATGCCTGTTTTCGACGTAGGAAGATGCCCTTGAACCTGGAGATTTGGGACCCATGGGATGGGTACCATGCAGTATTACTTGAAAGGGTCTGCGTTGGCTCACCCAACCTCACCGAACCTCTCAGCCCCAAGAGTGTCCACCCTTATGTCTCAATCAGCTGTGGGTCTAGATATGGTCAATCCAGGTTGCATCACAGCCCCTGAACGAATTTTGTAAGAATTTCTCTCTCTTTCACTGCCTTTGTTTCACGGGTTTTAAAAAGTAATTTATTCTTATAATGGGGTTTAGCTGCTTTTCACGGCTGTGTTTATGCCGCTTTACACCCCCTTGACTCACTTACAGAGAGATATCAATACATAGGTTTGAAGATTCTTACTAGTCAGATATATTCTTGTGCGGTGAATAGGGGGTGTTGAGTCCAGTTCACTGAAAAAGGAATAGGTCTTGTCTCTTACATATTGGGTTTATGGAACGGTATCTGAGCTAATTTGAAACCCTTGTTTTATGCATCACCCCACCTCACCTTTCCCGTTCAGCAGCCATAGTGTGTTTTCTGAACGTGTGACTCTGTTCTGTTTTGTAATTCAGTTCAAGTGTAGCGGTTTTTACATTCCCTCTCTAAGTGATATCTTATGATAAGTGTCTTTTTCTGTGTGACTTATTTCACTTAGAATCGTCGTACCTAAATCCACTCATCGTGCTGCTACTAGCCTTATGACGTGGATTTCATGGCTGAGTGATATTCCATTGTACATGAGGACCACCACTTCTTTATCCATTTTTCTCTTTCCTAGGATATTTAAGGTGTAATGAAGTGGGGGTTCTTGTCAACAGAGCAGCCCTAAACTTTGGGGTGCCTGTGTCTTGCTGATTTTTAGTTTTCCCAATTTATACGCCCATGAGTGGAAGTGCCCTATGCTCTCCAAGCTGTGTTTTTTAGATGTTTCAGAACACACCGTACACTTCTCCGGAGTGGCTGTTGGCAATTTACATCCCACCCATCAGCGTAGCAAGGCTCCCATTTCTCCATGGCCGGTCCTGCATTTCTGGTTTGGACACTTTTTTCCGCATGGCCCTTTTGCCCGCTGGGAAGCGAGACTTCTTTGGAGCGCTGATTGGCCTTTCCAGGTTGCTTGGTTGGCCAAAAAGGGCGTATGCGTTTTTTCCTGAATATATTCAGGAAAAAACGCATACGCCCTTTTTGGCCAAGGGCATCATTGTCCACGTTTTGCCGCTTTTCATGTGCTTTCAAGGCGATTCGAATCTACCTCCTGAAATCTGTTTCCTGCAATTCTGCCTTGCTTTCAAAGCCTCTTCGTTGCCTTCCCTTAATATATTTGTGGACGAGAGGTATCATTTAAAACTCTGCAGGTTTGTGAATTGCAGTGCCCCTGAGCTCCATTTTTCAACTCGCTTTTTTGGGAGCTGGCCGCAAAAGCGCAGGATTGCTTCAGGCCCTCTTCTGGTTCTGGGGGGCAGGCTGAGCTTGTGCTTAATTCTTCTTCCTGATGGGAAAATAGAGTGACCTGTGCCTGTCCCAACACCTAGAGCTAGTCTCTCATTGGTTCCCCCTCTTCCCGTTCATCCTCAGGACAAATTGCAACCTGTACGGAACAGGAGGTTAAAGGTGCTGATTCTCCAAGGAGGGAGATGGCTAGTAAATCGGCTGGAATGGCGAACCCGAGCAAAGGAGATGAGAAATGAGGTGCGTTTTAGAAACCTTTCCCGATCACACGGTGTACCATCTTCTGGGTTTCTCATGCCTGTTTTCGACGTAGGAAGATGCCCTTGAACCTGGAGATTTGGGACCCATGGGATGGGTACCATGCAGTATTACTTGAAAGGGTCTGCGTTGGCTCACCCAACCTCACCGAACCTCTCAGCCCCAAGAGTGTCCACCCTTATGTCTCAATCAGCTGTGGGTCTAGATATGGTCAATCCAGGTTGCATCACAGCCCCTGAACGAATTTTGTAAGAATTTCTCTCTCTTTCACTGCCTTTGTTTCACGGGTTTTGAAAAGTAATTTATTTTTATAATGGGGTTTAGCTGCTTTTCACGGCTGTGTTTATGCCGCTTTACACCCCCTTGACTCACTTACAGAGAGATATCAATACATAGGTTTGAAGATTCTTACTAGTCAGATATATTCTTGTGCGGTGAATAGGGGGTGTTGAGTCCAGTTCACTGAAAAAGGAATAGGTCTTGTCTCTTACATATTGGGTTTATGGAACGGTATCTGAGCTAATTTGAAACCCTTGTTTTATGCATCACCCCACCTCACCTTTCCCGTTCAGCAGCCATAGTGTGTTTTCTGAACGTGTGACTCTGTTCTGTTTTGTAATTCAGTTCAAGTGTAGCGGTTTTTACATTCCCTCTCTAAGTGATATCTTATGATAAGTGTCTTTTTCTGTGTGACTTATTTCACTTAGAATCGTCGTACCTAAATCCACTCATCGTGCTGCTACTAGCCTTATGACGTGGATTTCATGGCTGAGTGATATTCCATTGTACATGAGGACCACCACTTCTTTATCCATTTTTCTCTTTCCTAGGATATTTAAGGTGTAATGAAGTGGGGGTTCTTGTCAACAGAGCAGCCCTAAACTTTGGGGTGCCTGTGTCTTGCTGATTTTTAGTTTTCCCAATTTATACGCCCATGAGTGGAAGTGCCCTATGCTCTCCAAGCTGTGTTTTTTAGATGTTTCAGAACACACCGTACACTTCTCCGGAGTGGCTGTTGGCAATTTACATCCCACCCATCAGCGTAGCAAGGCTCCCATTTCTCCATGGCCGGTCCTGCATTTCTGGTTTGGACACTTTTTTCCGCATGGCCCTTTTGCCCGCTGGGAAGCGAGACTTCTTTGGAGCGCTGATTGGCCTTTCCAGGTTGCTTGGTTGGCCAAAAAGGGCGTATGCGTTTTTTCCTGAATATATTCAGGAAAAAACGCATACGCCCTTTTTGGCCAAGGGCATCATTGTCCACGTTTTGCCGCTTTTCATGTGCTTTCAAGGCGATTCGAATCTACCTCCTGAAATCTGTTTCCTGCAATTCTGCCTTGCTTTCAAAGCCTCTTCGTTGCCTTCCCTTAATATATTTGTGGACGAGAGGTATCATTTAAAACTCTGCAGGTTTGTGAATTGCAGTGCCCCTGAGCTCCATTTTTCAACTCGCTTTTTTGGGAGCTGGCCGCAAAAGCACAGGATTGCTTCAGGCCCTCTTCTGGTTCTGGGGGGCAGGCTGAGCTTGTGCTTAATTCTTCTTCCTGATGGGAAATTAGAGTGACCTGTGCCTGTCCCAACACCTAGAGCTAGTCTCTCATTGGTTCCCCCTCTTCCCGTTCATCCTCAGGACAAATTGCAACCTGTACGGAACAGGAGGTTAAAGGTGCTGATTCTCCAAGGAGGGAGATGGCTAGTAAATCGGCTGGAATGGCGAACCCGAGCAAAGGAGATGAGAAATGAGGTGCGTTTTAGAAACCTTTCCCGATCACACGGTGTACCATCTTCTGGGTTTCTCATGCCTGTTTTCGACGTAGGAAGATGCCCTTGAACCTGGAGATTTGGGACCCATGGGATGGGTACCATGCAGTATTACTTGAAAGGGTCTGCGTTGGCTCACCCAACCTCACCGAACCTCTCAGCCCCAAGAGTGTCCACCCTTATGTCTCAATCAGCTGTGGGTCTAGATATGGTCAATCCAGGTTGCATCACAGCCCCTGAACGAATTTTGTAAGAATTTCTCTCTCTTTCACTGCCTTTGTTTCACGGGTTTTGAAAAGTAATTTATTTTTATAATGGGGTTTAGCTGCTTTTCACGGCTGTGTTTATGCCGCTTTACACCCCCTTGACTCACTTACAGAGAGATATCAATACATAGGTTTGAAGATTCTTACTAGTCAGATATATTCTTGTGCGGTGAATAGGGGGTGTTGAGTCCAGTTCACTGAAAAAGGAATAGGTCTTGTCTCTTACATATTGGGTTTATGGAACGGTATCTGAGCTAATTTGAAACCCTTGTTTTATGCATCACCCCACCTCACCTTTCCCGTTCAGCAGCCATAGTGTGTTTTCTGAACGTGTGACTCTGTTCTGTTTTGTAATTCAGTTCAAGTGTAGCGGTTTTTATATTCCCTCTCTAAGTGATATCTTATGATAAGTGTCTTTTTCTGTGTGACTTATTTCACTTAGAATCGTCGTACCTAAATCCACTCATCGTGCTGCTACTAGCCTTATGACGTGGATTTCATGGCTGAGTGATATTCCATTATACATGAGGACCACCACTTCTTTATCCATTTTTCTCTTTCCTAGGATATTTAAGGTGTAATGAAGTGGGGGTTCTTGTCAACAGAGCAGCCCTAAACTTTGGGGTGCCTGTGTCTTGCTGATTTTTAGTTTTCCCAATTTATACGCCCATGAGTGGAAGTGCCCTATGCTCTCCAAGCTGTGTTTTTTAGATGTTTCAGAACACACCGTACACTTCTCCGGAGTGGCTGTTGGCAATTTACATCCCACCCATCAGCGTAGCAAGGCTCCCATTTCTCCATGGCCGGTCCTGCATTTCTGGTTTGGACACTTTTTTCCGCATGGCCCTTTTGCCCGCTGGGAAGCGAGACTTCTTTGGAGCGCTGATTGGCCTTTCCAGGTTGCTTGGTTGGCCAAAAAGGGCGTATGCGTTTTTTCCTGAATATATTCAGGAAAAAACGCATACGCCCTTTTTGGCCAAGGGCATCATTGTCCACGTTTTGCCGCTTTTCATGTGCTTTCAAGGCGATTCGAATCTACCTCCTGAAATCTGTTTCCTGCAATTCTGCCTTGCTTTCAAAGCCTCTTCGTTGCCTTCCCTTAATATATTTGTGGACGAGAGGTATCATTTAAAACTCTGCAGGTTTGTGAATTGCAGTGCCCCTGAGCTCCATTTTTCAACTCGCTTTTTTGGGAGCTGGCCGCAAAAGCACAGGATTGCTTCAGGCCCTCTTCTGGTTCTGGGGGGCAGGCTGAGCTTGTGCTTAATTCTTCTTCCTGATGGGAAATTAGAGTGACCTGTGCCTGTCCCAACACCTAGAGCTAGTCTCTCATTGGTTCCCCCTCTTCCCGTTCATCCTCAGGACAAATTGCAACCTGTATGGAACAGGAGGTTAAAGGTGCTGATTCTCCAAGGAGGGAGATGGCTAGTAAATCGGCTGGAATGGCGAACCCGAGCAAAGGAGATGAGAAATGAGGTGCGTTTTAGAAACCTTTCCCGATCACACGGTGTACCATCTTCTGGGTTTCTCATGCCTGTTTTCGACGTAGGAAGATGCCCTTGAACCTGGAGATTTGGGACCCATGGGATGGGTACCATGCAGTATTACTTGAAAGGGTCTGCGTTGGCTCACCCAACCTCACCGAACCTCTCAGCCCCAAGAGTGTCCACCCTTATGTCTCAATCAGCTGTGGGTCTAGATATGGTCAATCCAGGTTGCATCACAGCCCCTGAACGAATTTTGTAAGAATTTCTCTCTCTTTCACTGCCTTTGTTTCACGGGTTTTGAAAAGTAATTTATTCTTATAATGGGGTTTAGCTGCTTTTCACGGCTGTGTTTATGCCGCTTTACACCCCCTTGACTCACTTACAGAGAGATATCAATACATAGGTTTGAAGATTCTTACTAGTCAGATATATTCTTGTGCGGTGAATAGGGGGTGTTGAGTCCAGTTCACTGAAAAAGGAATAGGTCTTGTCTCTTACATATTGGGTTTATGGAACGGTATCTGAGCTAATTTGAAACCCTTGTTTTATGCATCACCCCACCTCACCTTTCCCGTTCAGCAGCCATAGTGTGTTTTCTGAACGTGTGACTCTGTTCTGTTTTGTAATTCAGTTCAAGTGTAGCGGTTTTTACATTCCCTCTCTAAGTGATATCTTATGATAAGTGTCTTTTTCTGTGTGACTTATTTCACTTAGAATCGTCGTACCTAAATCCACTCATCGTGCTGCTACTAGCCTTATGACGTGGATTTCATGGCTGAGTGATATTCCATTGTACATGAGGACCACCACTTCTTTATCCATTTTTCTCTTTCCTAGGATATTTAAGGTGTAATGAAGTGGGGGTTCTTGTCAACAGAGCAGCCCTAAACTTTGGGGTGCCTGTGTCTTGCTGATTTTTAGTTTTCCCAATTTATACGCCCATGAGTGGAAGTGCCCTATGCTCTCCAAGCTGTGTTTTTTAGATGTTTCAGAACACACCGTACACTTCTCCGGAGTGGCTGTTGGCAATTTACATCCCACCCATCAGCGTAGCAAGGCTCCCATTTCTCCATGGCCGGTCCTGCATTTCTGGTTTGGACACTTTTTTCCGCATGGCCCTTTTGCCCGCTGGGAAGCGAGACTTCTTTGGAGCGCTGATTGGCCTTTCCAGGTTGCTTGGTTGGCCAAAAAGGGCGTATGCGTTTTTTCCTGAATATATTCAGGAAAAAACGCATATGCCCTTTTTGGCCAAGGGCATCATTGTCCACGTTTTGCCGCTTTTCATGTGCTTTCAAGGCGATTCGAATCTACCTCCTGAAATCTGTTTCCTGCAATTCTGCCTTGCTTTCAAAGCCTCTTCGTTGCCTTCCCTTAATATATTTGTGGACGAGAGGTATCATTTAAAACTCTGCAGGTTTGTGAATTGCAGTGCCCCTGAGCTCCATTTTTCAACTCGCTTTTTTGGGAGCTGGCCGCAAAAGCGCAGGATTGCTTCAGGCCCTCTTCTGGTTCTGGGGGGCAGGCTGAGCTTGTGCTTAATTCTTCTTCCTGATGGGAAAATAGAGTGACCTGTGCCTGTCCCAACACCTAGAGCTAGTCTCTCATTGGTTCCCCCTCTTCCCGTTCATCCTCAGGACAAATTGCAACCTGTACGGAACAGGAGGTTAAAGGTGCTGATTCTCCAAGGAGGGAGATGGCTAGTAAATCGGCTGGAATGGCGAACCCGAGCAAAGGAGATGAGAAATGAGGTGCGTTTTAGAAACCTTTCCCGATCACACGGTGTACCATCTTCTGGGTTTCTCATGCCTGTCTTCGACGTAGGAAGATGCCCTTGAACCTGGAGATTTGGGACCCATGGGATGGGTACCATGCAGTATTACTTGAAAGGGTCTGCGTTGGCTCACCCAACCTCACCGAACCTCTCAGCCCCAAGAGTGTCCACCCTTATGTCTCAATCAGCTGTGGGTCTAGATATGGTCAATCCAGGTTGCATCACAGCCCCTGAACGAATTTTGTAAGAATTTCTCTCTCTTTCACTGCCTTTGTTTCACGGGTTTTGAAAAGTAATTTATTTTTATAATGGGGTTTAGCTGCTTTTCACGGCTGTGTTTATGCCGCTTTACACCCCCTTGACTCACTTACAGAGAGATATCAATACATAGGTTTGAAGATTCTTACTAGTCAGATATATTCTTGTGCGGTGAATAGGGGGTGTTGAGTCCAGTTCACTGAAAAAGGAATAGGTCTTGTCTCTTACATATTGGGTTTATGGAACGGTATCTGAGCTAATTTGAAACCCTTGTTTTATGCATCACCCCACCTCACCTTTCCCGTTCAGCAGCCATAGTGTGTTTTCTGAACGTGTGACTCTGTTCTGTTTTGTAATTCAGTTCAAGTGTAGCGGTTTTTACATTCCCTCTCTAAGTGATATCTTATGATAAGTGTCTTTTTCTGTGTGACTTATTTCACTTAGAATCGTCGTACCTAAATCCACTCATCGTGCTGCTACTAGCCTTATGACGTGGATTTCATGGCTGAGTGATATTCCATTGTACATGAGGACCACCACTTCTTTATCCATTTTTCTCTTTCCTAGGATATTTAAGGTGTAATGAAGTGGGGGTTCTTGTCAACAGAGCAGCCCTAAACTTTGGGGTGCCTGTGTCTTGCTGATTTTTAGTTTTCCCAATTTATACGCCCATGAGTGGAAGTGCCCTATGCTCTCCAAGCTGTGTTTTTTAGATGTTTCAGAACACACCGTACACTTCTCCGGAGTGGCTGTTGGCAATTTACATCCCACCCATCAGCGTAGCAAGGCTCCCATTTCTCCATGGCCGGTCCTGCATTTCTGGTTTGGACACTTTTTTCCGCATGGCCCTTTTGCCCGCTGGGAAGCGAGACTTCTTTGGAGCGCTGATTGGCCTTTCCAGGTTGCTTGGTTGGCCAAAAAGGGCGTATGCGTTTTTTCCTGAATATATTCAGGAAAAAACGCATACGCCCTTTTTGGCCAAGGGCATCATTGTCCACGTTTTGCCGCTTTTCATGTGCTTTCAAGGCGATTCGAATCTACCTCCTGAAATCTGTTTCCTGCAATTCTGCCTTGCTTTCAAAGCCTCTTCGTTGCCTTCCCTTAATATATTTGTGGACGAGAGGTATCATTTAAAACTCTGCAGGTTTGTGAATTGCAGTGCCCCTGAGCTCCATTTTTCAACTCGCTTTTTTGGGAGCTGGCCGCAAAAGCACAGGATTGCTTCAGGCCCTCTTCTGGTTCTGGGGGGCAGGCTGAGCTTGTGCTTAATTCTTCTTCCTGATGGGAAATTAGAGTGACCTGTGCCTGTCCCAACACCTAGAGCTAGTCTCTCATTGGTTCCCCCTCTTCCCGTTCATCCTCAGGACAAATTGCAACCTGTACGGAACAGGAGGTTAAAGGTGCTGATTCTCCAAGGAGGGAGATGGCTAGTAAATCGGCTGGAATGGCGAACCCGAGCAAAGGAGATGAGAAATGAGGTGCGTTTTAGAAACCTTTCCCGATCACACGGTGTACCATCTTCTGGGTTTCTCATGCCTGTTTTCGACGTAGGAAGATGCCCTTGAACCTGGAGATTTGGGACCCATGGGATGGGTACCATGCAGTATTACTTGAAAGGGTCTGCGTTGGCTCACCCAACCTCACCGAACCTCTCAGCCCCAAGAGTGTCCACCCTTATGTCTCAATCAGCTGTGGGTCTAGATATGGTCAATCCAGGTTGCATCACAGCCCCTGAACGAATTTTGTAAGAATTTCTCTCTCTTTCACTGCCTTTGTTTCACGGGTTTTGAAAAGTAATTTATTTTTATAATGGGGTTTAGCTGCTTTTCACGGCTGTGTTTATGCCGCTTTACACCCCCTTGACTCACTTACAGAGAGATATCAATACATAGGTTTGAAGATTCTTACTAGTCAGATATATTCTTGTGCGGTGAATAGGGGGTGTTGAGTCCAGTTCACTGAAAAAGGAATAGGTCTTGTCTCTTACATATTGGGTTTATGGAACGGTATCTGAGCTAATTTGAAACCCTTGTTTTATGCATCACCCCACCTCACCTTTCCCGTTCAGCAGCCATAGTGTGTTTTCTGAACGTGTGACTCTGTTCTGTTTTGTAATTCAGTTCAAGTGTAGCGGTTTTTATATTCCCTCTCTAAGTGATATCTTATGATAAGTGTCTTTTTCTGTGTGACTTATTTCACTTAGAATCGTCGTACCTAAATCCACTCATCGTGCTGCTACTAGCCTTATGACGTGGATTTCATGGCTGAGTGATATTCCATTATACATGAGGACCACCACTTCTTTATCCATTTTTCTCTTTCCTAGGATATTTAAGGTGTAATGAAGTGGGGGTTCTTGTCAACAGAGCAGCCCTAAACTTTGGGGTGCCTGTGTCTTGCTGATTTTTAGTTTTCCCAATTTATACGCCCATGAGTGGAAGTGCCCTATGCTCTCCAAGCTGTGTTTTTTAGATGTTTCAGAACACACCGTACACTTCTCCGGAGTGGCTGTTGGCAATTTACATCCCACCCATCAGCGTAGCAAGGCTCCCATTTCTCCATGGCCGGTCCTGCATTTCTGGTTTGGACACTTTTTTCCGCATGGCCCTTTTGCCCGCTGGGAAGCGAGACTTCTTTGGAGCACTGATTGGCCTTTCCAGGTTGCTTGGTTGGCCAAAAAGGGCGTATGCGTTTTTTCCTGAATATATTCAGGAAAAAACGCATACGCCCTTTTTGGCCAAGGGCATCATTGTCCACGTTTTGCCGCTTTTCATGTGCTTTCAAGGCGATTCGAATCTACCTCCTGAAATCTGTTTCCTGCAATTCTGCCTTGCTTTCAAAGCCTCTTCGTTGCCTTCCCTTAATATATTTGTGGACGAGAGGTATCATTTAAAACTCTGCAGGTTTGTGAATTGCAGTGCCCCTGAGCTCCATTTTTCAACTCGCTTTTTTGGGAGCTGGCCGCAAAAGCACAGGATTGCTTCAGGCCCTCTTCTGGTTCTGGGGGGCAGGCTGAGCTTGTGCTTAATTCTTCTTCCTGATGGGAAATTAGAGTGACCTGTGCCTGTCCCAACACCTAGAGCTAGTCTCTCATTGGTTCCCCCTCTTCCCGTTCATCCTCAGGACAAATTGCAACCTGTACGGAACAGGAGGTTAAAGGTGCTGATTCTCCAAGGAGGGAGATGGCTAGTAAATCGGCTGGAATGGCGAACCCGAGCAAAGGAGATGAGAAATGAGGTGCGTTTTAGAAACCTTTCCCGATCACACGGTGTACCATCTTCTGGGTTTCTCATGCCTGTTTTCGACGTAGGAAGATGCCCTTGAACCTGGAGATTTGGGACCCATGGGATGGGTACCATGCAGTATTACTTGAAAGGGTCTGCGTTGGCTCACCCAACCTCACCGAACCTCTCAGCCCCAAGAGTGTCCACCCTTATGTCTCAATCAGCTGTGGGTCTAGATATGGTCAATCCAGGTTGCATCACAGCCCCTGAACGAATTTTGTAAGAATTTCTCTCTCTTTCACTGCCTTTGTTTCACGGGTTTTGAAAAGTAATTTATTTTTATAATGGGGTTTAGCTGCTTTTCACGGCTGTGTTTATGCCGCTTTACACCCCCTTGACTCACTTACAGAGAGATATCAATACATAGGTTTGAAGATTCTTACTAGTCAGATATATTCTTGTGCGGTGAATAGGGGGTGTTGAGTCCAGTTCACTGAAAAAGGAATAGGTCTTGTCTCTTACATATTGGGTTTATGGAACGGTATCTGAGCTAATTTGAAACCCTTGTTTTATGCATCACCCCACCTCACCTTTCCCGTTCAGCAGCCATAGTGTGTTTTCTGAACGTGTGACTCTGTTCTGTTTTGTAATTCAGTTCAAGTGTAGCGGTTTTTACATTCCCTCTCTAAGTGATATCTTAGGATAAGTGTCTTTTTCTGTGTGACTTATTTCACTTAGAATCGTCGTACCTAAATCCACTCATCGTGCTGCTACTAGCCTTATGACGTGGATTTCATGGCTGAGTGATATTCCATTGTACATGAGGACCACCACTTCTTTATCCATTTTTCTCTTTCCTAGGATATTTAAGGTGTAATGAAGTGGGGGTTCTTGTCAACAGAGCAGCCCTAAACTTTGGGGTGCCTGTGTCTTGCTGATTTTTAGTTTTCCCAATTTATACGCCCATGAGTGGAAGTGCCCTATGCTCTCCAAGCTGTGTTTTTTAGATGTTTCAGAACACACCGTACACTTCTCCGGAGTGGCTGTTGGCAATTTACATCCCACCCATCAGCGTAGCAAGGCTCCCATTTCTCCATGGCCGGTCCTGCATTTCTGGTTTGGACACTTTTTTCCGCATGGCCCTTTTGCCCGCTGGGAAGCGAGACTTCTTTGGAGCGCTGATTGGCCTTTCCAGGTTGCTTGGTTGGCCAAAAAGGGCGTATGCGTTTTTTCCTGAATATATTCAGGAAAAAACGCATACGCCCTTTTTGGCCAAGGGCATCATTGTCCACGTTTTGCCGCTTTTCATGTGCTTTCAAGGCGATTCGAATCTACCTCCTGAAATCTGTTTCCTGCAATTCTGCCTTGCTTTCAAAGCCTCTTCGTTGCCTTCCCTTAATATATTTGTGGACGAGAGGTATCATTTAAAACTCTGCAGGTTTGTGAATTGCAGTGCCCCTGAGCTCCATTTTTCAACTCGCTTTTTTGGGAGCTGGCCGCAAAAGCACAGGATTGCTTCAGGCCCTCTTCTGGTTCTGGGGGGCAGGCTGAGCTTGTGCTTAATTCTTCTTCCTGATGGGAAATTAGAGTGACCTGTGCCTGTCCCAACACCTAGAGCTAGTCTCTCATTGGTTCCCCCTCTTCCCGTTCATCCTCAGGACAAATTGCAACCTGTACGGAACAGGAGGTTAAAGGTGCTGATTCTCCAAGGAGGGAGATGGCTAGTAAATCGGCTGGAATGGCGAACCCGAGCAAAGGAGATGAGAAATGAGGTGCGTTTTAGAAACCTTTCCCGATCACACGGTGTACCATCTTCTGGGTTTCTCATGCCTGTTTTCGACGTAGGAAGATGCCCTTGAACCTGGAGATTTGGGACCCATGGGATGGGTACCATGCAGTATTACTTGAAAGGGTCTGCGTTGGCTCACCCAACCTCACCGAACCTCTCAGCCCCAAGAGTGTCCACCCTTATGTCTCAATCAGCTGTGGGTCTAGATATGGTCAATCCAGGTTGCATCACAGCCCCTGAACGAATTTTGTAAGAATTTCTCTCTCTTTCACTGCCTTTGTTTCACGGGTTTTGAAAAGTAATTTATTTTTATAATGGGGTTTAGCTGCTTTTCACGGCTGTGTTTATGCCGCTTTACACCCCCTTGACTCACAGAGAGATATCAATACATAGGTTTGAAGATTCTTACTAGTCAGATATATTCTTGTGCGGTGAATAGGGGGTGTTGAGTCCAGTTCACTGAAAAAGGAATAGGTCTTGTCTCTTACATATTGGGTTTATGGAACGGTATCTGAGCTAATTTGAAACCCTTGTTTTATGCATCACCCCACCTCACCTTTCCCGTTCAGCAGCCATAGTGTGTTTTCTGAACGTGTGACTCTGTTCTGTTTTGTAATTCAGTTCAAGTGTAGCGGTTTTTACATTCCCTCTCTAAGTGATATCTTATGATAAGTGTCTTTTTCTGTGTGACTTATTTCACTTAGAATCGTCGTACCTAAATCCACTCATCGTGCTGCTACTAGCCTTATGACGTGGATTTCATGGCTGAGTGATATTCCATTATACATGAGGACCACCACTTCTTTATCCATTTTTCTCTTTCCTAGGATATTTAAGGTGTAATGAAGTGGGGGTTCTTGTCAACAGAGCAGCCCTAAACTTTGGGGTGCCTGTGTCTTGCTGATTTTTAGTTTTCCCAATTTATACGCCCATGAGTGGAAGTGCCCTATGCTCTCCAAGCTGTGTTTTTTAGATGTTTCAGAACACACCGTACACTTCTCCGGAGTGGCTGTTGGCAATTTACATCCCACCCATCAGCGTAGCAAGGCTCCCATTTCTCCATGGCCGGTCCTGCATTTCTGGTTTGGACACTTTTTTCCGCATGGCCCTTTTGCCCGCTGGGAAGCGAGACTTCTTCGGAGCGCTGATTGGCCTTTCCAGGTTGCTTGGTTGGCCAAAAAGGGCGTATGCGTTTTTTCCTGAATATATTCAGGAAAAAACGCATACGCCCTTTTTGGCCAAGGGCATCATTGTCCACGTTTTGCCGCTTTTCATGTGCTTTCAAGGCGATTCGAATCTACCTCCTGAAATCTGTTTCCTGCAATTCTGCCTTGCTTTCAAAGCCTCTTCGTTGCCTTCCCTTAATATATTTGTGGACGAGAGGTATCATTTAAAACTCTGCAGGTTTGTGAATTGCAGTGCCCCTGAGCTCCATTTTTCAACTCGCTTTTTTGGGAGCTGGCCGCAAAAGCGCAGGATTGCTTCAGGCCCTCTTCTGGTTCTGGGGGGCAGGCTGAGCTTGTGCTTAATTCTTCTTCCTGATGGGAAAATAGAGTGACCTGTGCCTGTCCCAACACCTAGAGCTAGTCTCTCATTGGTTCCCCCTCTTCCCGTTCATCCTCAGGACAAATTGCAACCTGTACGGAACAGGAGGTTAAAGGTGCTGATTCTCCAAGGAGGGAGATGGCTAGTAAATCGGCTGGAATGGCGAACCCGAGCAAAGGAGATGAGAAATGAGGTGCGTTTTAGAAACCTTTCCCGATCACACGGTGTACCATCTTCTGGGTTTCTCATGCCTGTTTTCGACGTAGGAAGATGCCCTTGAACCTGGAGATTTGGGACCCATGGGATGGGTACCATGCAGTATTACTTGAAAGGGTCTGCGTTGGCTCACCCAACCTCACCGAACCTCTCAGCCCCAAGAGTGTCCACCCTTATGTCTCAATCAGCTGTGGGTCTAGATATGGTCAATCCAGGTTGCATCACAGCCCCTGAACGAATTTTGTAAGAATTTCTCTCTCTTTCACTGCCTTTGTTTCACGGGTTTTGAAAAGTAATTTATTTTTATAATGGGGTTTAGCTGCTTTTCACGGCTGTGTTTATGCCGCTTTACACCCCCTTGACTCACTTACAGAGAGATATCAATACATAGGTTTGAAGATTCTTACTAGTCAGATATATTCTTGTGCGGTGAATAGGGGGTGTTGAGTCCAGTTCACTGAAAAAGGAATAGGTCTTGTCTCTTACATATTGGGTTTATGGAACGGTATCTGAGCTAATTTGAAACCCTTGTTTTATGCATCACCCCACCTCACCTTTCCCGTTCAGCAGCCATAGTGTGTTTTCTGAACGTGTGACTCTGTTCTGTTTTGTAATTCAGTTCAAGTGTAGCGGTTTTTACATTCCCTCTCTAAGTGATATCTTAGGATAAGTGTCTTTTTCTGTGTGACTTATTTCACTTAGAATCGTCGTACCTAAATCCACTCATCGTGCTGCTACTAGCCTTATGACGTGGATTTCATGGCTGAGTGATATTCCATTGTACATGAGGACCACCACTTCTTTATCCATTTTTCTCTTTCCTAGGATATTTAAGGTGTAATGAAGTGGGGGTTCTTGTCAACAGAGCAGCCCTAAACTTTGGGGTGCCTGTGTCTTGCTGATTTTTAGTTTTCCCAATTTATACGCCCATGAGTGGAAGTGCCCTATGCTCTCCAAGCTGTGTTTTTTAGATGTTTCAGAACACACCGTACACTTCTCCGGAGTGGCTGTTGGCAATTTACATCCCACCCATCAGCGTAGCAAGGCTCCCATTTCTCCATGGCCGGTCCTGCATTTCTGGTTTGGACACTTTTTTCCGCATGGCCCTTTTGCCCGCTGGGAAGCGAGACTTCTTTGGAGCGCTGATTGGCCTTTCCAGGTTGCTTGGTTGGCCAAAAAGGGCGTATGCGTTTTTTCCTGAATATATTCAGGAAAAAACGCATACGCCCTTTTTGGCCAAGGGCATCATTGTCCACGTTTTGCCGCTTTTCATGTGCTTTCAAGGCGATTCGAATCTACCTCCTGAAATCTGTTTCCTGCAATTCTGCCTTGCTTTCAAAGCCTCTTCGTTGCCTTCCCTTAATATATTTGTGGACGAGAGGTATCATTTAAAACTCTGCAGGTTTGTGAATTGCAGTGCCCCTGAGCTCCATTTTTCAACTCGCTTTTTTGGGAGCTGGCCGCAAAAGCACAGGATTGCTTCAGGCCCTCTTCTGGTTCTGGGGGGCAGGCTGAGCTTGTGCTTAATTCTTCTTCCTGATGGGAAATTAGAGTGACCTGTGCCTGTCCCAACACCTAGAGCTAGTCTCTCATTGGTTCCCCCTCTTCCCGTTCATCCTCAGGACAAATTGCAACCTGTACGGAACAGGAGGTTAAAGGTGCTGATTCTCCAAGGAGGGAGATGGCTAGTAAATCGGCTGGAATGGCGAACCCGAGCAAAGGAGATGAGAAATGAGGTGCGTTTTAGAAACCTTTCCCGATCACACGGTGTACCATCTTCTGGGTTTCTCATGCCTGTTTTCGACGTAGGAAGATGCCCTTGAACCTGGAGATTTGGGACCCATGGGATGGGTACCAGGCAGTATTACTTGAAAGGGTCTGCGTTGGCTCACCCAACCTCACCGAACCTCTCAGCCCCAAGAGTGTCCACCCTTATGTCTCAATCAGCTGTGGGTCTAGATATGGTCAATCCAGGTTGCATCACAGCCCCTGAACGAATTTTGTAAGAATTTCTCTCTCTTTCACTGCCTTTGTTTCACGGGTTTTGAAAAGTAATTTATTTTTATAATGGGGTTTAGCTGCTTTTCACGGCTGTGTTTATGCCGCTTTACACCCCCTTGACTCACTTACAGAGAGATATCAATACATAGGTTTGAAGATTCTTACTAGTCAGATATATTCTTGTGCGGTGAATAGGGGGTGTTGAGTCCAGTTCACTGAAAAAGGAATAGGTCTTGTCTCTTACATATTGGGTTTATGGAACGGTATCTGAGCTAATTTGAAACCCTTGTTTTATGCATCACCCCACCTCACCTTTCCCGTTCAGCAGCCATAGTGTGTTTTCTGAACGTGTGACTCTGTTCTGTTTTGTAATTCAGTTCAAGTGTAGCGGTTTTTACATTCCCTCTCTAAGTGATATCTTATGATAAGTGTCTTTTTCTGTGTGACTTATTTCACTTAGAATCGTCGTACCTAAATCCACTCATCGTGCTGCTACTAGCCTTATAACGTGGATTTCCTGGCTGAGTGATATTCCATTGTACATGAGGACCACCACTTCTTTATCCATTTTTCTCTTTCCTAGGATATTTAAGGTGTAATGAAGTGGGGGTTCTGGTCAACAGAGCAGCCCTAAACTTTGGGGTGCCTGTGTCTTGCTGATTTTTAGTTTTCCCAATTTATACGCCCATGAGTGGAAGTGCCCTATGCTCTCCAAGCTGTGTTTTTTAGATGTTTCAGAACACACCGTACACTTCTCCGGAGTGGCTGTTGGCAAGTTACATCCCACCCATCAGCGTAGCAAGGCTCCCATTTCTCCATGGCCGGTCCTGCATTTCTGGTTTGGACATTTTTTTCCGCATGGCCCTTTTGCCCGCTGGGAAGCGAGACTTCTTTGGAGCGCTGATTGGCCTTTCCAGGTTGCTTGGTTGGCCAAAAAGGGCGTATGCGTTTTTTCCTGAATATATTCAGGAAAAAACGCATACGCCCTTTTTGGCCAAGGGCATCATTGTCCACGTTTTGCCGCTTTTCATGTGCTTTCAAGGCGATTCGAATCTACCTCCTGAAATCTGTTTCCTGCAATTCTGCCTTGCTTTCAAAGCCTCTTCGTTGCCTTCCCTTAATATATTTGTGGACGAGAGGTATCATTTAAAACTCTGCAGGTTTGTGAATTGCAGTGCCCCTGAGCTCCATTTTTCAACTCGCTTTCTTGGGAGCTGGCCGCCAAAGCGCAGGATTGCTTCAGGCCCTCTTATGGTTCTGGGGGGCAGGCTGAGCTTGTGCTTAATTCTTCTTCCTGATGGGAAAATAGAGTGACCTGTGCCTGTCCCAACACCTAGAGCTAGTCTCTCATTGGTTCCCCCTCTTCCCGTTCATCCTCAGGACAAATTGCAACCTGTACGGAACAGGAGGTTAAAGGTGCTGATTCTCCAAGGAGGGAGATGGCTAGTAAATCGGCTGGAATGGCGAACCCGAGCAAAGGAGATGAGAAATGAGGTGCGTTTTAGAAACCTTTCCCGATCACACCGTGTACCATCTTCTGGGTTTCTCATGCCTGTTTTCGACGTAGGAAGATGCCCTTGAACCTGGAGATTTGGGACCCATGGGATGGGTACCAGGCAGTATTACTTGAAAGGGTCTGCGTTGGCTCACCCAACCTCACCGAACCTCTCAGCCCCAAGAGTGTCCACCCTTATGTCTCAATCAGCTGTGGGTCTAGATATGGTCAATCCAGGTTGCATCACAGCCCCTGAACGAATTTTGTAAGAATTTCTCTCTCTTTCACTGCCTTTGTTTCACGGGTTTTGAAAAGTAATTTATTTTTATAATGGGGTTTAGCTGCTTTTCACGGCTGTGTTTATGCCGCTTTACACCCCCTTGACTCACTTACAGAGAGATATCAATACATAGGTTTGAAGATTCTTACTAGTCAGATATATTCTTGTGCGGTGAATAGGGGGTGTTGAGTCCAGTTCACTGAAAAAGGAATAGGTCTTGTCTCTTACATATTGGGTTTATGGAACGGTATCTGAGCTAATTTGAAACCCTTGTTTTATGCATCACCCCACCTCACCTTTCCCGTTCAGCAGCCATAGTGTGTTTTCTGAACGTGTGACTCTGTTCTGTTTTGTAATTCAGTTCAAGTGTAGCGGTTTTTACATTCCCTCTCTAAGTGATATCTTATGATAAGTGTCTTTTTCTGTGTGACTTATTTCACTTAGAATCGTCGTACCTAAATCCACTCATCGTGCTGCTACTAGCCTTATGACGTGGATTTCCTGGCTGAGTGATATTCCATTGTACATGAGGACCACCACTTCTTTATCCATTTTTCTCCTTCCTAGGATATTTAAGGTGTAATGAAGTGGGGGTTCTGGTCAACAGAGCAGCCGTAAACTTTGGGGTGCCTGTGTCTTGCTGATTTTTAGTTTTCCCAATTTATACGCCCATGAGTGGAAGTGCCCTATGCTCTCCAAGCTGTGTTTTTTAGATGTTTCAGAACACACCGTACACTTCTCCGGAGTGGCTGTTGGCAAGTTACATCCCACCCATCAGCGTAGCAAGGCTCCCATTTCTCCATGGCCGGTCCTGCATTTCTGGTTTGGACACTTTTTTCCGCATGGCCCTTTTGCCCGCTGGGAAGCGAGACTTCTTTGGAGCGCTGATTGGCCTTTCCAGGTTGCTTGGTTGGCCAAAAAGGGCGTATGCGTTTTTTCCTGAATATATTCAGGAAAAAACGCATACGCCCTTTTTGGCCAAGGGCATCATTGTCCACGTTTTGCCGCTTTTCATGTGCTTTCAAGGCGATTCGAATCTACCTCCTGAAATCTGTTTCCTGCAATTCTGCCTTGCTTTCAAAGCCTCTTCGTTGCCTTCCCTTAATATATTTGTGGACGAGAGGTATCATTTAAAACTCTGCAGGTTTGTGAATTGCAGTGCCCCTGAGCTCCATTTTTCAACTCGCTTTCTTGGGAGCTGGCCGCCAAAGCGCAGGATTGCTTCAGGCCCTCTTATGGTTCTGGGGGGCAGGCTGAGCTTGTGCTTAATTCTTCTTCCTGATGGGAAAATAGAGTGACCTGTGCCTGTCCCAACAACTAGAGCTAGTCTCTCATTGGTTCCCCCTCTTCCCGTTCATCCTCAGGACAAATTGCAACCTGTACGGAACAGGAGGTTAAAGGTGCTGATTCTCCAAGGAGGGAGATGGCTAGTAAATCGGCTGGAATGGCGAACCCGAGCAAAGGAGATGAGAAATGAGGTGCGTTTTAGAAACCTTTCCCGATCACACCGTGTACCATCTTCTGGGTTTCTCATGCCTGTTTTCGACGTAGGAAGATGCCCTTGAACCTGGAGATTTGGGACCCATGGGATGGGTACCAGGCAGTATTACTTGAAAGGGTCTGCGTTGGCTCACCCAACCTCACCGAACCTCTCAGCCCCAAGAGTGTCCACCCTTATGTCTCAATCAGCTGTGGGTCTAGATATGGTCAATCCAGGTTGCATCACAGCCCCTGAACGAATTTTGTAAGAATTTCTCTCTCTTTCACTGCCTTTGTTTCACGGGTTTTGAAAAGTAATTTATTTTTATAATGGGGTTTAGCTGCTTTTCACGGCTGTGTTTATGCCGCTTTACACCCCCTTGACTCACTTACAGAGAGATATCAATACATAGGTTTGAAGATTCTTACTAGTCAGATATATTCTTGTGCGGTGAATAGGGGGTGTTGAGTCCAGTTCACTGAAAAAGGAATAGGTCTTGTCTCTTACATATTGGGTTTATGGAACGGTATCTGAGCTAATTTGAAACCCTTGTTTTATGCATCACCCCACCTCACCTTTCCCGTTCAGCAGCCATAGTGTGTTTTCTGAACGTGTGACTCTGTTCTATTTTGTAATTCAGTTCAAGTGTAGCGGTTTTTACATTCCCTCTCTAAGTGATATCTTATGATAAGTGTCTTTTTCTGTGTGACTTATTTCACTTAGAATCGTCGTACCTAAATCCACTCATCGTGCTGCTACTAGCCTTATGACGTGGATTTCATGGCTGAGTGATATTCCATTGTACATGAGGACCACCACTTCTTTATCCATTTTTCTCTTTCCTAGGATATTTAAGGTGTAATGAAGTGGGGGTTCTTGTCAACAGAGCAGCCCTAAACTTTGGGGTGCCTGTGTCTTGCTGATTTTTAGTTTTCCCAATTTATACGCCCATGAGTGGAAGTGCCCTATGCTCTCCAAGCTGTGGTTTTTAGATGTTTCAGAACACACCGTACACTTCTCCAGAGTGGCTGTTGGCAAGTTACATCCCACCCATCAGCGTAGCAAGGCTCCCATTTCTCCATGGCCGGTCCTGCATTTCTGGTTTGGACACTTTTTTCCGCATGGCCCTTTTGCCCGCTGGGAAGCGAGACTTCTTTGGAGCGCTGATTGGCCTTTCCAGGTTGCTTGGTTGGCCAAAAAGGGCGTATGCGTTTTTTCCTGAATATATTCAGGAAAAAACGCATACGCCCTTTTTGGCCAAGGGCATCATTGTCCACGTTTTGCCGCTTTTCATGTGCTTTCAAGGCGATTCGAATCTACCTCCTGAAATCTGTTTCCTGCAATTCTGCCTTGCTTTCAAAGCCTCTTCGTTGCCTTCCCTTAATATATTTGTGGACGAGAGGTATCATTTAAAACTCTGCAGGTTTGTGAATTGCAGTGCCCCTGAGCTCCATTTTTCAACTCGCTTTCTTGGGAGCTGGCCGCAAAAGCGCAGGATTGCTTCAGGCCCTCTTATGGTTCTGGGGGGCAGGCTGAGCTTGTGCTTAATTCTTCTTCCTGATGGGAAAATAGAGTGACCTGTGCCTGTCCCAACACCTAGAGCTAGTCTCTCATTGGTTCCCCCTCTTCCCGTTCATCCTCAGGACAAATTGCAACCTGTACGGAACAGGAGGTTAAAGGTGCTGATTCTCCAAGGAGGGAGATGGCTAGTAAATCGGCTGGAATGGCGAACCCGAGCAAAGGAGATGAGAAATGAGGTGCGTTTTAGAAACCTTTCCCGATCACACCGTGTACCATCTTCTGGGTTTCTCATGCCTGTTTTCGACGTAGGAAGATGCCCTTGAACCTGGAGATTTGGGACCCATGGGATGGGTACCAGGCAGTATTACTTGAAAGGGTCTGCGTTGGCTCACCCAACCTCACCGAACCTCTCAGCCCCAAGAGTGTCCACCCTTATGTCTCAATCAGCTGTGGGTCTAGATATGGTCAATCCAGGTTGCATCACAGCCCCTGAACGAATTTTGTAAGAATTTCTCTCTCTTTCACTGTCTTTGTTTCACGGGTTTTGAAAAGTAATTTATTTTTATAATGGGGTTTAGCTGCTTTTCACGGCTGTGTTTATACCGCTTTACACCCCCTTGACTCACTTACAGAGAGATATCAATACATAGGTTTGAAGATTCTTACTAGTCAGATATATTCTTGTGCGGTGAATAGGGGGTGTTGAGTCCAGTTCACTGAAAAAGGAATAGGTCTTGTCTCTTACATATTGGGTTTATGGAACGGTATCTGAGCTAATTTGAAACCCTTGTTTTATGCATCACCCCACCTCACCTTTCCCGTTCAGCAGCCATAGTGTGTTTTCTGAACGTGTGACTCTATTCTGTTTTGTAATTCAGTTCAAGTGTAGCGGTTTTTACATTCCCTCTCTAAGTGATATCTTATGATAAGTGTCTTTTTCTGTGTGACTTATTTCACTTAGAATCGTCGTACCTAAATCCACTCATCGTGCTGCTACTAGCCTTATGACGTTGATTTCATGGCTGAGTGATATTCCATTGTACATGAGGACCACCACTTCTTTATCCATTTTTCTCTTTCCTAGGATATTTAAGGTGTAATGAAGTGGGGGTTCTTGTCAACAGAGCAGCCCTAAACTTTGGGGTGCCTGTGTCTTGCTGATTTTTAGTTTTCCCAATTTATACGCCCATGAGTGGAAGTGCCCTATGCTCTCCAAGCTGTGTTTTTTAGATGTTTCAGAACACACCGTACACTTCTCCAGAGTGGCTGTTGGCAAGTTACATCCCACCCATCAGCGTAGCAAGGCTCCCATTTCTCCATGGCCGGTCCTGCATTTCTGGTTTGGACACTTTTTTCCGCATGGCCCTTTTGCCCGCTGGGAAGCGAGACTTCTTTGGAGTGCTGATTGGCCTTTCCAGGTTGCTTGGTTGGCCAAAAAGGGCGTATGCGTTTTTTCCTGAATATATTCAGGAAAAAACGCATACGCCCTTTTTGGCCAAGGGCATCATTGTCCACGTTTTGCCGCTTTTCATGTGCTTTCAAGGCGATTCGAATCTACCTCCTGAAATCTGTTTCCTGCAATTCTGCCTTGCTTTCAAAGCCTCTTCGTTGCCTTCCCTTAATATATTTGTGGACGAGAGGTATCATTTAAAACTCTGCAGGTTTGTGAATTGCAGTGCCCCTGAGCTCCATTTTTCAACTCGCTTTCTTGGGAGCTGGCCGCAAAAGCGCAGGATTGCTTCAGGCCCTCTTATGGTTCTGGGGGGCAGGCTGAGCTTGTGCTTAATTCTTCTTCCTGATGGGAAAATAGAGTGACCTGTGCCTGTCCCAACACCTAGAGCTAGTCTCTCATTGGTTCCCCCTCTTCCCGTTCATCCTCAGGACAAATTGCAACCTGTACGGAACAGGAGGTTAAAGGTGCTGATTCTCCAAGGAGGGAGATGGCTAGTAAATCGGCTGGAATGGCGAACCCGAGCAAAGGAGATGAGAAATGAGGTGCGTTTTAGAAACCTTTCCCGATCACACCGTGTACCATCTTCTGGGTTTCTCATGCCTGTTTTCGACGTAGGAAGATGCCCTTGAACCTGGAGATTTGGGACCCATGGGATGGGTACCAGGCAGTATTACTTGAAAGGGTCTGCGTTGGCTCACCCAACCTCACCGAACCTCTCAGCCCCAACAGTGTCCACCCTTATGTCTCAATCAGCTGTGGGTCTAGATATGGTCAATCCAGGTTGCATCACAGCCCCTGAACGAATTTTGTAAGAATTTCTCTCTCTTTCACTGTCTTTGTTTCACGGGTTTTGAAAAGTAATTTATTTTTATAATGGGGTTTAGCTGCTTTTCACGGCTGTGTTTATACCGCTTTACACCCCCTTGACTCACTTACAGAGAGATATCAATACATAGGTTTGAAGATTCTTACTAGTCAGATATATTCTTGTGCGGTGAATAGGGGGTGTTGAGTCCAGTTCACTGAAAAAGGAATAGGTCTTGTCTCTTACATATTGGGTTTATGGAACGGTATCTGAGCTAATTTGAAACCCTTGTTTTATGCATCACCCCACATCACCTTTCCCGTTCAGCAGCCATAGTGTGTTTTCTGAACGTGTGACTCTGTTCTGTTTTGTAATTCAGTTCAAGTGTAGCGGTTTTTACATTCCCTCTCTAAGTGATATCTTATGATAAGTGTCTTTTTCTGTGTGACTTATTTCACTTAGAATCGTCGTACCTAAATCCACTCATCGTGCTGCTACTAGCCTTATGACGTGGATTTCATGGCTGAGTGATATTCCATTGTACATGAGGACCACCACTTCTTTATCCATTTTTCTCTTTCCTAGGATATTTAAGGTGTAATGAAGTGGGGGTTCTTGTCAACAGAGCAGCCCTAAACTTTGGGGTGCCTGTGTCTTGCTGATTTTTAGTTTTCCCAATTTATACGCCCATGAGTGGAAGTGCCCTATGCTCTCCAAGCTGTGTTTTTTAGATGTTTCAGAACACACCGTACACTTCTCCAGAGTGGCTGTTGGCAAGTTACATCCCACCCATCAGCGTAGCAAGGCTCCCATTTCTCCATGGCCGGTCCTGCATTTCTGGTTTGGACACTTTTTTCCGCATGGCCCTTTTGCCCGCTGGGAAGCGAGACTTCTTTGGAGCGCTGATTGGCCTTTCCAGGTTGCTTGGTTGGCCAAAAAGGGCGTATGCGTTTTTTCCTGAATATATTCAGGAAAAAACGCATACGCCCTTTTTGGCCAAGGGCATCATTGTCCACGTTTTGCCGCTTTTCATGTGCTTTCAAGGCGATTCGAATCTACCTCCTGAAATCTGTTTCCTGCAATTCTGCCTTGCTTTCAAAGCCTCTTCGTTGCCTTCCCTTAATATATTTGTGGACGAGAAGTATCATTTAAAACTCTGCAGGTTTGTGAATTGCAGTGCCCCTGAGCTCCATTTTTCAACTCGCTTTTTTGGGAGCTGGCCGCAAAAGCGCAGGATTGCTTCAGGCCCTCTTCTGGTTCTGGGGGGCAGGCTGAGCTTGTGCTTAATTCTTCTTCCTGATGGGAAAATAGAGTGACCTGTGCCTGTCCCAACACCTAGAGCTAGTCTCTCATTGGTTCCCCCTCTTCCCGTTCATCCTCAGGACAAATTGCAACCTGTACGGAACAGGAGGTTAAAGGTGCTGATTCTCCAAGGAGGGAGATGGCTAGTAAATCGGCTGGAATGGCGAACCCGAGCAAAGGAGATGAGAAATGAGGTGCGTTTTAGAAACCTTTCCCGATCACACGGTGTACCATCTTCTGGGTTTCTCATGCCTGTTTTCGACGTAGGAAGATGCCCTTGAACCTGGAGATTTGGGACCCATGGGATGGGTACCAGGCAGTATTACTTGAAAGGGTCTGCGTTGGCTCACCCAACCTCACCGAACCTCTCAGCCCCAAGAGTGTCCACCCTTATGTCTCAATCAGCTGTGGGTCTAGATATGGTCAATCCAGGTTGCATCACAGCCCCTGAACGAATTTTGTAAGAATTTCTCTCTCTTTCACTGCCTTTGTTTCACGGGTTTTGAAAAGTAATTTATTTTTATAATGGGGTTTAGCTGCTTTTCACGGCTGTGTTTATGCCGCTTTACACCCCCTTGACTCACTTACAGAGAGATATCAATACATAGGTTTGAAGATTCTTACTAGTCAGATATATTCTTGTGCGGTGAATAGGGGGTGTTGAGTCCAGTTCACTGAAAAAGGAATAGGTCTTGTCTCTTACATATTGGGTTTATGGAACGGTATCTGAGAAAATTTGAAACCCTTGTTTTATGCATCACCCCACCTCACCTTTCCCGTTCAGCAGCCATAGTGTGTTTTCTGAACGTGTGACTCTGTTCTGTTTTGTAATTCAGTTCAAGTGTAGCGGTTTTTACATTCCCTCTCTAAGTGATATCTTATGATAAGTGTCTTTTTCTGTGTGACTTATTTCACTTAGAATCGTCGTACCTAAATCCACTCATCGTGCTGCTACTAGCCTTATGACGTGGATTTCATGGCTGAGTGATATTCCATTGTACATGAGGACCACCACTTCTTTATCCATTTTTCTCTTTCCTAGGATATTTAAGGTGTAATGAAGTGGGGGTTCTTGTCAACAGAGCAGCCCTAAACTTTGGGGTGCCTGTGTCTTGCTGATTTTTAGTTTTCCCAATTTATACGCCCATGAGTGGAAGTGCCCTATGCTCTCCAAGCTGTGTTTTTTAGATGTTTCAGAACACACCGTACACTTCTCCAGAGTGGCTGTTGGCAAGTTACATCCCACCCATCAGCGTAGCAAGGCTCCCATTTCTCCATGGCCGGTCCTGCATTTCTGGTTTGGACACTTTTTTCCGCATGGCCCTTTTGCCCGCTGGGAAGCGAGACTTCTTTGGAGTGCTGATTGGCCTTTCCAGGTTGCTTGGTTGGCCAAAAAGGGCGTATGCGTTTTTTCCTGAATATATTCAGGAAAAAACGCATACGCCCTTTTTGGCCAAGGGCATCATTGTCCACGTTTTGCCGCTTTTCATGTGCTTTCAAGGCGATTCGAATCTACCTCCTGAAATCTGTTTCCTGCAATTCTGCCTTGCTTTCAAAGCCTCTTCGTTGCCTTCCCTTAATATATTTGTGGACGAGAGGTATCATTTAAAACTCTGCAGGTTTGTGAATTGCAGTGCCCCTGAGCTCCATTTTTCAACTCGCTTTCTTGGGAGCTGGCCGCAAAAGCGCAGGATTGCTTCAGGCCCTCTTATGGTTCTGGGGGGCAGGCTGAGCTTGTGCTTAATTCTTCTTCCTGATGGGAAAATAGAGTGACCTGTGCCTGTCCCAACACCTGGAGCTAGTCTCTCATTGGTTCCCCCTCTTCCCGTTCATCCTCAGGACAAATTGCAACCTGTACGGAACAGGAGGGTAAAGGTGCTGATTCTCCAAGGAGGGAGATGGCTAGTAAATCGGCTGGAATGGCGAACCCGAGCAAAGGAGATGAGAAATGAGGTGCGTTTTAGAAACCTTTCCCGATCACACCGTGTACCATCTTCTGGGTTTCTCATGCCTGTTTTCGACGTAGGAAGATGCCCTTGAACCTGGAGATTTGGGACCCATGGGATGGGTACCAGGCAGTATTACTTGAAAGGGTCTGCGTTGGCTCACCCAACCTCACCGAACCTCTCAGCCCCAACAGTGTCCACCCTTATGTCTCAATCAGCTGTGGGTCTAGATATGGTCAATCCAGGTTGCATCACAGCCCCTGAACCAATTTTGTAAGAATTTCTCTCTCTTTCACTGTCTTTGTTTCACGGGTTTTGAAAAGTAATTTATTTTTATAATGGGGTTTAGCTGCTTTTCACGGCTGTGTTTATACCGCTTTACACCCCCTTGACTCACTTACAGAGAGATATCAATACATAGGTTTGAAGATTCTTACTAGTCAGATATATTCTTGTGCGGTGAATAGGGGGTGTTGAGTCCAGTTCACTGAAAAAGGAATAGGTCTTGTCTCTTACATATTGGGTTTATGGAACGGTATCTGAGCTAATTTGAAACCCTTGTTTTATGCATCACCCCACATCACCTTTCCCGTTCAGCAGCCATAGTGTGTTTTCTGAACGTGTGACTCTGTTCTGTTTTGTAATTCAGTTCAAGTGTAGCGGTTTTTACATTCCCTCTCTAAGTGATATCTTATGATAAGTGTCTTTTTCTGTGTGACTTATTTCACTTAGAATCGTCGTACCTAAATCCACTCATCGTGCTGCTACTAGCCTTATGACGTGGATTTCATGGCTGAGTGATATTCCATTGTACATGAGGACCACCACTTCTTTATCCATTTTTCTCTTTCCTAGGATATTTAAGGTGTAATGAAGTGGGGGTTCTTGTCAACAGAGCAGCCCTAAACTTTGGGGTGCCTGTGTCTTGCTGATTTTTAGTTTTCCCAATTTATACGCCCATGAGTGGAAGTGCCCTATGCTCTCCAAGCTGTGTTTTTTAGATGTTTCAGAACACACCGTACACTTCTCCAGAGTGGCTGTTGGCAAGTTACATCCCACCCATCAGCGTAGCAAGGCTCCCATTTCTCCATGGCCGGTCCTGCATTTCTGGTTTGGACACTTTTTTCCGCATGGCCCTTTTGCCCGCTGGGAAGCGAGACTTCTTTGGAGTGCTGATTGGCCTTTCCAGGTTGCTTGGTTGGCCAAAAAGGGCGTATGCGTTTTTTCCTGAATATATTCAGGAAAAAACGCATACGCCCTTTTTGGCAAAGGGCATCATTGTCCACGTTTTGCCGCTTTTCATGTGCTTTCAAGGCGATTCGAATCTACCTCCTGAAATCTGTTGCCTGCAATTCTGCCTTGCTTTCAAAGCCTCTTCGTTGCCTTCCCTTAATATATTTGTGGACGAGAGGTATCATTTAAAACTCTGCAGGTTTGTGAATTGCAGTGCCCCTGAGCTCCATTTTTCAACTCGCTTTCTTGGGAGCTGGCCGCAAAAGCGCAGGATTGCTTCAGGCCCTCTTATGGTTCTGGGGGGCAGGCTGAGCTTGTGCTTAATTCTTCTTCCTGATGGGAAAATAGAGTGACCTGTGCCTGTCCCAACACCTGGAGCTAGTCTCTCATTGGTTCCCCCTCTTCCCGTTCATCCTCAGGACAAATTGCAACCTGTACGGAACAGGAGGGTAAAGGTGCTGATTCTCCAAGGAGGGAGATGGCTAGTAAATCGGCTGGAATGGCGAACCCGAGCAAAGGAGATGAGAAATGAGGTGCGTTTTAGAAACCTTTCCCGATCACACCGTGTACCATCTTCTGGGTTTCTCATGCCTGTTTTCGACGTAGGAAGATGCCCTTGAACCTGGAGATTTGGGACCCATGGGATGGGTACCAGGCAGTATTACTTGAAAGGGTCTGCGTTGGCTCACCCAACCTCACCGAACCTCTCAGCCCCAACAGTGTCCACCCTTATGTCTCAATCAGCTGTGGGTCTAGATATGGTCAATCCAGGTTGCATCACAGCCCCTGAACGAATTTTGTAAGAATTTCTCTCTCTTTCACTGTCTTTGTTTCACGGGTTTTGAAAAGTAATTTATTTTTATAATGGGGTTTAGCTGCTTTTCACGGCTGTGTTTATACCGCTTTACACCCCCTTGACTCACTTACAGAGAGATATCAATACATAGGTTTGAAGATTCTTACTAGTCAGATATATTCTTGTGCGGTGAATAGGGGGTGTTGAGTCCAGTTCACTGAAAAAGGAATAGGTCTTGTCTCTTACATATTGGGTTTATGGAACGGTATCTGAGCTAATTTGAAACCCTTGTTTTATGCATCACCCCACCTCACCTTTCCCGTTCAGCAGCCATAGTGTGTTTTCTGAACGTGTGACTCTGTTCTGTTTTGTAATTCAGTTCAAGTGTAGCGGTTTTTACATTCCCTCTCTAAGTGATATCTTATGATAAGTGTCTTTTTCTGTGTGACTTATTTCACTTAGAATCGTCGTACCTAAATCCACTCATCGTGCTGCTACTAGCCTTATGACGTGGATTTCATGGCTGAGTGATATTCCATTGTACATGAGGACCACCACTTCTTTATCCATTTTTCTCTTTCCTAGGATATTTAAGGTGTAATGAAGTGGGGGTTCTTGTCAACAGAGCAGCCCTAAACTTTGGGGTGCCTGTGTCTTGCTGATTTTTAGTTTTCCCAATTTATACGCCCATGAGTGGAAGTGCCCTATGCTCTCCAAGCTGTGTTTTTTAGATGTTTCAGAACACACCGTACACTTCTCCAGAGTGGCTGTTGGCAAGTTACATCCCACCCATCAGCGTAGCAAGGCTCCCATTTCTCCATGGCCGGTCCTGCATTTCTGGTTTGGACACTTTTTTCCGCATGGCCCTTTTGCCCGCTGGGAAGCGAGACTTCTTTGGAGCGCTGATTGGCCTTTCCAGGTTGCTTGGTTGGCCAAAAAGGGCGTATGCGTTTTTTCCTGAATATATTCAGGAAAAAACGCATACGCCCTTTTTGGCCAAGGGCATCATTGTCCACGTTTTGCCGCTTTTCATGTGCTTTCAAGGCGATTCGAATCTACCTCCTGAAATCTGTTTCCTGCAATTCTGCCTTGCTTTCAAAGCCTCTTCGTTGCCTTCCCTTAATATATTTGTGGACGAGAGGTATCATTTAAAACTCTGCAGGTTTGTGAATTGCAGTGCCCCTGAGCTCCATTTTTCAACTCGCTTTTTTGGGAGCTGGCCGCAAAAGCGCAGGATTGCTTCAGGCCCTCTTTTGGTTCTGGGGGGCAGGCTGAGCTTGTGCTTAATTCTTCTTCCTGATGGGAAAATAGAGTGACCTGTGCCTGTCCCAACACCTAGAGCTAGTCTCTCATTGGTTCCCCCTCTTCCCGTTCATCCTCAGGACAAATTGCAACCTGTACGGAACAGGAGGTTAAAGGTGATGATTCTCCAAGGAGGGAGATGGCTAGTAAATCGGCTGGAATGGCGAACCCGAGCAAAGGAGATGAGAAATGAGGTGCGTTTTAGAAACCTTTCCCGATCACACGGTGTACCATCTTCTGGGTTTCTCATGCCTGTTTTCGACGTAGGAAGATGCCCTTGAACCTGGAGATTTGGGACCCATGGGATGGGTACCAGGCAGTATTACTTGAAAGGGTCTGCGTTGGCTCACCCAACCTCACCGAACCTCTCAGCCCCAAGAGTGTCCACCCTTATGTCTCAATCAGCTGTGGGTCTAGATATGGTCAATCCAGGTTGCATCACAGCCCCTGAACGAATTTTGTAAGAATTTCTCTCTCTTTCACTGCCTTTGTTTCACGGGTTTTGAAAAGTAATTTATTTTTATAATGGGGTTTAGCTGCTTTTCACGGCTGTGTTTATGCCGCTTTACACCCCCTTGACTCACTTACAGAGAGATATCAATACATAGGTTTGAAGATTCTTACTAGTCAGATATATGCTTGTGCGGTGAATAGGGGGTGTTGAGTCCAGTTCACTGAAAAAGGAATAGGTCTTGTCTCTTACATATTGGGTTTATGGAACGGTATCGGAGCTACTTTGAAACCCTTGTTTTATGCATCACCCCACCTCACCTTTCCCGTTCAGCAGCCCTAGTGTGTTTTCTAAACGTGTGACTCTGTTCTGTTTTGTAATTCAGTTCAAGTGTAGCGGTTTTTACATTCCCTCTCTAAGTGATATCTTATGATAAGTGTCTTTTTCTGTGTGACTTATTTCACTTAGAATCGTCGTACCTAAATCCACTCATCGTGCTGCTACTAGCCTTATGACGTGGATTTCCTGGCTGAGTGATATTCCATTGTACATGAGGACCACAACTTCTTTATCCATTTTTCTCTTTCCTAGGATATTTAAGGTGTAATGAAGTGGGGGTTCTTGTCAACAGAGCAGCCCTAAACTTTGGGGTGCCTGTGTCTTGCTGATTTTTAGTTTTCCCAATTTATACGCCCATGAGTGGAAGTGCCCTATGCTCTCCAAGCTGTGTTTTTTAGATGTTTCAGAACACACCGTACACTTCTCCAGAGTGGCTGTTGGCAATTTACATCCCACCCATCAGGGTAGCAAGGCTCCCATTTCTCCATGGCCGGTCCTGCATTTCTGGTTTGGACACTTTTTTCCGCATGGCCCTTTTGCCCGCTGGGAAGCGAGACTTCTTTGGAGCGCTGATTGGCCTTTCCAGGTTGCTTGGTTGGCCAAAAAGGGCGTATGCGTTTTTTCCTGAATATATTCAGGAAAAAACGCATACGCCCTTTTTGGCCAAGGGCATCATTGTCCACGTTTTGCCGCTTTTCATGTGCTTTCAAGGCGATTCGAATCTACCTCCTGAAATCTGTTTCCTGCAATTCTGCCTTGCTTTCAAAGCCTCTTCGTTGCCTTCCCTTAATATATTTGTGGACGAGAGGTATCATTTAAAACTCTGCAGGTTTGTGAATTGCAGTGCCCCTGAGCTCCATTTTTCAACTCGCTTTTTTGGGAGCTGGCCGCAAAAGCGCAGGATTGCTTCAGGCCCTCTTCTGGTTCTGGGGGGCAGGCTGAGCTTGTGCTTAATTCTTCTTCCTGATGGGAAAATAGAGTGACCTGTGCCTGTCCCAACACCTAGAGCTAGTCTCTCATTGGTTCCCCCTCTTCCCGTTCATCCTCAGGACAAATTGCAACCTGTACGGAACAGGAGGTTAAAGGTGATGATTCTCCAAGGAGGGAGATGGCTAGTAAATCGGCTGGAATGGCGAACCCGAGCAAAGGAGATGAGAAATGAGGTGCGTTTTAGAAACCTTTCCCGATCACACGGTGTACCATCTTCTGGGTTTCTCATGCCTGTTTTCGACGTAGGAAGATGCCCTTGAACCTGGAGATTTGGGACCCATGGGATGGGTACCATGCAGTACTACTTGAAAGGGTCTGCGTTGGCTCACCCAACCTCACCGAACCTCTCAGCCCCAAGAGTGTCCACCCTTATGTCTCAATCAGCTGTGGGTCTAGATATGGTCAATCCAGGTTGCATCACAGCCCCTGAACGAATTTTGTAAGAATTTCTCTCTCTTTCACTGTCTTTGTTTCACGGGTTTTGAAAAGTAATTTATTTTTATAATGGGGTTTAGCTGCTTTTCACGGCTGTGTTTATGCCGCTTTACACCCCCTTGACTCACTTACAGAGAGATATCAATACATAGGTTTGAAGATTCTTACTAGTCAGATATATTCTTGTGCGGTGAATAGGGGGTGTTGAGTCCAGTTCACTGAAAAAGGAATAGGTCTTGTCTCTTACATATTGGGTTTATGGAACGGTATCTGAGCTAATTTGAAACCCTTGTTTTATGCATCACCCCACCTCACCTTTCCCGTTCAGCAGCCATAGTGTGTTTCCTAATCGTGGGACTCTGTTCTGTTTTGCAATTCAGTTCAAGTGTAGCGGTTTTTACATTCCCTCTAGAAGTGATATCTTATGATAAGTGTCTTTTTCTGTGTGACTTATTTCACTTAGAATCGTCGTACCTAAATCCACTCATCGTGCTGCTACTAGCCTTATGACGTGGATTTCATGGCTGAGTGATATTCCATTGTACATGAGGACCCCAACTTCTTTATCCATTTTTCTCTTTCCTAGGATATTTCAGGTGTAATGAAGTGGGGGTTCTTGTCAACAGAGCAGCCCTAAACTTTGGGGTGCCTGTGTCTTGCTGATTTTTAGTTTTCCCAATTTATACGCCCATGAGTGGAAGTGCCCTATGCTCTCCAAGCTGTGTTTTTTAGATGTTTCAGAACACACCGTACACTTCTCCAGAGTGGCTGTTGGCAATTTACATCCCACCCATCAGCGTAGCAAGGCTCCCATTTCTCCATGGCCGGTCCTGCATTTCTGGTTTGGACACTTTTTTCCGCATGGCCCTTTTGCCCGCTGGGAAGCGAGACTTCTTTGGAGCGCTGATTGGCCTTTCCAGGTTGCTTGGTTGGCCAAAAAGGGCGTATGCGTTTTTTCCTGAATATATTCAGGAAAAAACGCATACGCCCTTTTTGGCCAAGGGCATCATTGTCCACGTTTTGCCGCTTTTCATGTGCTTTCAAGGCGATTCGAATCTACCTCCTGAAATCTGTTTCCTGCAATTCTGCCTTGCTTTCAAAGCCTCTTCGTTGCCTTCCCTTAATATATTTGTGGACGAGAGGTATCATTTAAAACTCTGCAGGTTTGTGAATTGCAGTGCCCCTGAGCTCCATTTTTCAACTCGCTTTTTTGGGAGCTGGCCGCAAAAGCGCAGGATTGCTTCAGGCCCTCTTCTGGTTCTGGGGGGCAGGCTGAGCTTGTGCTTAATTCTTCTTCCTGATGGGAAAATAGAGTGACCTGTGCCTGTCCCAACACCTAGAGCTAGTCTCTCATTGGTTCCCCCTCTTCCCGTTCATCCTCAGGACAAATTGCAACCTGTACGGAACAGGAGGTTAAAGGTGCTGATTCTCCAAGGAGGGAGATGGCTAGTAAATCGGCTGGAATGGCGAACCCGAGCAAAGGAGATGAGAAATGAGGTGCGTTTTAGAAACCTTTCCCGATCACACGGTGTACCATCTTCTGGGTTTCTCATGCCTGTTTTCGACGTAGGAAGATGCCCTTGAACCTGGAGATTTGGGACCCATGGGATGGGTACCATGCAGTATTACTTGAAAGGGTCTGCGTTGGCTCACCCAACCTCACCGAACCTCTCAGCCCCAAGAGTGTCCACCCTTATGTCTCAATCAGCTGTGGGTCTAGATATGGTCAATCCAGGTTGCATCACAGCCCCTGAACGAATTTTGTAAGAATTTCTCTCTCTTTCACTGTCTTTGTTTCACGGGTTTTGAAGAGTAATTTATTTTTATAATGGGGTTTAGCTGCTTTTCACGGCTGTGTTTATGCCGCTTTACACCCCCTTGACTCACTTACAGAGAGATATCAATACATAGGTTTGAAGATTCTTACTAGTCAGATATATTCTTGTGCGGTGAATAAGGGGTGTTGAGTCCAGTTCACTGAAAAAGGAATAGGTCTTGTCTCTTACATATTGGGTTTATGGAACGGTATCTGAGCTAATTTGAAACCCTTGTTTTATGCATCACCCCACCTCACCTTTCCCGTTCAGCAGCCATAGTGTGTTTTCTAAACGTGTGACTCTGTTCTGTTTTGCAATTCAGTTCAAGTGTAGCGGTTTTTACATTCCCTCTATAAGTGATATCTTATGATAAGTGTCTTTTTCTGTGTGACTTATTTCACTTAGAATCGTCGTACCTAAATCCACTCATCGTGCTGCTACTAGCCTTATGACGTTGATTTCATGGCTGAGTGATATTCCATTGTACATGAGGACCACAACTTCTTTATCCATTTTTCTCTTTCCTAGGATATTTAAGGTGTAATGAAGTGGGGGTTCTTGTCAACAGAGCAGCCCTAAACTTTGGGGTGCCTGTGTCTTGCTGATTTTTAGTTTTCCCAATTTATACGCCCATGAGTGGAAGTGCCCTATGCTCTCCAAGCTGTGTTTTTTAGATGTTTCAGAACACACCGTACACTTCTCCAGAGTGGCTGTTGGCAATTTACATCCCACCCATCAGCGTAGCAAGGCTCCCATTTCTCCATGGCCGGTCCTGCATTTCTGGTTTGGACACTTTTTTCCGCATGGCCCTTTTGCCCCCTGGGAAGCGAGACTTCTTTGGAGCGCTGATTGGCCTTTCCAGGTTGCTTGGTTGGCCAAAAAGGGCGTATGCGTTTTTTCCTGAATATATTCAGGAAAAAACGCATACGCCCTTTTTGGCCAAGGGCATCATTGTCCACGTTTTGCCGCTTTTCATGTGCTTTCAAGGCGATTCGAATCTACCTCCCGAAATCTGTTTCCTGCAATTCTGCCTTGCTTTCAAAGCCTCTTCGTTGCCTTCCCTTAATATATTTGTGGACGAGAGGTATCATTTAAAACTCTGCAGGTTTGTGAATTGCAGTGCCCCTGAGGTCCATTTTTCAACTCGCTTTTTTGGGAGCTGGCCGCAAAAGCGCAGGATTGCTTCAGGCCCTCTTCTGGTTCTGGGGGGCAGGCTGAGCTTGTGCTTAATTCTTCTTCCTGATGGGAAAATAGAGTGACCTGTGCCTGTCCCAACACCTAGAGCTAGTCTCTCATTGGTTCCCCCTCTTCCCGTTCATCCTCAGGACAAATTGCAACCTGTACGGAACAGGAGGTTAAAGGTGCTGATTCTCCAAGGAGGGAGATGGCTAGTAAATCGGCTGGAATGGCGAACCCGAGCAAAGGAGATGAGAAATGAGGTGCGTTTTAGAAACCTTTCCCGATAACACGGTGTACCATCTTCTGGGTTTCTCATGCCTGTTTTCGACGTAGGAAGATGCCCTTGAACCTGGAGATTTGGGACCCATGGGATGGGTACCATGCAGTATTACTTGAAAGGGTCTGCGTTGGCTCACCCAACCTCACCGAACCTCTCAGCCCCAAGAGTGTCCACCCTTATGTCTCAATCAGCTGTGGGTCTAGATATGGTCAATCCAGGTTGCATCACAGCCCCTGAACGAATTTTGTAAGAATTTCTCTCTCTTTCACTGTCTTTGTTTCACGGGTTTTGAAGAGTAATTTATTTTTATAATGGGGTTTAGCTGCTTTTCACGGCTGTGTTTATGCCGCTTTACACCCCCTTGACTCACTTACAGAGAGATATCAATACATAGGTTTGAAGATTCTTACTAGTCAGATATATTCTTGTGCGGTGAATAAGGGGTGTTGAGTCCAGTTCACTGAAAAAGGAATAGGTCTTGTCTCTTACATATTGGGTTTATGGAACGGTATCGGAGCTAATTTGAAACCCTTGTTTTATGCATCACCCCACCTCCCCTTTCCCGTTCAGCAGCCATAGTGTGTTTTCTAAACGTGTGACTCTGTTCTGTTTTGTAATTCATTTCAAGTGTAGCGGTTTTTACATTCCCTCTCTAAGTGATATCTTAGGATAAGTGTCTTTTTCTGTGTGACTTATTTCACTTAGAATCGTCGTACCTAAATCCACTCATCGTGCTGCTACTAGCCTTATGACGTTGATTTCATGGCTGAGTGATATTCCATTGTACATGAGGACCCCAACTTCTTTATCCATTTTTCTCTTTCCTAGGATATTTAAGGTGTAATGAAGTGGGGGTTCTTGTCAACAGAGCAGCCCTAAACTTTGTGGTGCCTGTGTCTTGCTGATTTTTAGTGTTCCCAATTTATACGCCCATGAGTGGAAGTGCCCTGTGCTCTCCAAGCTGTGTTTTTTAGATGTTTCAGAACACACCGTACACTTCTCCGGAGTGGCTGTTGGCAATTTACATCCCACCCATCAGCGTAGCAAGGCTCCCATTTCTCCATGGCCGGTCCTGCATTTCTGGTTTGGACACTTTTTTCCGCATGGCCCTTTTGCCCGCTGGGAAGCGAGACTTCTTTGGAGCGCTGATTGGCCTTTCCAGGTTGCTTGGTTGGTCAAAAAGGGCGTATGCGTTTTTTCCTGAATATATTCAGGAAAAAACGCATACGCCCTTTTTGGCCAAGGGCATCATTGTCCACGTTTTGCCGCTTTTCATGTGCTTTCAAGGCGATTCGAATCTACCTCCTGAAATCTGTTTCCTGCAATTCTGCCTTGCTTTCAAAGCCTCTTCGTTGCCTTCCCTTAATATATTTGTGGACGAGACGTATCATTTAAAACTCTGCAGGTTTGTGAATTGCAGTGCCCCTGAGCTCCATTTTTCAACTCGCTTTTTTGGGAGCTGGCCGCAAAAGCGCAGGATTGCTTCAGGCCCTCTTCAGGTTCTGGGGGACAGGCTGAGCTTGTGCTTAATTCTTCTTCCTGATGAGAAAATAGAGTGACCTGTGCCTGTCCCAACACCTAGAGCTAGTCTCTCATTGGTTCCCCCCTTCCCGTTCATCCTCAGGACAAATTGCAACCTGTACGGAACAGGAGGTTAAAGGTGCTGATTCTCCAAGGAGGGAGATGGCTAGTAAATCGGCTGGAATGGCGAACCCGAGCAAAGGAGATGAGAAATGAGGTGCGTTTTAGAAACCTTTCCCGATCACACGGTGTACCATCTTCTGGGTTTCTCATGCCTGTTTTCGACGTAGGAAGATGCCCTTGAACCTGGAGATTTGGGACCCATGGGATGGGTACCATGCAGTATTACTTGAAAGGGTCTGCGTTGGCTCACCCAACCTCACCGAACCTCTCAGCCCCAAGAGTGTCCACCCTTATGTCTCAATCAGCTGTGGGTCTAGATATGGTCAATCCAGGTTGCATCACAGCCCCTGAACGAATTTTGTAAGAATTTCTCTCTCTTTCACTGCCTTTGTTTCACGGGTTTTGAAAAGTAATTTATTCTTATAATGGGGTTTAGCTGTTTTCACGGCTGTGTTTATGCCGCTTTACACCCCCTTGACTCACTTACAGAGAGATATCAATACATAGGTTTGAAGATTCTTACTAGTCAGATATATTCTTGTGCGGTGAATAAGGGGTGTTGAGTCCAGTTCACTGAAAAAGGAATAGGTCTTGTCTCTTACATATTGGGTTTATGGAACGGTATCGGAGCTAATTTGAAACCCTTGTTTTATGCATCACCCCACCTCCCCTTTCCCGTTCAGCAGCCATAGTGTGTTTTCTAAACGTGTGACTCTGTTCTGTTTTGTAATTCATTTCAAGTGTAGCGGTTTTTACATTCCCTCTCTAAGTGATATCTTAGGATAAGTGTCTTTTTCTGTGTGACTTATTTCACTTAGAATCGTCGTACCTATATCCACTCATCATGCTGCTACTAGCCTTATGACGTTGATTTCATGGCTGAGTGATATTCCATTGTACATGAGGACCCCAACTTCTTTATCCATTTTTCTCTTTCCTAGGATATTTAAGGTGTAATGAAGTGGGGGTTCTTGTCAACAGAGCAGCCCTAAACTTTAGGGTGCCTGTGTCTTGCTGATTTTTAGTGTTCCCAATTTATACGCCCATGAGTGGAAGTGCCCTATGCTCTCCAAGCTGTGTTTTTTAGATGTTTCAGAACACACCGTACACTTCTCCGGAGTGGCTGTTGGCAATTTACATCCCACCCATCAGCGTAGCAAGGCTCCCATTTCTCCATGGCCGGTCCTGCATTTCTGGTTTGGACACTTTTTTCCGCATGGCCCTTTTGCCCGCTGGGAAGCGAGACTTCTTTGGAGCGCTGATTGGCCTTTCCAGGTTGCTTGGTTGGCCAAAAAGGGCGTATGCGTTTTTTCCTGAATATATTCAGGAAAAAACGCATACGCCCTTTTTGGCCAAGGGCATCATTGTCCACGTTCTGCCGCTTTTCATGTGCTTTCAAGGCGATTCGAATCTACCTCCTGAAATCTGTTTCCTGCAATTCTGCCTTGCTTTCAAAGCCTCTTCGTTGCCTTCCCTTAATATATTTGTGGACGAGAGGTATCATTTAAAACTCTGCAGGTTTGTGAATTGCAGTGCCCCTGAGCTCCATTTTTCAACTCGCTTTTTTGGGAGCTGGCCGCAAAAGCGCAGGATTGCTTCCGGCCCTCTTCTGGTTCTGGGGGGCAGGCTGAGCTTGTGCTTAATTCTTCTTCCTGATGGGAAAATAGAGTGACCTGTGCCTGTCCCAACACCTAGAGCTAGTCTCTCATTGGTTCCCCCTCTTCCCGTTCATCCTCAGGACAAATTGCAACCTGTACGGAACAGGAGGTTAAAGGTGCTGATTCTCCAAGGAGGGAGATGGCTAGTAAATCGGCTGGAATGGCGAACCCGAGCAAAGGAGATGAGAAATGAGGTGCGTTTTAGAAACCTTTCCCGATCACACGGTGTACCATCTTCTGGGTTTCTCATGCCTGTTTTCGACGTAGGAAGATGCCCTTGAACCTGGAGATTTGGGACCCATGGGATGGGTACCATGCAGTATTACTTGAAAGGGTCTGCGTTGGCTCACCCAACCTCACCGAACCTCTCAGCCCCAAGAGTGTCCACCCTTATGTCTCAATCAGCTGTGGGTCTAGATATGGTCAATCCAGGTTGCATCACAGCCCCTGAACGAATTTTGTAAGAATTTCTCTCTCTTTCACTGTCTTTGTTTCACGGGTTTTGAAGAGTAATTTATTTTTATAATGGGGTTTAGCTGCTTTTCACGGCTGTGTTTATGCCGCTTTACACCCCCTTGACTCACTTACAGAGAGATATCAATACATAGGTTTGAAGATTCTTACTAGTCAGATATATTCTTGTGCGGTGAATAAGGGGTGTTGAGTCCAGTTCACTGAAAAAGGAATAGGTCTTGTCTCTTACATATTGGGTTTATGGAACGGTATCGGAGCTAATTTGAAACCCTTGTTTTATGCATCACCCCACCTCCCCTTTCCCGTTCAGCAGCCATAGTGTGTTTTCTAAACGTGTGACTCTGTTCTGTTTTGTAATTCATTTCAAGTGTAGCGGTTTTTACATTCCCTCTCTAAGTGATATCTTAGGATAAGTGTCTTTTTCTGTGTGACTTATTTCACTTAGAATCGTCGTACCTAAATCCACTCATCATGCTGCTACTAGCCTTATGACGTTGATTTCATGGCTGAGTGATATTCCATTGTACATGAGGACCCCAACTTCTTTATCCATTTTTCTCTTTCCTAGGATATTTAAGGTGTAATGAAGTGGGGGTTCTTGTCAACAGAGCAGCCCTAAACTTTGGGGTGCCTGTGTCTTGCTGATTTTTAGTTTTCCCAATTTATACGCCCATGAGTGGAAGTGCCCTATGCTCTCCAAGCTGTGTTTTTTAGATGTTTCAGAACACACCGTACACTTCTCCGGAGTGGCTGTTGGCAATTTACATCCCACCCATCAGCGTAGCAAGGCTCCCATTTCTCCATGGCCGGTCCTGCATTTCTGGTTTGGACACTTTTTTCCGCATGGCCCTTTTGCCCGCTGGGAAGCGAGACTTCTTTGGAGCGCTGATTGGCCTTTCCAGGTTGCTTGGTTGGCCAAAAAGGGCGTATGCGTTTTTTCCTGAATATATTCAGGAAAAAACGCATACGCCCTTTTTGGCCAAGGGCATCATTGTCCACGTTCTGCCGCTTTTCATGTGCTTTCAAGGCGATTCGAATCTACCTCCTGAAATCTGTTTCCTGCAATTCTGCCTTGCTTTCAAAGCCTCTTCGTTGCCTTCCCTTAATATATTTGTGGACGAGAGGTATCATTTAAAACTCTGCAGGTTTGTGAATTGCAGTGCCCCTGAGCTCCATTTTTCAACTCGCTTTTTTGGGAGCTGGCCGCAAAAGCGCAGGATTGCTTCCGGCCCTCTTCTGGTTCTGGGGGGCAGGCTGAGCTTGTGCTTAATTCTTCTTCCTGATGGGAAAATAGAGTGACCTGTGCCTGTCCCAACACCTAGAGCTAGTCTCTCATTGGTTCCCCCTCTTCCCGTTCATCCTCAGGACAAATTGCAACCTGTACGGAACAGGAGGTTAAAGGTGCTGATTCTCCAAGGAGGGAGATGGCTAGTAAATCGGCTGGAATGGCGAACCCGAGCAAAGGAGATGAGAAATGAGGTGCGTTTTAGAAACCTTTCCCGATCACACGGTGTACCATCTTCTGGGTTTCTCATGCCTGTTTTCGACGTAGGAAGATGCCCTTGAACCTGGAGATTTGGGACCCATGGGATGGGTACCATGCAGTATTACTTGAAAGGGTCTGCGTTGGCTCACCCAACCTCACCGAACCTCTCAGCCCCAAGAGTGTCCACCCTTATGTCTCAATCAGCTGTGGGTCTAGATATGGTCAATCCAGGTTGCATCACAGCCCCTGAACGAATTTTGTAAGAATTTCTCTCTCTTTCACTGTCTTTGTTTCACGGGTTTTGAAGAGTAATTTATTTTTATAATGGGGTTTAGCTGCTTTTCACGGCTGTGTTTATGCCGCTTTACACCCCCTTGACTCACTTACAGAGAGATATCAATACATAGGTTTGAAGATTCTTACTAGTCAGATATATTCTTGTGCGGTGAATAAGGGGTGTTGAGTCCAGTTCACTGAAAAAGGAATAGGTCTTGTCTCTTACATATTGGGTTTATGGAACGGTATCGGAGCTAATTTGAAACCCTTGTTTTATGCATCACCCCACCTCCCCTTTCCCGTTCAGCAGCCATAGTGTGTTTTCTAAACGTGTGACTCTGTTCTGTTTTGTAATTCATTTCAAGTGTAGCGGTTTTTACATTCCCTCTCTAAGTAATATCTTAGGATAAGTGTCTTTTTCTGTGTGACTTATTTCACTTAGAATCGTCGTACCTAAATCCACTCATCCTGCTGCTACTAGCCTTATGACGTTGATTTCATGGCTGAGTGATATTCCATTGTACATGAGGACCCCAACTTCTTTATCCATTTTTCTCTTTCCTAGGATATTTAAGGTGTAATGAAGTGGGGGTTCTTGTCAACAGAGCAGCCCTAAACTTTGGGGTGCCTGTGTCTTGCTGATTTTTAGTGTTCCCAATTTATACGCCCATGAGTGGAAGTGCCCTATGCTCTCCAAGCTGTGTTTTTTAGATGTTTCAGAACACACCGTACACTTCTCCGGAGTGGCTGTTGGCAATTTACATCCCACCCATCAGCGTAGCAAGGCTCCCATTTCTCCATGGCCGGTCCTGCATTTCTGGTTTGGACACTTTTTTCCGCATGGCCCTTTTGCCCGCTGGGAAGCGAGACTTCTTTGGAGCGCTGATTGGCCTTTCCAGGTTGCTTGGTTGGCCAAAAAGGGCGTATGCGTTTTTTCCTGAATATATTCAGGAAAAAACGCATACGCCCTTTTTGGCCAAGGGCATCATTGTCCACGTTTTGCCGCTTTTCATGTGCTTTCAAGGCGATTCGAATCTACCTCCTGAAATCTGTTTCCTGCAATTCTGCCTTGCTTTCAAAGCCTCTTCGTTGCCTTCCCTTAATATATTTGTGGACGAGACGTATCATTTAAAACTCTGCAGGTTTGTGAATTGCAGTGCCCCTGAGCTCCATTTTTCAACTCGCTTTTTTGGGAGCTGGCCGCAAAAGCGCAGGATTGCTTCAGGCCCTCTTCTGGTTCTGGGGGGCAGGCTGAGCTTGTGCTTAATTCTTCTTCCTGATGGGAAAATAGAGTGACCTGTGCCTGTCCCAACACCTAGAGCTAGTCTCTCATTGGTTCCCCCTCTTCCCGTTCATCCTCAGGACAAATTGCAACCTGTACGGAACAGGAGGTTAAAGGTGCTGATTCTCCAAGGAGGGAGATGGCTAGTAAATCGGCTGGAATGGCGAACCCGAGCAAAGGAGATGAGAAATGAGGTGCGTTTTAGAAACCTTTCCCGATCACACGGTGTACCATCTTCTGGGTTTCTCATGCCTGTTTTCGACGTAGGAAGATGCCCTTGAACCTGGAGATTTGGGACCCATGGGATGGGTACCATGCAGTATTACTTGAAAGGGTCTGCGTTGGCTCACCCAACCTCACCGAACCTCTCAGCCCCAAGAGTGTCCACCCTTATGTCTCAATCAGCTATGGGTCTAGATATGGTCAATCCAGGTTGCATCACAGCCCCTGAACGAATTTTGTAAGAATTTCGCTCTCTTTCACTGTCTTTGTTTCACGGGTTTTGAAGAGTAATTTATTTTTATAATGGGGTTTAGCTGCTTTTCACGGCTGTGTTTATGCCGCTTTACACCCCCTTGACTCACTTACAGAGAGATATCAATACATAGGTTTGAAGATTCTTACTAGTCAGATATATTCTTCTGCGGTGAATAAGGGGTGTTGAGTCCAGTTCACTGAAAAAGGAATAGGTCTTGTCTCATACATATTGGGTTTATGGAACGGTATCGGAGCTAATTTGAAACCCTTGTTTTATGCATCACCCCACCTCCCCTTTCCCGTTCAGCAGCCATAGTGTGTTTTCTAAACGTGTGACTCTGTTCTGTTTTGTAATTCATTTCAAGTGTAGCGGTTTTTACATTCCCTCTCTAAGTGATATCTTAGGATAAGTGTCTTTTTCTGTGTGACTTATTTCACTTAGAATCGTCGTACCTAAATCCACTCATCGTGCTGCTACTAGCCTTATGACGTTGATTTCATGGCTGAGTGATATTCCATTGTACATGAGGACCCCAACTTCTTTATCCATTTTTCTCTTTCCTAGGATATTTAAGGTGTAATGAAGTGGGGGTTCTTGTCAACAGAGCAGCCCTAAACTTTGGGGTGCCTGTGTCTTGCTGATTTTTAGTGTTCCCAATTTATACGCCCATGAGTGGAAGTGCCCTATGCTCTCCAAGCTGTGTTTTTTAGATGTTTCAGAACACACCGTACACTTCTCCGGAGTGGCTGTTGGCAATTTACATCCCACCCATCAGCGTAGCAAGGCTCCCATTTCTCCATGGCCGGTCCTGCATTTCTGGTTTGGACACTTTTTTCCGCATGGCCCTTTTGCCCGCTGGGAAGCGATACTTCTTTGGAGCGCTGATTGGCCTTTCCAGGTTGCTTGGTTGGTCAAAAAGGGCGTATGCGTTTTTTCCTGAATATATTCAGGAAAAAACGCATACGCCCTTTTTGGCCAAGGGCATCATTGCCCACGTTTTGCCGCTTTTCATGTGCTTTCAAGGCGATTCGAATCTACCTCCTGAAATCTGTTTCCTGCAATTCTGCCTTGCTTTCAAAGCCTCTTCGTTGCCTTCCCTTAATATATTTGTGGACGAGACGTATCATTTAAAACTCTGCAGGTTTGTGAATTGCAGTGCCCCTGAGCTCCATTTTTCAACTCGCTTTTTTGGGAGCTGGCCGCAAAAGCGCAGGATTGCTTCAGGCCCTCTTCAGGTTCTGGGGGACAGGCTGAGCTTGTGCTTAATTCTTCTTCCTGATGAGAAAATAGAGTGACCTGTGCCTGTCCCAACACCTAGAGCTAGTCTCTCATTGGTTCCCCCTCTTCCCGTTCATCCTCAGGACAAATTGCAACCTGTACGGAACAGGAGGTTAAAGGTGCTGATTCTCCAAGGAGGGAGATGGCTAGTAAATCGGCTGGAATGGCGAACCTGAGCAAAGGAGATGAGAAATGAGGTGCGTTTTAGAAACCTTTCCCGATCACACGGTGTACCATCTTCTGGGTTTCTCATGCCTGTTTTCGACGTAGGAAGATGCCCTTGAACCTGGAGATTTGGGACCCATGGGATGGGTACCATGCAGTATTACTTGAAAGGGTCTGCGTTGGCTCACCCAACCTCACCGAACCTCTCAGCCCCAAGAGTGTCCACCCTTATGTCTCAATCAGCTGTGGGTCTAGATATGGTCAATCCAGGTTGCATCACAGCCCCTGAACGAATTTTGTAAGAATTTCTCTCTCTTTCACTGTCTTTGTTTCACGGGTTTTGAAAAGTAATTTATTTTTATAATGGGGTTTAGCTGCTTCTCACAGCTGTGTTTATGCCGCTTTACACCCCCTTGACTCACTTACAGAGAGATATCAATACAAGGTTTGAAGATTCTTACTAGTCAGATATATTCTTGTGCGGTGAATAAGGGGTGTTGAGTCCAGTTCACTGAAAAAGGAATAGGTCTTTTCTCTTACATATTGGGTTTATGGAACGGTATCTGAGCTAATTTGAAACCCTTGTTTTATGCATCACCCCACCTCACCTTTCCCGTTCAGCAGCCATAGTGTGTTTTCTGAACGTGTGACTCTGTTCTGTTTTGTAATTCAGTTCAAGTGTAGCGGTTTTTACATTCCCTCTCTAAGTGATATCTTATGATAAGTGTCTTTTTCTGTGTGACTTATTTCACTTAGAATCGTCGTACCTAAATCCACTCATCGTGCTGCTACTAGCCTTATGACGTGGATTTCATGGCTGAGTGATATTCCATTGTACATGAGGACCACCACTTCTTTATCCATTTTTCTCTTTCCTAGGATATTTAAGGTGTAATGAAGTGGGGGTTCTTGTCAACAGAGCAGCCCTAAACTTTGGGGTGCCTGTGTCTTGCTGATTTTTAGTTTTCCCAATTTATACGCCCATGAGTGGAAGTGCCCTATGCTCTCCAAGCTGTGTTTTTTAGATGTTTCAGAACACACCGTACACTTCTCCAGAGTGGCTGTTGGCAATTTACATCACACCCATCAGCGTAGCAAGGCTCCCATTTCTCCATGGCCGGTCCTGCATTTCTGGTTTGGACACTTTTTTCCGCATGGCCCTTTTGCCCGCTGGGAAGCAAGACTTCTTTGGAGCGCTGATTGGCCTTTCCAGGTTGCTTGGTTGGCCAAAAAGGGCGTATGCGTTTTTTCCTGAATATATTCAGGAAAAAACGCATACGCCCTTTTTGGCCAAGGGCATCATTGTCCACGTTTTGCCGCTTTTCATGTGCTTTCAAGGCGATTCGAATCTACCTCCTGAAATCTGTTTCCTGCAATTCTGCCTTGCTTTCAAAGCCTCTTCGTTGCCTTCCCTTAATATATTTGTGGACGAGAGGTATCATTTAAAACTCTGCAGGTTTGTGAATTGCAGTGCCCCTGAGGTCCATTTTTCAACTCGCTTTTTTGGGAGCTGGCCGCAAAAGCGCAGGATTGCTTCAGGCCCTCTTCTGGTTCTGGGGGGCAGGCTGAGCTTGTGCTTAATTCTTCTTCCTGATGGGAAAATAGAGTGACCTGTGCCTGTCCCAACACCTAGAGCTAGTCTCTCATTGGTTCCCCCTCTTCCCGTTCATCCTCAGGACAAATTGCAACCTGTACGGAACAGGAGGTTAAAGGTGCTGATTCTCCAAGGAGGGAGATGGCTAGTAAATCGGCTGGAATGGCGAACCCGAGCAAAGGAGATGAGAAATGAGGTGCGTTTTAGAAACCTTTCCCGATCACACGGTGTACCATCTTCTGGGTTTCTCATGCCTGTTTTCGACGTAGGAAGATGCCCTTGAACCTGGAGATTTGGGACCCATGGGATGGGTACCATGCAGTATTACTTGAAAGGGTCTGCGTTGGCTCACCCAACCTCACCGAACCTCTCAGCCCCAAGAGTGTCCACCCTTATGTCTCAATCAGCTGTGGGTCTAGATATGGTCAATCCAGGTTGCATCACAGCCCCTGAACGAATTTTGTAAGAATTTCTCTCTCTTTCACTGTCTTTGTTTCACGGGTTTTGAAGAGTAATTTATTTTTATAATGGGGTTTAGCTGCTTTTCACGGCTGTGTTTATGCCGCTTTACACCCCCTTGACTCACTTACAGAGAGATATCAATACATAGGTTTGAAGATTCTTACTAGTCAGATATATTCTTGTGCGGTGAATAAGGGGTGTTGAGTCCAGTTCACTGAAAAAGGAATAGGTCTTGTCTCTTACATATTGGGTTTATGGAACGGTATCGGAGCTAATTTGAAACCCTTGTTTTATGCATCACCCCACCTCCCCTTTCCCGTTCAGCAGCCATAGTGTGTTTTCTAAACGTGTGACTCTGTTCTGTTTTGTAATTCATTTCAAGTGTAGCGGTTTTTACATTCCCTCTCTAAGTGATATCTTAGGATAAGTGTCTTTTTCTGTGTGACTTATTTCACTTAGAATCGTCGTACCTAAATCCACTCATCCTGCTGCTACTAGCCTTATGACGTTGATTTCATGGCTGAGTGATATTCCATTGTACATGAGGACCCCAACTTCTTTATCCATTTTTCTCTTTCCTAGGATATTTAAGGTGTAATGAAGTGGGGGTTCTTGTCAACAGAGCAGCCCTAAACTTTGGGGTGCCTGTGTCTTGCTGATTTTTAGTGTTCCCAATTTATACGCCCATGAGTGGAAGTGCCCTATGCTCTCCAAGCTGTGTTTTTTAGATGTTTCAGAACACACCGTACACTTCTCCGGAGTGGCTGTTGGCAATTTACATCCCACCCATCAGCGTAGCAAGGCTCCCATTTCTCCATGGCCGGTCCTGCATTTCTGGTTTGGACACTTTTTTCCGCATGGCCCTTTTGCCCGCTGGGAAGCGAGACTTCTTTGGAGCGCTGATTGGCCTTTCCAGGTTGCTTGGTTGGCCAAAAAGGGCGTATGCGTTTTTTCCTGAATATATTCAGGAAAAAACGCATACGCCCTTTTTGGCCAAGGGCATCATTGTCCACGTTTTGCCGCTTTTCATGTGCTTTCAAGGCGATTCGAATCTACCTCCTGAAATCTGTTTCCTGCAATTCTGCCTTGCTTTCAAAGCCTCTTCGTTGCCTTCCCTTAATATATTTGTGGACGAGACGTATCATTTAAAACTCTGCAGGTTTGTGAATTGCAGTGCCCCTGAGCTCCATTTTTCAACTCGCTTTTTTGGGAGCTGGCCGCAAAAGCGCAGGATTGCTTCAGGCCCTCTTCTGGTTCTGGGGGGCAGGCTGAGCTTGTGCTTAATTCTTCTTCCTGATGGGAAAATAGAGTGACCTGTGCCTGTCCCAACACCTAGAGCTAGTCTCTCATTGGTTCCCCCTCTTCCCCTTCATCCTCAGGACAAATTGCAACCTGTACGGAACAGGAGGTTAAAGGTGCTGATTCTCCAAGGAGGGAGATGGCTAGTAAATCGGCTGGAATGGCGAACCCGAGCAAAGGAGATGAGAAATGAGGTGCGTTTTAGAAACCTTTCCCGATCACACGGTGTACCATCTTCTGGGTTTCTCATGCCTGTTTTCGACGTAGGAAGATGCCCTTGAACCTGGAGATTTGGGACCCATGGGATGGGTACCATGCAGTATTACTTGAAAGGGTCTGCGTTGGCTCACCCAACCTCACCGAACCTCTCAGCCCCAAGAGTGTCCACCCTTATGTCTCAATCAGCTATGGGTCTAGATATGGTCAATCCAGGTTGCATCACAGCCCCTGAACGAATTTTGTAAGAATTTCGCTCTCTTTCACTGTCTTTGTTTCACGGGTTTTGAAGAGTAATTTATTTTTATAATGGGGTTTAGCTGCTTTTCACGGCTGTGTTTATGCCGCTTTACACCCCCTTGACTCACTTACAGAGAGATATCAATACATAGGTTTGAAGATTCTTACTAGTCAGATATATTCTTCTGCGGTGAATAAGGGGTGTTGAGTCCAGTTCACTGAAAAAGGAATAGGTCTTGTCTCTTACATATTGGGTTTATGGAACGGTATCGGAGCTAATTTGAAACCCTTGTTTTATGCATCACCCCACCTCCCCTTTCCCGTTCAGCAGCCATAGTGTGTTTTCTAAACGTGTGACTCTGTTCTGTTTTGTAATTCATTTCAAGTGTAGCGGTTTTTACATTCCCTCTCTAAGTGATATCTTAGGATAAGTGTCTTTTTCTGTGTGACTTATTTCACTTAGAATCGTCGTACCTAAATCCACTCATCGTGCTGCTACTAGCCTTATGACGTTGATTTCATGGCTGAGTGATATTCCATTGTACATGAGGACCCCAACTTCTTTATCCATTTTTCTCTTTCCTAGGATATTTAAGGTGTAATGAAGTGGGGGTTCTTGTCAACAGAGCAGCCCTAAACTTTGGGGTGCCTGTGTCTTGCTGATTTTTAGTGTTCCCAATTTATACGCCCATGAGTGGAAGTGCCCTATGCTCTCCAAGCTGTGTTTTTTAGATGTTTCAGAACACACCGTACACTTCTCCGGAGTGGCTGTTGGCAATTTACATCCCACCCATCAGCGTAGCAAGGCTCCCATTTCTCCATGGCCGGTCCTGCATTTCTGGTTTGGACACTTTTTTCCGCATGGCCCTTTTGCCCGCTGGGAAGCGAGACTTCTTTGGAGCGCTGATTGGCCTTTCCAGGTTGCTTGGTTGGTCAAAAAGGGCGTATGCGTTTTTTCCTGAATATATTCAGGAAAAAACGCATACGCCCTTTTTGGCCAAGGGCATCATTGCCCACGTTTTGCCGCTTTTCATGTGCTTTCAAGGCGATTCGAATCTACCTCCTGAAATCTGTTTCCTGCAATTCTGCCTTGCTTTCAAAGCCTCTTCGTTGCCTTCCCTTAATATATTTGTGGACGAGACGTATCATTTAAAACTCTGCAGGTTTGTGAATTGCAGTGCCCCTGAGCTCCATTTTTCAACTCGCTTTTTTGGGAGCTGGCCGCAAAAGCGCAGGATTGCTTCAGGCCCTCTTCAGGTTCTGGGGGACAGGCTGAGCTTGTGCTTAATTCTTCTTCCTGATGAGAAAATAGAGTGACCTGTGCCTGTCCCAACACCTAGAGCTAGTCTCTCATTGGTTCCCCCTCTTCCCGTTCATCCTCAGGACAAATTGCAACCTGTACGGAACAGGAGGTTAAAGGTGCTGATTCTCCAAGGAGGAAGATGGCTAGTAAATCGGCTGGAATGGCGAACCCGAGCAAAGGAGATGAGAAATGAGGTGCGTTTTAGAAACCTTTCCCGATCACACGGTGTACCATCTTCTGGGTTTCTCATGCCTGTTTTCGACGTAGGAAGATGCCCTTGAACCTGGAGATTTGGGACCCATGGGATGGGTACCATGCAGTATTACTTGAAAGGGTCTGCGTTGGCTCACCCAACCTCACCGAACCTCTCAGCCCCAAGAGTGTCCACCCTTATGTCTCAATCAGCTGTGGGTCTAGATATGGTCAATCCAGGTTGCATCACAGCCCCTGAACGAATTTTGTAAGAATTTCTCTCTCTTTCACTGTCTTTGTTTCACGGGTTTTGAAGAGTAATTTATTTTTATAATGGGGTTTAGCTGCTTTTCACGGCTGTGTTTATGCCGCTTTACACCCCCTTGACTCACTTACAGAGAGATATCAATACATAGGTTTGAAGATTCTTACTAGTCAGATATATTCTTGTGCGGTGAATAAGGGGTGTTGAGTCCAGTTCACTGAAAAAGGAATAGGTCTTTTCTCTTACATATTGGGTTTATGGAACGGTATCTGAGCTAATTTGAAACCCTTGTTTTATGCATCACCCCACCTCACCTTTCCCGTTCAGCAGCCATAGTGTGTTTTCTGAACGTGTGACTCTGTTCTGTTTTGTAATTCAGTTCAAGTGTAGCGGTTTTTACATTCCCTCTCTAAGTGATATCTTATGATAAGTGTCTTTTTCTGTGTGACTTATTTCACTTAGAATCGTCGTACCTAAATCCACTCATCGTGCTGCTACTAGCCTTATGACGTGGATTTCATGGCTGAGTGATATTCCATTGTACATGAGGACCACCACTTCTTTATCCATTTTTCGCTTTCCTAGGATATTTAAGGTGTAATGAAGTGGGGGTTCTTGTCAACAGAGCAGCCCTAAACTTTGGGGTGCCTGTGTCTTGCTGATTTTTAGTTTTCCCAATTTATACGCCCATGAGTGGAAGTGCCCTATGCTCTCCAAGCTGTGTTTTTTAGATGTTTCAGAACACACCGTACACTTCTCCAGAGTGGCTGTTGGCAATTTACATCACACCCATCAGCGTAGCAAGGCTCCCATTTCTCCATGGCCGGTCCTGCATTTCTGGTTTGGACACTTTTTTCCGCATGGCCCTTTTGCCCGCTGGGAAGCAAGACTTCTTTGGAGCGCTGATTGGCCTTTCCAGGTTGCTTGGTTGGCCAAAAAGGGCGTATGCGTTTTTTCCTGAATATATTCAGGAAAAAACGCATACGCCCTTTTTGGCCAAGGGCATCATTGTCCACGTTTTGCCGCTTTTCATGTGCTTTCAAGGCGATTCGAATCTACCTCCTGAAATCTGTTTCCTGCAATTCTGCCTTGCTTTCAAAGCCTCTTCGTTGCCTTCCCTTAATATATTTGTGGACGAGAGGTATCATTTAAAACTCTGCAGGTTTGTGAATTGCAGTGCCCCTGAGGTCCATTTTTCAACTCGCTTTTTTGGGAGCTGGCCGCAAAAGCGCAGGATTGCTTCAGGCCCTCTTCTGGTTCTGGGGGGCAGGCTGAGCTTGTGCTTAATTCTTCTTCCTGATGGGAAAATAGAGTGACCTGTGCCTGTCCCAACACCTAGAGCTAGTCTCTCATTGGTTCCCCCTCTTCCCGTTCATCCTCAGGACAAATTGCAACCTGTACGGAACAGGAGGTTAAAGGTGCTGATTCTCCAAGGAGGGAGATGGCTAGTAAATCGGCTGGAATGGCGAACCCGAGCAAAGGAGATGAGAAATGAGGTGCGTTTTAGAAACCTTTCCCGATCACACGGTGTACCATCTTCTGGGTTTCTCATGCCTGTTTTCGACGTAGGAAGATGCCCTTGAACCTGGAGATTTGGGACCCATGGGATGGGTACCCTGCAGTATTACTTGAAAGGGTCTGCGTTGGCTCACCCAACCTCACCGAACCTCTCAGCCCCAAGAGTGTCCACCCTTATGTCTCAATCAGCTGTGGGTCTAGATATGGTCAATCCAGGTTGCATCACAGCCCCTGAACGAATTTTGTAAGAATTTCTCTCTCTTTCACTGTCTTTGTTTCACGGGTTTTGAAGAGTAATTTATTTTTATAATGGGGTTTAGCTGCTTTTCACGGCTGTGTTTATGCCGCTTTACACCCCCTTGACTCACTTACAGAGAGATATCAATACATAGGTTTGAAGATTCTTACTAGTCAGATATATTCTTGTGCGGTGAATAAGGGGTGTTGAGTCCAGTTCACTGAAAAAGGAATAGGTCTTGTCTCTTACATATTGGGTTTATGGAACGGTATCGGAGCTAATTTGAAACCCTTGTTTTATGCATCACCCCACCTCACCTTTCCCGTTCAGCAGCCATAGTGTGTTTTCTAAACGTGTGACTCTGTTCTGTTTTGTAATTCATTTCAAGTGTAGCGGTTTTTACATTCCCTCTCTAAGTGATATCTTAGGATAAGTGTCTTTTTCTGTGTGACTTATTTCACTTAGAATCGTCGTACCTAAATCCACTCATCATGCTGCTACTAGCCTTATGACGTTGATTTCATGGCTGAGTGATATTCCATTGTACATGAGGACCCCAACTTCTTTATCCATTTTTCTCTTTCCTAGGATATTTAAGGTGTAATGAAGTGGGGGTTCTTGTCAACAGAGCAGCCCTAAACTTTGGGGTGCCTGTGTCTTGCTGATTTTTAGTTTTCCCAATTTATACGCCCATGAGTGGAAGTGCCCTATGCTCTCCAAGCTGTGTTTTTTAGATGTTTCAGAACACACCGTACACTTCTCCGGAGTGGCTGTTGGCAATTTACATCCCACCCATCAGCGTAGCAAGGCTCCCATTTCTCCATGGCTGGTCCTGCATTTCTGGTTTGGACACTTTTTTCCGCATGGCCCTTTTGCCCGCTGGGAAGCGAGACTTCTTTGGAGCGCTGATTGGCCTTTCCAGGTTGCTTGGTTGGCCAAAAAGGGCGTATGCGTTTTTTCCTGAATATATTCAGGAAAAAACGCATACGCCCTTTTTGGCCAAGGGCATCATTGTCCACGTTCTGCCGCTTTTCATGTGCTTTCAAGGCGATTCGAATCTACCTCCTGAAATCTGTTTCCTGCAATTCTGCCTTGCTTTCAAAGCCTCTTCGTTGCCTTCCCTTAATATATTTGTGGACGAGAGGTATCATTTAAAACTCTGCAGGTTTGTGAATTGCAGTGCCCCTGAGCTCCATTTTTCAACTCGCTTTTTTGGGAGCTGGCCGCAAAAGCGCAGGATTGCTTCCGGCCCTCTTCTGGTTCTGGGGGGCAGGCTGAGCTTGTGCTTAATTCTTCTTCCTGATGGGAAAATAGAGTGACCTGTGCCTGTCCCAACACCTAGAGCTAGTCTCTCATTGGTTCCCCCTCTTCCCGTTCATCCTCAGGACAAATTGCAACCTGTACGGAACAGGAGGTTAAAGGTGCTGATTCTCCAAGGAGGGAGATGGCTAGTAAATCGGCTGGAATGGCGAACCCGAGCAAAGGAGATGAGAAATGAGGTGCGTTTTAGAAACCTTTCCCGATCACACGGTGTACCATCTTCTGGGTTTCTCATGCCTGTTTTCGACGTAGGAAGATGCCCTTGAACCTGGAGATTTGGGACCCATGGGATGGGTACCATGCAGTATTACTTGAAAGGGTCTGCGTTGGCTCACCCAACCTCACCGAACCTCTCAGCCCCAAGAGTGTCCACCCTTATGTCTCAATCAGCTGTGGGTCTAGATATGGTCAATCCAGGTTGCATCACAGCCCCTGAACGAATTTTGTAAGAATTTCTCTCTCTTTCACTGTCTTTGTTTCACGGGTTTTGAAGAGTAATTTATTTTTATAATGGGGTTTAGCTGCTTTTCACGGCTGTGTTTATGCCGCTTTACACCCCCTTGACTCACTTACAGAGAGATATCAATACATAGGTTTGAAGATTCTTACTAGTCAGATATATTCTTGTGCGGTGAATAAGGGGTGTTGAGTCCAGTTCACTGAAAAAGGAATAGGTCTTGTCTCTTACATATTGGGTTTATGGAACGGTATCGGAGCTAATTTGAAACCCTTGTTTTATGCATCACCCCACCTCCCCTTTCCCGTTCAGCAGCCATAGTGTGTTTTCTAAACGTGTGACTCTGTTCTGTTTTGTAATTCATTTCAAGTGTAGCGGTTTTTACATTACCTCTCTAAGTGATATCTTAGGATAAGTGTCTTTTTCTGTGTGACTTATTTCACTTAGAATCGTCGTACCTAAATCCACTCATCCTGCTGCTACTAGCCTTATGACGTTGATTTCATGGCTGAGTAATATTCCATTGTACATGAGGACCCCAACTTCTTTATCCATTTTTCTCTTTCCTAGGATATTTAAGGTGTAATGAAGTGGGGGTTCTTGTCAACAGAGCAGCCCTAAACTTTGGGGTGCCTGTGTCTTGCTGATTTTTAGTGTTCCCAATTTATACGCCCATGAGTGGAAGTGCCCTATGCTCTCCAAGCTGTGTTTTTTAGATGTTTCAGAACACACCGTACACTTCTCCGGAGTGGCTGTTGGCAATTTACATCCCACCCGTCAGCGTAGCAAGGCTCCCATTTCTCCATGGCCGGTCCTGCATTTCTGGTTTGGACACTTTTTTCCGCATGGCCCTTTTGCCCGCTGGGAAGCGAGACTTCTTTGGAGCGCTGATTGGCCTTTCCAGGTTGCTTGGTTGGTCAAAAAGGGCGTATGCGTTTTTTCCTGAATATATTCAGGAAAAAACGCATACGCCCTTTTTGGCCAAGGGCATCATTGTCCACGTTTTGCCGCTTTTCATGTGCTTTCAAGGCGATTCGAATCTACCTCCTGAAATCTGTTTCCTGCAATTCTGCCTTGCTTTCAAAGCCTCTTCGTTGCCTTCCCTTAATATATTTGTGGACGAGACGTATCATTTAAAACTCTGCAGGTTTGTGAATTGCAGTGCCCCTGAGCTCCATTTTTCAACTCGCTTTTTTGGGAGCTGGCCGCAAAAGCGCAGGATTGCTTCAGGCCCTCTTCAGGTTCTGGGGGACAGGCTGAGCTTGTGCTTAATTCTTCTTCCTGATGAGAAAATAGAGTGACCTGTGCCTGTCCCAACACCTAGAGCTAGTCTCTCATTGGTTCCCCCTCTTCCCGTTCATCCTCAGGACAAATTGCAACCTGTACGGAACAGGAGGTTAAAGGTGCTGATTCTCCAAGGAGGGAGATGGCTAGTAAATCGGCTGGAATGGCGAACCCGAGCAAAGGAGATGAGAAATGAGGTGCGTTTTAGAAACCTTTCCCGATCACACGGTGTACCATCTTCTGGGTTTCTCATGCCTGTTTTCGACGTAGGAAGATGCCCTTGAACCTGGAGATTTGGGACCCATGGGATGGGTACCATGCAGTATTACTTGAAAGGGTCTGCGTTGGCTCACCCAACCTCACCGAACCTCTCAGCCCCAAGAGTGTCCACCCTTATGTCTCAATCAGCTGTGGGTCTAGATATGGTCAATCCAGGTTGCATCACAGCCCCTGAACGAATTTTGTAAGAATTTCTCTCTCTTTCACTGTCTTTGTTTCACGGGTTTTGAAGAGTAATTTATTTTTATAATGGGGTTTAGCTGCTTTTCACGGCTGTGTTTATGCCGCTTTACACCCCCTTGACTCACTTACAGAGAGATATCAATACATAGGTTTGAAGATTCTTACTAGTCAGATATATTCTTGTGCGGTGAATAAGGGGTGTTGAGTCCAGTTCACTGAAAAAGGAATAGGTCTTTTCTCTTACATATTGGGTTTATGGAACGGTATCTGAGCTAATTTGAAACCCTTGTTTTATGCATCACCCCACCTCACCTTTCCCGTTCAGCAGCCATAGTGTGTTTTCTGAACGTGTGACTCTGTTCTGTTTTGTAATTCAGTTCAAGTGTAGCGGTTTTTACATTCCCTCTCTAAGTGATATCTTATGATAAGTGTCTTTTTCTGTGTGACTTATTTCACTTAGAATCGTCGTACCTAAATCCACTCATCGTGCTGCTACTAGCCTTATGACGTGGATTTCATGGCTGAGTGATATTCCATTGTACATGAGGACCACCACTTCTTTATCCATTTTTCGCTTTCCTAGGATATTTAAGGTGTAATGAAGTGGGGGTTCTTGTCAACAGAGCAGCCCTAAACTTTGGGGTGCCTGTGTCTTGCTGATTTTTAGTTTTCCCAATTTATACGCCCATGAGTGGAAGTACCCTATGCTCTCCAAGCTGTGTTTTTTAGATGTTTCAGAACACACCGTACACTTCTCCAGAGTGGCTGTTGGCAATTTACATCACACCCATCAGCGTAGCAAGGCTCCCATTTCTCCATGGCCGGTCCTGCATTTCTGGTTTGGACACTTTTTTCCGCATGGCCCTTTTGCCCGCTGGGAAGCAAGACTTCTTTGGAGCGCTGATTGGCCTTTCCAGGTTGCTTGGTTGGCCAAAAAGGGCGTATGCGTTTTTTCCTGAATATATTCAGGAAAAAACGCATACGCCCTTTTTGGCCAAGGGCATCATTGTCCACGTTTTGCCGCTTTTCATGTGCTTTCAAGGCGATTCGAATCTACCTCCTGAAATCTGTTTCCTGCAATTCTGCCTTGCTTTCAAAGCCTCTTCGTTGCCTTCCCTTAATATATTTGTGGACGAGAGGTATCATTTAAAACTCTGCAGGTTTGTGAATTGCAGTGCCCCTGAGGTCCATTTTTCAACTCGCTTTTTTGGGAGCTGGCCGCAAAAGCGCAGGATTGCTTCAGGCCCTCTTCTGGTTCTGGGGGGCAGGCTGAGCTTGTGCTTAATTCTTCTTCCTGATGGGAAAATAGAGTGACCTGTGCCTGTCCCAACACCTAGAGCTAGTCTCTCATTGGTTCCCCCTCTTCCCGTTCATCCTCAGGACAAATTGCAACCTGTACGGAACAGGAGGTTAAAGGTGCTGATTCTCCAAGGAGGGAGATGGCTAGTAAATCGGCTGGAATGGCGAACCCGAGCAAAGGAGATGAGAAATGAGGTGCGTTTTAGAAACCTTTCCCGATCACACGGTGTACCATCTTCTGGGTTTCTCATGCCTGTTTTCGACGTAGGAAGATGCCCTTGAACCTGGAGATTTGGGACCCATGGGATGGGTACCCTGCAGTATTACTTGAAAGGGTCTGCGTTGGCTCACCCAACCTCACCGAACCTCTCAGCCCCAAGAGTGTCCACCCTTATGTCTCAATCAGCTGTGGGTCTAGATATGGTCAATCCAGGTTGCATCACAGCCCCTGAACGAATTTTGTAAGAATTTCTCTCTCTTTCACTGTCTTTGTTTCACGGGTTTTGAAGAGTAATTTATTTTTATAATGGGGTTTAGCTGCTTTTCACGGCTGTGTTTATGCCGCTTTACACCCCCTTGACTCACTTACAGAGAGATATCAATACATAGGTTTGAAGATTCTTACTAGTCAGATATATTCTTGTGCGGTGAATAAGGGGTGTTGAGTCCAGTTCACTGAAAAAGGAATAGGTCTTGTCTCTTACATATTGGGTTTATGGAACGGTATCGGAGCTAATTTGAAACCCTTGTTTTATGCATCACCCCACCTCACCTTTCCCGTTCAGCAGCCATAGTGTGTTTTCTAAACGTGTGACTCTGTTCTGTTTTGTAATTCATTTCAAGTGTAGCGGTTTTTACATTCCCTCTCTAAGTGATATCTTAGGATAAGTGTCTTTTTCTGTGTGACTTATTTCACTTAGAATCGTCGTACCTAAATCCACTCATCATGCTGCTACTAGCCTTATGACGTTGATTTCATGGCTGAGTGATATTCCATTGTACATGAGGACCCCAACTTCTTTATCCATTTTTCTCTTTCCTAGGATATTTAAGGTGTAATGAAGTGGGGGTTCTTGTCAACAGAGCAGCCCTAAACTTTGGGGTGCCTGTGTCTTGCTGATTTTTAGTTTTCCCAATTTATACGCCCATGAGTGGAAGTGCCCTATGCTCTCCAAGCTGTGTTTTTTAGATGTTTCAGAACACACCGTACACTTCTCCGGAGTGGCTGTTGGCAATTTACATCCCACCCATCAGCGTAGCAAGGCTCCCATTTCTCCATGGCTGGTCCTGCATTTCTGGTTTGGACACTTTTTTCCGCATGGCCCTTTTGCCCGCTGGGAAGCGAGACTTCTTTGGAGCGCTGATTGGCCTTTCCAGGTTGCTTGGTTGGCCAAAAAGGGCGTATGCGTTTTTTCCTGAATATATTCAGGAAAAAACGCATACGCCCTTTTTGGCCAAGGGCATCATTGTCCACGTTCTGCCGCTTTTCATGTGCTTTCAAGGCGATTCGAATCTACCTCCTGAAATCTGTTTCCTGCAATTCTGCCTTGCTTTCAAAGCCTCTTCGTTGCCTTCCCTTAATATATTTGTGGACGAGAGGTATCATTTAAAACTCTGCAGGTTTGTGAATTGCAGTGCCCCTGAGCTCCATTTTTCAACTCGCTTTTTTGGGAGCTGGCCGCAAAAGCGCAGGATTGCTTCCGGCCCTCTTCTGGTTCTGGGGGGCAGGCTGAGCTTGTGCTTAATTCTTCTTCCTGATGGGAAAATAGAGTGACCTGTGCCTGTCCCAACACCTAGAGCTAGTCTCTCATTGGTTCCCCCTCTTCCCGTTCATCCTCAGGACAAATTGCAACCTGTACGGAACAGGAGGTTAAAGGTGCTGATTCTCCAAGGAGGGAGATGGCTAGTAAATCGGCTGGAATGGCGAACCCGAGCAAAGGAGATGAGAAATGAGGTGCGTTTTAGAAACCTTTCCCGATCACACGGTGTACCATCTTCTGGGTTTCTCATGCCTGTTTTCGACGTAGGAAGATGCCCTTGAACCTGGAGATTTGGGACCCATGGGATGGGTACCATGCAGTATTACTTGAAAGGGTCTGCGTTGGCTCACCCAACCTCACCGAACCTCTCAGCCCCAAGAGTGTCCACCCTTATGTCTCAATCAGCTGTGGGTCTAGATATGGTCAATCCAGGTTGCATCACAGCCCCTGAACGAATTTTGTAAGAATTTCTCTCTCTTTCACTGTCTTTGTTTCACGGGTTTTGAAGAGTAATTTATTTTTATAATGGGGTTTAGCTGCTTTTCACGGCTGTGTTTATGCCGCTTTACACCCCCTTGACTCACTTACAGAGAGATATCAATACATAGGTTTGAAGATTCTTACTAGTCAGATATATTCTTGTGCGGTGAATAAGGGGTGTTGAGTCCAGTTCACTGAAAAAGGAATAGGTCTTGTCTCTTACATATTGGGTTTATGGAACGGTATCGGAGCTAATTTGAAACCCTTGTTTTATGCATCACCCCACCTCCCCTTTCCCGTTCAGCAGCCATAGTGTGTTTTCTAAACGTGTGACTCTGTTCTGTTTTGTAATTCATTTCAAGTGTAGCGGTTTTTACATTACCTCTCTAAGTGATATCTTAGGATAAGTGTCTTTTTCTGTGTGACTTATTTCACTTAGAATCGTCGTACCTAAATCCACTCATCCTGCTGCTACTAGCCTTATGACGTTGATTTCATGGCTGAGTAATATTCCATTGTACATGAGGACCCCAACTTCTTTATCCATTTTTCTCTTTCCTAGGATATTTAAGGTGTAATGAAGTGGGGGTTCTTGTCAACAGAGCAGCCCTAAACTTTGGGGTGCCTGTGTCTTGCTGATTTTTAGTGTTCCCAATTTATACGCCCATGAGTGGAAGTGCCCTATGCTCTCCAAGCTGTGTTTTTTAGATGTTTCAGAACACACCGTACACTTCTCCGGAGTGGCTGTTGGCAATTTACATCCCACCCGTCAGCGTAGCAAGGCTCCCATTTCTCCATGGCCGGTCCTGCATTTCTGGTTTGGACACTTTTTTCCGCATGGCCCTTTTGCCCGCTGGGAAGCGAGACTTCTTTGGAGCGCTGATTGGCCTTTCCAGGTTGCTTGGTTGGTCAAAAAGGGCGTATGCGTTTTTTCCTGAATATATTCAGGAAAAAACGCATACGCCCTTTTTGGCCAAGGGCATCATTGTCCACGTTTTGCCGCTTTTCATGTGCTTTCAAGGCGATTCGAATCTACCTCCTGAAATCTGTTTCCTGCAATTCTGCCTTGCTTTCAAAGCCTCTTCGTTGCCTTCCCTTAATATATTTGTGGACGAGAGGTATCATTTAAAACTCTGCAGGTTTGTGAATTGCAGTGCCCCTGAGCTCCATTTTTCAACTCGCTTTTTTGGGAGCTGGCCGCAAAAGCGCAGGATTGCTTCCGGCCCTCTTCTGGTTCTGGGGGGCAGGCTGAGCTTGTGCTTAATTCTTCTTCCTGATGGGAAAATAGAGTGACCTGTGCCTGTCCCAACACCTAGAGCTAGTCTCTCATTGGTTCCCCCTCTTCCCGTTCATCCTCAGGACAAATTGCAACCTGTACGGAACAGGAGGTTAAAGGTGCTGATTCTCCAAGGAGGGAGATGGCTAGTAAATCGGCTGGAATGGCGAACCCGAGCAAAGGAGATGAGAAATGAGGTGCGTTTTAGAAACCTTTCCCGATCACACGGTGTACCATCTTCTGGGTTTCTCATGCCTGTTTTCGATGTAGGAAGATGCCCTTGAACCTGGAGATTTGGGACCCATGGGATGGGTACCATGCAGTATTACTTGAAAGGGTCTGCGTTGGCTCACCCAACCTCACCGAAACTCTCAGCCCCAAGAGTGTCCACCCTTATGTCTCAATCAGCTGTGGGTCTAGATATGGTCAATCCAGGTTGCATCACAGACCCTGAACGAATTTTGTAAGAATTTCTCTCTCTTTCACTGTCTTTGTTTCACGGGTTTTGAAAAGTAATTTATTTTTATAATGGGGTTTAGCTGCTTTTCACGGCTGTGTTTATGCCGCTTTACACCCCCTTGACTCACGTACGGAGAGATATCAATACATAGGTTTGAAGATTCTTACTAGTCAGATATATTCTTGTGCGGTGAATAAGGGGTGTTGAGTCCAGTTCACTGAAAAAGGAATAGGTCTTGTCTCTTACATATTGGGTTTATGGAACGGTATCGGAGCTAATTTGAAACCCTTGTTTTATGCATCACCCCACCTCCCCTTTCCCGTTCAGCAGCCATAGTGTGTTTTCTAAACGTGTGACTCTGTTCTGTTTTGTAATTCATTTCAAGTGTAGCGGTTTTTACATTCCCTCTCTAAGTGATATCTTAGGATAAGTGTCTTTTTCTGTGTGACTTATTTCACTTAGAATCGTCGTACCTAAATCCACTCATCCTGCTGCTACTAGCCTTATGACGTTGATTTCATGGCTGAGTGATATTCCATTGTACATGAGGACCCCAACTTCTTTATCCATTTTTCTCTTTCCTAGGATATTTAAGGTGTAATGAAGTGGGGGTTCTTGTCAACAGAGCAGCCCTAAACTTTGGGGTGCCTGTGTCTTGCTGATTTTTAGTGTTCCCAATTTATACGCCCATGAGTGGAAGTGCCCTATGCTCTCCAAGCTGTGTTTTTTAGATGTTTCAGAACACACCGTACACTTCTCCGGAGTGGCTGTTGGCAATTTACATCCCACCCATCAGCGTAGCAAGGCTCCCATTTCTCCATGGCCGGTCCTGCATTTCTGGTTTGGACACTTTTTTCCGCATGGCCCTTTTGCCCGCTGGGAAGCGAGACTTCTTTGGAGCGCTGATTGGCCTTTCCAGGTTGCTTGGTTGGCCAAAAAGGGCGTATGCGTTTTTTCCTGAATATATTCAGGAAAAAACGCATACGCCCTTTTTGGCCAAGGGCATCATTGTCCACGTTTTGCCGCTTTTCATGTGCTTTCAAGGCGATTCGAATCTACCTCCTGAAATCTGTTTCCTGCAATTCTGCCTTGCTTTCAAAGCCTCTTCGTTGCCTTCCCTTAATATATTTGTGGACGAGACGTATCATTTAAAACTCTGCAGGTTTGTGAATTGCAGTGCCCCTGAGCTCCATTTTTCAACTCGCTTTTTTGGGAGCTGGCCGCAAAAGCGCAGGATTGCTTCAGGCCCTCTTCTGGTTCTGGGGGGCAGGCTGAGCTTGTGCTTAATTCTTCTTCCTGATGGGAAAATAGAGTGACCTGTGCCTGTCCCAACACCTAGAGCTAGTCTCTCATTGGTTCCCCCTCTTCCCCTTCATCCTCAGGACAAATTGCAACCTGTACGGAACAGGAGGTTAAAGGTGCTGATTCTCCAAGGAGGGAGATGGCTAGTAAATCGGCTGGAATGGCGAACCCGAGCAAAGGAGATGAGAAATGAGGTGCGTTTTAGAAACCTTTCCCGATCACACGGTGTACCATCTTCTGGGTTTCTCATGCCTGTTTTCGACGTAGGAAGATGCCCTTGAACCTGGAGATTTGGGACCCATGGGATGGGTACCATGCAGTATTACTTGAAAGGGTCTGCGTTGGCTCACCCAACCTCACCGAACCTCTCAGCCCCAAGAGTGTCCACCCTTATGTCTCAATCAGCTATGGGTCTAGATATGGTCAATCCAGGTTGCATCACAGCCCCTGAACGAATTTTGTAAGAATTTCGCTCTCTTTCACTGTCTTTGTTTCACGGGTTTTGAAGAGTAATTTATTTTTATAATGGGGTTTAGCTGCTTTTCACGGCTGTGTTTATGCCGCTTTACACCCCCTTGACTCACTTACAGAGAGATATCAATACATAGGTTTGAAGATTCTTACTAGTCAGATATATTCTTCTGCGGTGAATAAGGGGTGTTGAGTCCAGTTCACTGAAAAAGGAATAGGTCTTGTCTCTTACATATTGGGTTTATGGAACGGTATCGGAGCTAATTTGAAACCCTTGTTTTATGCATCACCCCACCTCCCCTTTCCCGTTCAGCAGCCATAGTGTGTTTTCTAAACGTGTGACTCTGTTCTGTTTTGTAATTCATTTCAAGTGTAGCGGTTTTTACATTCCCTCTCTAAGTGATATCTTAGGATAAGTGTCTTTTTCTGTGTGACTTATTTCACTTAGAATCGTCGTACCTAAATCCACTCATCGTGCTGCTACTAGCCTTATGACGTTGATTTCATGGCTGAGTGATATTCCATTGTACATGAGGACCCCAACTTCTTTATCCATTTTTCTCTTTCCTAGGATATTTAAGGTGTAATGAAGTGGGGGTTCTTGTCAACAGAGCAGCCCTAAACTTTGGGGTGCCTGTGTCTTGCTGATTTTTAGTGTTCCCAATTTATACGCCCATGAGTGGAAGTGCCCTATGCTCTCCAAGCTGTGTTTTTTAGATGTTTCAGAACACACCGTACACTTCTCCGGAGTGGCTGTTGGCAATTTACATCCCACCCATCAGCGTAGCAAGGCTCCCATTTCTCCATGGCCGGTCCTGCATTTCTGGTTTGGACACTTTTTTCCGCATGGCCCTTTTGCCCGCTGGGAAGCGAGACTTCTTTGGAGCGCTGATTGGCCTTTCCAGGTTGCTTGGTTGGTCAAAAAGGGCGTATGCGTTTTTTCCTGAATATATTCAGGAAAAAACGCATACGCCCTTTTTGGCCAAGGGCATCATTGCCCACGTTTTGCCGCTTTTCATGTGCTTTCAAGGCGATTCGAATCTACCTCCTGAAATCTGTTTCCTGCAATTCTGCCTTGCTTTCAAAGCCTCTTCGTTGCCTTCCCTTAATATATTTGTGGACGAGACGTATCATTTAAAACTCTGCAGGTTTGTGAATTGCAGTGCCCCTGAGCTCCATTTTTCAACTCGCTTTTTTGGGAGCTGGCCGCAAAAGCGCAGGATTGCTTCAGGCCCTCTTCAGGTTCTGGGGGACAGGCTGAGCTTGTGCTTAATTCTTCTTCCTGATGAGAAAATAGAGTGACCTGTGCCTGTCCCAACACCTAGAGCTAGTCTCTCATTGGTTCCCCCTCTTCCCGTTCATCCTCAGGACAAATTGCAACCTGTACGGAACAGGAGGTTAAAGGTGCTGATTCTCCAAGGAGGAAGATGGCTAGTAAATCGGCTGGAATGGCGAACCCGAGCAAAGGAGATGAGAAATGAGGTGCGTTTTAGAAACCTTTCCCGATCACACGGTGTACCATCTTCTGGGTTTCTCATGCCTGTTTTCGACGTAGGAAGATGCCCTTGAACCTGGAGATTTGGGACCCATGGGATGGGTACCATGCAGTATTACTTGAAAGGGTCTGCGTTGGCTCACCCAACCTCACCGAACCTCTCAGCCCCAAGAGTGTCCACCCTTATGTCTCAATCAGCTGTGGGTCTAGATATGGTCAATCCAGGTTGCATCACAGCCCCTGAACGAATTTTGTAAGAATTTCTCTCTCTTTCACTGTCTTTGTTTCACGGGTTTTGAAGAGTAATTTATTTTTATAATGGGGTTTAGCTGCTTTTCACGGCTGTGTTTATGCCGCTTTACACCCCCTTGACTCACTTACAGAGAGATATCAATACATAGGTTTGAAGATTCTTACTAGTCAGATATATTCTTGTGCGGTGAATAAGGGGTGTTGAGTCCAGTTCACTGAAAAAGGAATAGGTCTTTTCTCTTACATATTGGGTTTATGGAACGGTATCTGAGCTAATTTGAAACCCTTGTTTTATGCATCACCCCACCTCACCTTTCCCGTTCAGCAGCCATAGTGTGTTTTCTGAACGTGTGACTCTGTTCTGTTTTGTAATTCAGTTCAAGTGTAGCGGTTTTTACATTCCCTCTCTAAGTGATATCTTATGATAAGTGTCTTTTTCTGTGTGACTTATTTCACTTAGAATCGTCGTACCTAAATCCACTCATCGTGCTGCTACTAGCCTTATGACGTGGATTTCCTGGCTGAGTGATATTCCATTGTACATGAGGACCACCACTTCTTTATCCATTTTTCGCTTTCCTAGGATATTTAAGGTGTAATGAAGTGGGGGTTCTTGTCAACAGAGCAGCCCTAAACTTTGGGGTGCCTGTGTCTTGCTGATTTTTAGTTTTCCCAATTTATACGCCCATGAGTGGAAGTGCCCTATGCTCTCCAAGCTGTGTTTTTTAGATGTTTCAGAACACACCGTACACTTCTCCAGAGTGGCTGTTGGCAATTTACATCACACCCATCAGCGTAGCAAGGCTCCCATTTCTCCATGGCCGGTCCTGCATTTCTGGTTTGGACACTTTTTTCCGCATGGCCCTTTTGCCCGCTGGGAAGCAAGACTTCTTTGGAGCGCTGATTGGCCTTTCCAGGTTGCTTGGTTGGCCAAAAAGGGCGTATGCGTTTTTTCCTGAATATATTCAGGAAAAAACGCATACGCCCTTTTTGGCCAAGGGCATCATTGTCCACGTTTTGCCGCTTTTCATGTGCTTTCAAGGCGATTCGAATCTACCTCCTGAAATCTGTTTCCTGCAATTCTGCCTTGCTTTCAAAGCCTCTTCGTTGCCTTCCCTTAATATATTTGTGGACGAGAGGTATCATTTAAAACTCTGCAGGTTTGTGAATTGCAGTGCCCCTGAGGTCCATTTTTCAACTCGCTTTTTTGGGAGCTGGCCGCAAAAGCGCAGGATTGCTTCAGGCCCTCTTCTGGTTCTGGGGGGCAGGCTGAGCTTGTGCTTAATTCTTCTTCCTGATGGGAAAATAGAGTGACCTGTGCCTGTCCCAACACCTAGAGCTAGTCTCTCATTGGTTCCCCCTCTTCCCGTTCATCCTCAGGACAAATTGCAACCTGTACGGAACAGGAGGTTAAAGGTGCTGATTCTCCAAGGAGGGAGATGGCTAGTAAATCGGCTGGAATGGCGAACCCGAGCAAAGGAGATGAGAAATGAGGTGCGTTTTAGAAACCTTTCCCGATCACACGGTGTACCATCTTCTGGGTTTCTCATGCCTGTTTTCGACGTAGGAAGATGCCCTTGAACCTGGAGATTTGGGACCCATGGGATGGGTACCCTGCAGTATTACTTGAAAGGGTCTGCGTTGGCTCACCCAACCTCACCGAACCTCTCAGCCCCAAGAGTGTCCACCCTTATGTCTCAATCAGCTGTGGGTCTAGATATGGTCAATCCAGGTTGCATCACAGCCCCTGAACGAATTTTGTAAGAATTTCTCTCTCTTTCACTGTCTTTGTTTCACGGGTTTTGAAGAGTAATTTATTTTTATAATGGGGTTTAGCTGCTTTTCACGGCTGTGTTTATGCCGCTTTACACCCCCTTGACTCACTTACAGAGAGATATCAATACATAGGTTTGAAGATTCTTACTAGTCAGATATATTCTTGTGCGGTGAATAAGGGGTGTTGAGTCCAGTTCACTGAAAAAGGAATAGGTCTTGTCTCTTACATATTGGGTTTATGGAACGGTATCGGAGCTAATTTGAAACCCTTGTTTTATGCATCACCCCACCTCCCCTTTCCCGTTCAGCAGCCATAGTGTGTTTTCTAAACGTGTGACTCTGTTCTGTTTTGTAATTCATTTCAAGTGTAGCGGTTTTTACATTCCCTCTCTAAGTGATATCTTAGGATAAGTGTCTTTTTCTGTGTGACTTATTTCACTTAGAATCGTCGTACCTAAATCCACTCATCGTGCTGCTACTAGCCTTATGACGTTGATTTCATGGCTGAGTGATATTCCATTGTACATGAGGACCCCAACTTCTTTATCCATTTTTCTCTTTCCTAGGATATTTAAGGTGTAATGAAGTGGGGGTTCTTGTCAACAGAGCAGCCCTAAACTTTGGGGTGCCTGTGTCTTGCTGATTTTTAGTTTTCCCAATTTATACGCCCATGAGTGGAAGTGCCCTATGCTCTCCAAGCTGTGTTTTTTAGATGTTTCAGAACACACCGTACACTTCTCCGGAGTGGCTGTTGGCAATTTACATCCCACCCATCAGCGTAGCAAGGCTCCCATTTCTCCATGGCTGGTCCTGCATTTCTGGTTTGGACACTTTTTTCCGCATGGCTCTTTTGCCCGCTGGGAAGCGAGACTTCTTTGGAGCGCTGATTGGCCTTTCCAGGTTGCTTGGTTGGCCAAAAAGGGCGTATGCGTTTTTTCCTGAATATATTCAGGAAAAAACGCATACGCCCTTTTTGGCCAAGGGCATCATTGTCCACGTTCTGCCGCTTTTCATGTGCTTTCAAGGCGATTCGAATCTACCTCCTGAAATCTGTTTCCTGCAATTCTGCCTTGCTTTCAAAGCCTCTTCGTTGCCTTCCCTTAATATATTTGTGGACGAGAGGTATCATTTAAAACTCTGCAGGTTTGTGAATTGCAGTGCCCCTGAGCTCCATTTTTCAACTCGCTTTTTTGGGAGCTGGCCGCAAAAGCGCAGGATTGCTTCCGGCCCTCTTCTGGTTCTGGGGGGCAGGCTGAGCTTGTGCTTAATTCTTCTTCCTGATGGGAAAATAGAGTGACCTGTGCCTGTCCCAACACCTAGAGCTAGTCTCTCATTGGTTCCCCCTCTTCCCGTTCATCCTCAGGACAAATTGCAACCTGTACGGAACAGGAGGTTAAAGGTGCTGATTCTCCAAGGAGGGAGATGGCTAGTAAATCGGCTGGAATGGCGAACCCGAGCAAAGGAGATGAGAAATGAGGTGCGTTTTAGAAACCTTTCCCGATCACACGGTGTACCATCTTCTGGGTTTCTCATGCCTGTTTTCGACGTAGGAAGATGCCCTTGAACCTGGAGATTTGGGACCCATGGGATGGGTACCATGCAGTATTACTTGAAAGGGTCTGCGTTGGCTCACCCAACCTCACCGAACCTCTCAGCCCCAAGAGTGTCCACCCTTATGTCTCAATCAGCTGTGGGTCTAGATATGGTCAATCCAGGTTGCATCACAGCCCCTGAACGAATTTTGTAAGAATTTCTCTCTCTTTCACTGTCTTTGTTTCACGGGTTTTGAAGAGTAATTTATTTTTATAATGGGGTTTAGCTGCTTTTCACGGCTGTGTTTATGCCGCTTTACACCCCCTTGACTCACTTACAGAGAGATATCAATACATAGGTTTGAAGATTCTTACTAGTCAGATATATTCTTGTGCGGTGAATAAGGGGTGTTGAGTCCAGTTCACTGAAAAAGGAATAGGTCTTGTCTCTTACATATTGGGTTTATGGAACGGTATCGGAGCTAATTTGAAACCCTTGTTTTATGCATCACCCCACCTCCCCTTTCCCGTTCAGCAGCCATAGTGTGTTTTCTAAACGTGTGACTCTGTTCTGTTTTGTAATTCATTTCAAGTGTAGCGGTTTTTACATTACCTCTCTAAGTGATATCTTAGGATAAGTGTCTTTTTCTGTGTGACTTATTTCACTTAGAATCGTCGTACCTAAATCCACTCATCCTGCTGCTACTAGCCTTATGACGTTGATTTCATGGCTGAGTAATATTCCATTGTACATGAGGACCCCAACTTCTTTATCCATTTTTCTCTTTCCTAGGATATTTAAGGTGTAATGAAGTGGGGGTTCTTGTCAACAGAGCAGCCCTAAACTTTGGGGTGCCTGTGTCTTGCTGATTTTTAGTGTTCCCAATTTATACGCCCATGAGTGGAAGTGCCCTATGCTCTCCAAGCTGTGTTTTTTAGATGTTTCAGAACACACCGTACACTTCTCCGGAGTGGCTGTTGGCAATTTACATCCCACCCGTCAGCGTAGCAAGGCTCCCATTTCTCCATGGCCGGTCCTGCATTTCTGGTTTGGACACTTTTTTCCGCATGGCCCTTTTGCCCGCTGGGAAGCGAGACTTCTTTGGAGCGCTGATTGGCCTTTCCAGGTTGCTTGGTTGGTCAAAAAGGGCGTATGCGTTTTTTCCTGAATATATTCAGGAAAAAACGCATACGCCCTTTTTGGCCAAGGGCATCATTGTCCACGTTTTGCCGCTTTTCATGTGCTTTCAAGGCGATTCGAATCTACCTCCTGAAATCTGTTTCCTGCAATTCTGCCTTGCTTTCAAAGCCTCTTCGTTGCCTTCCCTTAATATATTTGTGGACGAGACGTATCATTTAAAACTCTGCAGGTTTGTGAATTGCAGTGCCCCTGAGCTCCATTTTTCAACTCGCTTTTTTGGGAGCTGGCCGCAAAAGCGCAGGATTGCTTCAGGCCCTCTTCAGGTTCTGGGGGACAGGCTGAGCTTGTGCTTAATTCTTCTTCCTGATGAGAAAATAGAGTGACCTGTGCCTGTCCCAACACCTAGAGCTAGTCTCTCATTGGTTCCCCCTCTTCCCGTTCATCCTCAGGACAAATTGCAACCTGTACGGAACAGGAGGTTAAAGGTGCTGATTCTCCAAGGAGGGAGATGGCTAGTAAATCGGCTGGAATGGCGAACCCGAGCAAAGGAGATGAGAAATGAGGTGCGTTTTAGAAACCTTTCCCGATCACACGGTGTACCATCTTCTGGGTTTCTCATGCCTGTTTTCGACGTAGGAAGATGCCCTTGAACCTGGAGATTTGGGACCCATGGGATGGGTACCATGCAGTATTACTTGAAAGGGTCTGCGTTGGCTCACCCAACCTCACCGAACCTCTCAGCCCCAAGAGTGTCCACCCTTATGTCTCAATCAGCTGTGGGTCTAGATATGGTCAATCCAGGTTGCATCACAGCCCCTGAACGAATTTTGTAAGAATTTCTCTCTCTTTCACTGTCTTTGTTTCACGGGTTTTGAAGAGTAATTTATTTTTATAATGGGGTTTAGCTGCTTTTCACGGCTGTGTTTATGCCGCTTTACACCCCCTTGACTCACTTACAGAGAGATATCAATACATAGGTTTGAAGATTCTTACTAGTCAGATATATTCTTGTGCGGTGAATAAGGGGTGTTGAGTCCAGTTCACTGAAAAAGGAATAGGTCTTTTCTCTTACATATTGGGTTTATGGAACGGTATCTGAGCTAATTTGAAACCCTTGTTTTATGCATCACCCCACCTCACCTTTCCCGTTCAGCAGCCATAGTGTGTTTTCTGAACGTGTGACTCTGTTCTGTTTTGTAATTCAGTTCAAGTGTAGCGGTTTTTACATTCCCTCTCTAAGTGATATCTTATGATAAGTGTCTTTTTCTGTGTGACTTATTTCACTTAGAATCGTCGTACCTAAATCCACTCATCGTGCTGCTACTAGCCTTATGACGTGGATTTCATGGCTGAGTGATATTCCATTGTACATGAGGACCACCACTTCTTTATCCATTTTTCTCTTTCCTAGGATATTTAAGGTGTAATGAAGTGGGGGTTCTTGTCAACAGAGCAGCCCTAAACTTTGGGGTGCCTGTGTCTTGCTGATTTTTAGTTTTCCCAATTTATACGCCCATGAGTGGAAGTGCCCTATGCTCTCCAAGCTGTGTTTTTTAGATGTTTCAGAACACACCGTACACTTCTCCAGAGTGGCTGTTGGCAATTTACATCACACCCATCAGCGTAGCAAGGCTCCCATTTCTCCATGGCCGGTCCTGCATTTCTGGTTTGGACACTTTTTTCCGCATGGCCCTTTTGCCCGCTGGGAAGCAAGACTTCTTTGGAGCGCTGATTGGCCTTTCCAGGTTGCTTGGTTGGCCAAAAAGGGCGTATGCGTTTTTTCCTGAATATATTCAGGAAAAAACGCATACGCCCTTTTTGGCCAAGGGCATCATTGTCCACGTTCTGCCGCTTTTCATGTGCTTTCAAGGCGATTCGAATCTACCTCCTGAAATCTGTTTCCTGCAATTCTGCCTTGCTTTCAAAGCCTCTTCGTTGCCTTCCCTTAATATATTTGTGGACGAGAGGTATCATTTAAAACTCTGCAGGTTTGTGAATTGCAGTGCCCCTGAGCTCCATTTTTCAACTCGCTTTTTTGGGAGCTGGCCGCAAAAGCGCAGGATTGCTTCAGGCCCTCTTCTGGTTCTGGGGGGCAGGCTGAGCTTGTGCTTAATTCTTCTTCCTGATGGGAAAATAGAGTGACCTGTGCCTGTCCCAACACCTAGAGCTAGTCTCTCATTGGTTCCCCCTCTTCCCGTTCATCCTCAGGACAAATTGCAACCTGTACGGAACAGGAGGTTAAAGGTGCTGATTCTCCAAGGAGGGAGATGGCTAGTAAATCGGCTGGAATGGCGAACCCGAGCAAAGGAGATGAGAAATGAGGTGCGTTTTAGAAACCTTTCCCGATCACACGGTGTACCATCTTCTGGGTTTCTCATGCCTGTTTTCGACGTAGGAAGATGCCCTTGAACCTGGAGATTTGGGACCCATGGGATGGGTACCATGCAGTATTACTTGAAAGGGTCTGCGTTGGCTCACCCAACCTCACCGAACCTCTCAGCCCCAAGAGTGTCCACCCTTATGTCTCAATCAGCTGTGGGTCTAGATATGGTCAATCCAGGTTGCATCACAGCCCCTGAACGAATTTTGTAAGAATTTCTCTCTCTTTCACTGTCTTTGTTTCACGGGTTTTGAAGAGTAATTTATTTTTATAATGGGGTTTAGCTGCTTTTCACGGCTGTGTTTATGCCGCTTTACACCCCCTTGACTCACTTACAGAGAGATATCAATACATAGGTTTGAAGATTCTTACTAGTCAGATATATTCTTGTGCGGTGAATAAGGGGTGTTGAGTCCAGTTCACTGAAAAAGGAATAGGTCTTGTCTCTTACATATTGGGTTTATGGAACGGTATCGGAGCTAATTTGAAACCCTTGTTTTATGCATCACCCCACCTCCCCTTTCCCGTTCAGCAGCCATAGTGTGTTTTCTAAACGTGTGACTCTGTTCTGTTTTGTAATTCATTTCAAGTGTAGCGGTTTTTACATTACCTCTCTAAGTGATATCTTAGGATAAGTGTCTTTTTCTGTGTGACTTATTTCACTTAGAATCGTCGTACCTAAATCCACTCATCCTGCTGCTACTAGCCTTATGACGTTGATTTCATGGCTGAGTAATATTCCATTGTACATGAGGACCCCAACTTCTTTATCCATTTTTCTCTTTCCTAGGATATTTAAGGTGTAATGAAGTGGGGGTTCTTGTCAACAGAGCAGCCCTAAACTTTGGGGTGCCTGTGTCTTGCTGATTTTTAGTGTTCCCAATTTATACGCCCATGAGTGGAAGTGCCCTATGCTCTCCAAGCTGTGTTTTTTAGATGTTTCAGAACACACCGTACACTTCTCCGGAGTGGCTGTTGGCAATTTACATCCCACCCATCAGCGTAGCAAGGCTCCCATTTCTCCATGGCCGGTCCTGCATTTCTGGTTTGGACACTTTTTTCCGCATGGCCCTTTTGCCCGCTGGGAAGCGAGACTTCTTTGGAGCGCTGATTGGCCTTTCCAGGTTGCTTGGTTGGTCAAAAAGGGCGTATGCGTTTTTTCCTGAATATATTCAGGAAAAAACGCATACGCCCTTTTTGGCCAAGGGCATCATTGTCCACGTTTTGCCGCTTTTCATGTGCTTTCAAGGCGATTCGAATCTACCTCCTGAAATCTGTTTCCTGCAATTCTGCCTTGCTTTCAAAGCCTCTTCGTTGCCTTCCCTTAATATATTTGTGGACGAGACGTATCATTTAAAACTCTGCAGGTTTGTGAATTGCAGTGCCCCTGAGCTCCATTTTTCAACTCGCTTTTTTGGGAGCTGGCCGCAAAAGCGCAGGAATGCTTCAGGCCCTTTTCAGGTTCTGGGGGACAGGCTGAGCTTGTGCTTAATTCTTCTTCCTGATGAGAAAATAGAGTGACCTGTGCCTGTCCCAACACCTAGAGCTAGTCTCTCATTGGTTCCCCCTCTTCCCGTTCATCCTCAGGACAAATTGCAACCTGTACGGAACAGGAGGTTAAAGGTGCTGATTCTCCAAGGAGGGAGATGGCTAGTAAATCGGCTGGAATGGCGAACCCGAGCAAAGGAGATGAGAAATGAGGTGCGTTTTAGAAACCTTTCCCGATCACACGGTGTATCATCTTCTGGGTTTCTCATGCCTGTTTTCGACGTAGGAAGATGCCCTTGAACCTGGAGATTTGGGACCCATGGGATGGGTACCATGCAGTATTACTTGAAAGGGTCTGTGTTGGCTCACCCAACCTCACCGAACCTCTCAGCCCCAAGAGTGTCCACCCTTATGTCTCAATCAGCTGTGGGTCTAGATATGGTCAATCCAGGTTGCATCACAGCCCCTGAACGAATTTTGTAAGAATTTCTCTCTCTTTCACTGTCTTTGTTTCACGGGTTTTGAAGAGTAATTTATTTTTATAATGGGGTTTAGCTGCTTTTCACGGCTGTGTTTATGCCGCTTTACACCCCCTTGACTCACTTACAGAGAGATATCAATACATAGGTTTGAAGATTCTTACTAGTCAGATATATTCTTGTGCGGTGAATAAGGGGTGTTGAGTCCAGTTCACTGAAAAAGGAATAGGTCTTGTCTCTTACATATTGGGTTTATGGAACGGTATCGGAGCTAATTTGAAACCCTTGTTTTATGCATCACCCCACCTCACCTTTCCCGTTCAGCAGCCATAGTGTGTTTTCTAAACGTGTGACTATGTTCTGTTTTGTAATTCATTTCAAGTGTGGCGGTTTTTACATTCCCTCTCTAAGTGATATCTTAGGATAAGTGTCTTTTTCTGTGTGACTTATTTCACTTAGAATCGTCGTACCTAAATCCACTCATCATGCTGCTACTAGCCTTATGACGTTGATTTCATGGCTGAGTGATATTCCATTGTACATGAGGACCCCAACTTCTTTATCCATTTTTCTCTTTCCTAGGATATTTAAGGTGTAATGAAGTGGGGGTTCTTGTCAACAGAGCAGCCCTAAACTTTGGGGTGCCTGTGTCTTGCTGATTTTTAGTTTTCCCAATTTATACGCCCATGAGTGGAAGTGCCCTATGCTCTCCAAGCTGTGTTTTTTAGATGTTTCAGAACACACCGTACACTTCTCCGGAGTGGCTGTTGGCAATTTACATCCCACCCATCAGCGTAGCAAGGCTCCCATTTCTCCATGGCCGGTCCTGCATTTCTGGTTTGGACACTTTTTTCCCCATGGCCCTTTTGCCCGCTGGGAAGCGAGACTTCTTTGGAGCGCTGATTGGCCTTTCCAGGTTGCTTGGTTGGCCAAAAAGGGCGTATGCGTTTTTTCCTGAATATATTCAGGAAAAAACGCATACGCCCTTTTTGGCCAAGGGCATCATTGTCCACGTTTTGCCGCTTTTCATGTGCTTTCAAGGCGATTCGAATCTACCTCCTGAAATCTGTTTCCTGCAATTCTGCCTTGCTTTCAAAGCCTCTTCGTTGCCTTCCCTTAATATATTTGTGGACGAGAGGTATCATTTAAAACTCTGCAGGTTTGTGAATTGCAGTGCCCCTGAGCTCCATTTTTCAACTCGCTTTTTTGGGAGCTGGCCGCAAAAGCGCAGGATTGCTTCCGGCCCTCTTCTGGTTCTGGGGGGCAGGCTGAGCTTGTGCTTAATTCTTCTTCCTGATGGGAAAATAGAGTGACCTGTGCCTGTCCCAACACCTAGAGCTAGTCTCTCATTGGTTCCCCCTCTTCCCGTTCATCCTCAGGACAAATTGCAACCTGTACGGAACAGGAGGTTAAAGGTGCTGATTCTCCAAGGAGGGAGATGGCTAGTAAATCGGCTGGAATGGCGAACCCGAGCAAAGGAGATGAGAAATGAGGTGCGTTTTAGAAACCTTTCCCGATCACACGGTGTACCATCTTCTGGGTTTCTCATGCCTGTTTTCGACGTAGGAAGATGCCCTTGAACCTGGAGATTTGGGACCCATGGGATGGGTACCATGCAGTATTACTTGAAAGGGTCTGCGTTGGCTCACCCAACCTCACCGAACCTCTCAGCCCCAAGAGTGTCCACCCTTATGTCTCAATCAGCTGTGGGTCTAGATATGGTCAATCCAGGTTGCATCACAGCCCCTGAACGAATTTTGTAAGAATTTCTCTCTCTTTCACTGTCTTTGTTTCACGGGTTTTGAAAAGTAATTTATTTTTATAATGGGGTTTAGCTGCTTTTCACGGCTGTGTTTATGCCGCTTTACACCCCCTTGACTCACTTACAGAGAGATATCAATACATAGGTTTGAAGATTCTTACTAGTCAGATATATTCTTGTGTGGTGAATAGGGGGTGTTGAGTCCAGTTCACTGAAAAAGGAATAGGTCTTGTCTCTTACATATTGGGTTTATGGAACGGTATCGGAGCTAATTTGAAACCCTTGTTTTATGCATCACCCCACCTCACCTTTCCCGTTCAGCAGCCATAGTGTGTTTCCTAAACGTGTGACTCTGTTCTGTTTTGTAATTCAGTTCAAGTGTAGCGGTTTTTACATTCCCTCTCTAAGTGATATCTTATGATAAGTGTCTTTTTCTGTGTGACTTATTTCACTTAGAATCGTCGTACCTAAATCCACTCATCGTGCTGCTACTAGCCTTATGACGTTGATTTCATGGCTGAGTGATATTCCATTGTACATGAGGACCACAACTTCTTTATCCATTTTTCTCTTTCCTAGGATATTTAAGGTGTAATGAAGTGGGGGTTCTTGTCCACAGAGCAGCCCTAAACTTTGGGGTGCCTGTGTCTTGCTGATTTTTAGTTTTCCCAATTTATACGCCCATGAGTGGAAGTGCCCTATGCTCTCCAAGCTGTGTTTTTTAGATGTTTCAGAACACACCGTACACTTCTCCAGAGTGGCTGTTGGCAATTTACATCCCACCCATCAGCGTAGCAAGGCTCCCATTTCTCCATGGCCGGTCCTGCATTTCTGGTTTGGACACTTTTTTCCGCATGGCCCTTTTGCCCGCTGGGAAGCGAGACTTCTTTGGAGCGCTGATTGGCCTTTCCAGGTTGCTTGGTTGGCCAAAAAGGGCGTATGCGTTTTTTCCTGAATATATTCAGGAAAAAACGCATACGCCCTTTTTGGCCAAGGGCATCATTGTCCACGTTTTGCCGCTTTTCATGTGCTTTCAAGGCGATTCGAATCTACCTCCTGAAATCTGTTTCCTGCAATTCTGCCTTGCTTTCAAAGCCTCTTCGTTGCCTTCCCTTAATATATTTGTGGACGAGAGGTATCATTTAAAACTCTGCAGGTTTGTGAATTGCAGTGCCCCTGAGCTCCATTTTTCAACTCGCTTTTTTGGGAGCTGGCCGCAAAAGCGCAGGATTGCTTCAGGCCCTCTTCTGGTTCTGGGGGGCAGGCTGAGCTTGTGCTTAATTCTTCTTCCTGATGGGAAAATAGAGTGACCTGTGCCTGTCCCAACACCTAGAGCTAGTCTCTCATTGGTTCCCCCTCTTCCCGTTCATCCTCAGGACAAATTGCAACCTGTACGGAACAGGAGGTTAAAGGTGCTGATTCTCCAAGGAGGGAGATGGCTAGTAAATCGGCTGGAATGGCGAACCCGAGCAAAGGAGATGAGAAATGAGGTGCGTTTTAGAAACCTTTCCCGATCACACGGTGTACCATCTTCTGGGTTTCTCATGCCTGTTTTCGACGTAGGAAGATGCCCTTGAACCTGGAGATTTGGGACCCATGGGATGGGTACCATGCAGTATTACTTGAAAGGGTCTGCGTTGGCTCACCCAACCTCACCGAACCTCTCAGCCCCAAGAGTGTCCACCCTTATGTCTCAATCAGCTGTGGGTCTAGATATGGTCAATCCAGGTTGCATCACAGCCCCTGAACGAATTTTGTAAGAATTTCTCTCTCTTTCACTGTCTTTGTTTCACGGGTTTTGAAAAGTAATTTATTTTTATAATGGGGTTTAGCTGCTTTTCACGGCTGTGTTTATGCCGCTTTACACCCCCTTGACTCACTTACAGAGAGATATCAATACATAGGTTTGAAGATTCTTACTAGTCAGATATATTCTTGTGTGGTGAATAGGGGGTGTTGAGTCCAGTTCACTGAAAAAGGAATAGGTCTTGTCTCTTACATATTGGGTTTATGGAACGGTATCGGAGCTAATTTGAAACCCTTGTTTTATGCATCACCCCACCTCACCTTTCCCGTTCAGCAGCCATAGTGTGTTTCCTAAACGTGTGACTCTGTTCTGTTTTGTAATTCAGTTCAAGTGTAGCGGTTTTTACATTCCCTCTCTAAGTGATATCTTAGGATAAGTGTCTTTTTCTGTGTGACTTATTTCACTTAGAATCGTCGTACCTAAATCCACTCATCGTGCTGCTACTAGCCTTATGACGTTGATTTCATGGCTGAGTGATATTCCATTGTACATGAGGACCCCAACTTCTTTATCCATTTTTCTCTTTCCTAGGATATTTAAGGTGTAATGAAGTGGGGGTTCTTGTCAACAGAGCAGCCCTAAACTTTGGGGTGCCTGTGTCTTGCTGATTTTTAGTTTTCCCAATTTATACGCCCATGAGTGGAAGTGCCCTATGCTCTCCAAGCTGTGTTTTTTAGATGTTTCAGAACACACCGTACACTTCTCCGGAGTGGCTGTTGGCAATTTACATCCCACCCATCAGCGTAGCAAGGCTCCCATTTCTCCATGGCCGGTCCTGCATTTCTGGTTTGGACACTTTTTTCCGCATGGCCCTTTTGCCCGCTGGGAAGCGAGACTTCTTTGGAGCGCTGATTGGCCTTTCCAGGTTGCTTGGTTGGCCAAAAAGGGCGTATGCGTTTTTTCCTGAATATATTCAGGAAAAAACGCATACGCCCTTTTTGGCCAAGGGCATCATTGTCCACGTTTTGCCGCTTTTCATGTGCTTTCAAGGCGATTCGAATCTACCTCCTGAAATCTGTTTCCTGCAATTCTGCCTTGCTTTCAAAGCCTCTTCGTTGCCTTCCCTTAATATATTTGTGGACGAGAGGTATCATTTAAAACTCTGCAGGTTTGTGAATTGCAGTGCCCCTGAGCTCCATTTTTCAACTCGCTTTTTTGGGAGCTGGCCGCAAAAGCGCAGGATTGCTTCAGGCCCTCTTCTGGTTCTGGGGGGCAGGCTGAGCTTGTGCTTAATTCTTCTTCCTGATGGGAAAATAGAGTGACCTGTGCCTGTCCCAACACCTAGAGCTAGTCTCTCATTGGTTCCCCCTCTTCCCGTTCATCCTCAGGACAAATTGCAACCTGTACGGAACAGGAGGTTAAAGGTGCTGATTCTCCAAGGAGGGAGATGGCTAGTAAATCGGCTGGAATGGCGAACCCGAGCAAAGGAGATGAGAAATGAGGTGCGTTTTAGAAACCTTTCCCGATCACACGGTGTACCATCTTCTGGGTTTCTCATGCCTGTTTTCGACGTAGGAAGATGCCCTTGAACCTGGAGATTTGGGACCCATGGGATGGGTACCATGCAGTATTACTTGAAAGGGTCTGCGTTGGCTCACCCAACCTCACCGAACCTCTCAGCCCCAAGAGTGTCCACCCTTATGTCTCAATCAGCTGTGGGTCTAGATATGGTCAATCCAGGTTGCATCACAGCCCCTGAACGAATTTTGTAAGAATTTCTCTCTCTTTCACTGTCTTTGTTTCACGGGTTTTGAAGAGTAATTTATTTTTATAATGGGGTTTAGCTGCTTTTCACGGCTGTGTTTATGCCGCTTTACACCCCCTTGACTCACTTACAGAGAGATATCAATACATAGGTTTGAAGATTCTTACTAGTCAGATATATTCTTGTGCGGTGAATAAGGGGTGTTGAGTCCAGTTCACTGAAAAAGGAATAGGTCTTGTCTCTTACATATTGGGTTTATGGAACGGTATCGGAGCTAATTTGAAACCCTTGTTTTATGCATCACCCCACCTCCCCTTTCCCGTTCAGCAGCCATAGTGTGTTTTCTAAACGTGTGACTCTGTTCTGTTTTGTAATTCATTTCAAGTGTAGCGGTTTTTACATTCCCTCTCTAAGTGATATATTAGGATAAGTGTCTTTTTCTGTGTGACTTATTTCACTTAGAATCGTCGTACCTAAATCCACTCATCGTGCTGCTACTAGCCTTATGACGTTGATTTCATGGCTGAGTGATATTCCATTGTACATGAGGACCCCAACTTCTTTATCCATTTTTCTCTTTCCTAGGATATTTAAGGTGTAATGAAGTGGGGGTTCTTGTCAACAGAGCAGCCCTAAACTTTGGGGTGCCTGTGTCTTGCTGATTTTTAGTTTTCCCAATTTATACGCCCATGAGTGGAAGTGCCCTATGCTCTCCAATCTGTGTTTTTTAGATGTTTCAGAACACACCGTACACTTCTCTGGAGTGGCTGTTGGCAATTTACATCCCACCCATCAGCGTAGCAAGGCTCCCATTTCTCCATGGCCGGTCCTGCATTTCTGGTTTGGACACTTTTTTCCGCATGGCCCTTTTGCCCGCTGGGAAGCGAGACTTCTTTGGAGCGCTGATTGGCCTTTCCAGGTTGCTTGGTTGGCCAAAAAGGGCGTATGCGTTTTTTCCTGAATATATTCAGGAAAAAACGCATACGCCCTTTTTGGCCAAGGGCATCATTGTCCACGTTTTGCCGCTTTTCATGTGCTTTCAAGGCGATTCGAATCTACCTCCTGAAATCTGTTTCCTGCAATTCTGCCTTGCTTTCAAAGCCTCTTCGTTGCCTTCCCTTAATATATTTGTGGACGAGAGGTATCATTTAAAACTCTGCAGGTTTGTGAATTGCAGTGCCCCTGAGCTCCATTTTTCAACTCGCTTTTTTGGGAGCTGGCCGCAAAAGCGCAGGATTGCTTCAGGCCCTCTTCTGGTTCTGGGGGGCAGGCTGAGCTTGTGCTTAATTCTTCTTCCTGATGGGAAAATAGAGTGACCTGTGCCTGTCCCAACACCTAGAGCTAGTCTCTCATTGGTTCCCCCTCTTCCCGTTCATCCTCAGGACAAATTGCAACCTGTACGGAACAGGAGGTTAAAGGTGCTGATTCTCCAAGGAGGGAGATGGCTAGTAAATCGGCTGGAATGGCGAACCCGAGCAAAGGAGATGAGAAATGAGGTGCGTTTTAGAAACCTTTCCCGATCACACGGTGTACCATCTTCTGGGTTTCTCATGCCTGTTTTCGACGTAGGAAGATGCCCTTGAACCTGGAGATTTGGGACCCATGGGATGGGTACCATGCAGTATTACTTGAAAGGGTCTGCGTTGGCTCACCCAACCTCACCGAACCTCTCAGCCCCAAGAGTGTCCACCCTTATGTCTCAATCAGCTGTGGGTCTAGATATGGTCAATCCAGGTTGCATCACAGCCCCTGAACGAATTTTGTAAGAATTTCTCTCTCTTTCACTGTCTTTGTTTCACGGGTTTTGAAGAGTAATTTATTTTTATAATGGGGTTTAGCTGCTTTTCACGGCTGTGTTTATGCCGCTTTACACCCCCTTGACTCACTTACAGAGAGATATCAATACATAGGTTTGAAGATTCTTACTAGTCAGATATATTCTTGTGCGGTGAATAAGGGGTGTTGAGTCCAGTTCACTGAAAAAGGAATAGGTCTTGTCTCTTACATATTGGGTTTATGGAACGGTATCGGAGCTAATTTGAAACCCTTGTTTTATGCATCACCCCACCTCCCCTTTCCCGTTCAGCAGCCATAGTGTGTTTTCTAAACGTGTGACTCTGTTCTGTTTTGTAATTCATTTCAAGTGTAGCGGTTTTTACATTCCCTCTCTAAGTGATATCTTAGGATAAGTGTCTTTTTCTGTGTGACTTATTTCACTTAGAATCGTCGTACCTAAATCCACTCATCGTGCTGCTACTAGCCTTATGACGTGGATTTCATGGCTGAGTGATATTCCATTGTACATGAGGACCCCAACTTCTTTATCCATTTTTCTCTTTCCTAGGATATTTAAGGTGTAATGAAGTGGGGGTTCTTGTCAACAGAGCAGCCCTAAACTTTGGGGTGCCTGTGTCTTGCTGATTTTTAGTTTTCCCAATTTATACGCCCATGAGTGGAAGTGCCCTATGCTCTCCAAGCTGTGTTTTTTAGATGTTTCAGAACACACCGTACACTTCTCCGGAGTGGCTGTTGGCAATTTACATCCCACCCATCAGCGTAGCAAGGCTCCCATTTCTCCATGGCCGGTCCTGCATTTCTGGTTTGGACACTTTTTTCCGCATGGCCCTTTTGCCCGCTGGGAAGCGAGACTTCTTTGGAGCGCTGATTGGCCTTTCCAGGTTGCTTGGTTGGCCAAAAAGGGCGTATGCGTTTTTTCCTGAATATATTCAGGAAAAAACGCATACGCCCTTTTTGGCCAAGGGCATCATTGTCCACGTTTTGCCGCTTTTCATGTGCTTTCAAGGCGATTCGAATCTACCTCCTGAAATCTGTTTCCTGCAATTCTGCCTTGCTTTCAAAGCCTCTTCGTTGCCTTCCCTTAATATATTTGTGGACGAGAGGTATCATTTAAAACTCTGCAGGTTTGTGAATTGCAGTGCCCCTGAGCTCCATTTTTCAACTCGCTTTTTTGGGAGCTGGCCGCAAAAGCGCAGGATTGCTTCAGGCCCTCTTCTGGTTCTGGGGGGCAGGCTGAGCTTGTGCTTAATTCTTCTTCCTGATGGGAAAATAGAGTGACCTGTGCCTGTCCCAACACCTAGAGCTAGTCTCTCATTGGTTCCCCCTCTTCCCGTTCATCCTCAGGACAAATTGCAACCTGTACGGAACAGGAGGTTAAAGGTGCTGATTCTCCAAGGAGGGAGATGGCTAGTAAATCGGCTGGAATGGCGAACCCGAGCAAAGGAGATGAGAAATGAGGTGCGTTTTAGAAACCTTTCCCGATCACACGGTGTACCATCTTCTGTGTTTCTCATGCCTGTTTTCGACGTAGGAAGATGCCCTTGAACCTGGAGATTTGGGACCCATGGGATGGGTACCATGCAGTATTACTTGAAAGGGTCTGCGTTGGCTCACCCAACCTCACCGAACCTCTCAGCCCCAAGAGTGTCCACCCTTATGTCTCAATCAGCTGTGGGTCTAGATATGGTCAATCCAGGTTGCATCACAGCCCCTGAACGAATTTTGTAAGAATTTCTCTCTCTTTCACTGTCTTTGTTTCACGGGTTTTGAAGAGTAATTTATTTTTATAATGGGGTTTAGCTGCTTTTCACGGCTGTGTTTATGCCGCTTTACACCCCCTTGACTCACTTACAGAGAGATATCAATACATAGGTTTGAAGATTCTTACTAGTCAGATATATTCTTGTGCGGTGAATAAGGGGTGTTGAGTCCAGTTCACTGAAAAAGGAATAGGTCTTGTCTCTTACATATTGGGTTTATGGAACGGTATCGGAGCTAATTTGAAACCCTTGTTTTATGCATCACCCCACCTCCCCTTTCCCGTTCAGCAGCCATAGTGTGTTTTCTAAACGTGTGACTCTGTTCTGTTTTGTAATTCATTTCAAGTGTAGCGGTTTTTACATTCCCTCTCTAAGTGATATCTTAGGATAAGTGTCTTTTTCTGTGTGACTTATTTCACTTAGAATCGTCGTACCTAAATCCACTCATCGTGCTGCTACTAGCCTTATGACGTTGATTTCATGGCTGAGTGATATTCCATTGTACATGAGGACCCCAACTTCTTTATCCATTTTTCTCTTTCCTAGGATATTTAAGGTGTAATGAAGTGGGGGTTCTTGTCAACAGAGCAGCCCTAAACTTTGGGGTGCCTGTGTCTTGCTGATTTTTAGTTTTCCCAATTTATACGCCCATGAGTGGAAGTGCCCTATGCTCTCCAAGCTGTGTTTTTTAGATGTTTCAGAACACACCGTACACTTCTCCGGAGTGGCTGTTGGCAAGTTACATCCCACCCATCAGCGTAGCAAGGCTCCCATTTCTCCATGGCCGGTCCTGCATTTCTGGTTTGGACACTTTTTTCCGCATGGCCCTTTTGCCCGCTGGGAAGCGAGACTTCTTTGGAGCGCTGATTGGCCTTTCCAGGTTGCTTGGTTGGCCAAAAAGGGCGTATGCGTTTTTTCCTGAATATATTCAGGAAAAAACGCATACGCCCTTTTTGGCCAAGGGCATCATTGTCCACGTTTTGCCGCTTTTCATGTGCTTTCAAGGCGATTCGAATCTACCTCCTGAAATCTGTTTCCTGCAATTCTGCCTTGCTTTCAAAGCCTCTTCGTTGCCTTCCCTTAATATATTTGTGGACGAGAGGTATCATTTAAAACTCTGCAGGTTTGTGAATTGCAGTGCCCCTGAGCTCCATTTTTCAACTCGCTTTTTTGGGAGCTGGCCGCAAAAGCGCAGGATTGCTTCAGGCCCTCTTCTGGTTCTGGGGGGCAGGCTGAGCTTGTGCTTAATTCTTCTTCCTGATGGGAAAATAGAGTGACCTGTGCCTGTCCCAACACCTAGAGCTAGTCTCTCATTGGTTCCCCCTCTTCCCGTTCATCCTCAGGACAAATTGCAACCTGTACGGAACAGGAGGTTAAAGGTGCTGATTCTCCAAGGAGGGAGATGGCTAGTAAATCGGCTGGAATGGCGAACCCGAGCAAAGGAGATGAGAAATGAGGTGCGTTTTAGAAACCTTTCCCGATCACACGGTGTACCATCTTCTGGGTTTCTCATGCCTGTTTTCGACGTAGGAAGATGCCCTTGAACCTGGAGATTTGGGACCCATGGGATGGGTACCATGCAGTATTACTTGAAAGGGTCTGCGTTGGCTCACCCAACCTCACCGAACCTCTCAGCCCCAAGAGTGTCCACCCTTATGTCTCAATCAGCTGTGGGTCTAGATATGGTCAATCCAGGTTGCATCACAGCCCCTGAACGAATTTTGTAAGAATTTCTCTCTCTTTCACTGTCTTTGTTTCACGGGTTTTGAAAAGTAATTTATTTTTATAATGGGGTTTAGCTGCTTTTCACGGCTGTGTTTATGCCGCTTTACACCCCCTTGACTCACTTACAGAGAGATATCAATACATAGGTTTGAAGATTCTTACTAGTCAGATATATTCTTGTGTGGTGAATAGGGGGTGTTGAGTCCAGTTCACTGAAAAAGGAATAGGTCTTGTCTCTTACATATTGGGTTTATGGAACGGTATCGGAGCTAATTTGAAACCCTTGTTTTATGCATCACCCCACCTCACCTTTCCCGTTCAGCAGCCATAGTGTGTTTCCTAAACGTGTGACTCTGTTCTGTTTTGTAATTCAGTTCAAGTGTAGCGGTTTTTACATTCCCTCTCTAAGTGATATCTTATGATAAGTGTCTTTTTCTGTGTGACTTATTTCACTTAGAATCGTCGTACCTAAATCCACTCATCGTGCTGCTACTAGCCTTATGACGTTGATTTCATGGCTGAGTGATATTCCATTGTACATGAGGACCCCAACTTCTTTATCCATTTTTCTCTTTCCTAGGATATTTAAGGTGTAATGAAGTGGGGGTTCTTGTCAACAGAGCAGCCCTAAACTTTGGGGTGCCTGTGTCTTGCTGATTTTTAGTTTTCCCAATTTATACGCCCATGAGTGGAAGTGCCCTATGCTCTCCAAGCTGTGTTTTTTAGATGTTTCAGAACACACCGTACACTTCTCCGGAGTGGCTGTTGGCAATTTACATCCCACCCATCAGCGTAGCAAGGCTCCCATTTCTCCATGGCCGGTCCTGCATTTCTGGTTTGGACACTTTTTTCCGCATGGCCCTTTTGCCCGCTGGGAAGCGAGACTTCTTTGGAGCGCTGATTGGCCTTTCCAGGTTGCTTGGTTGGCCAAAAAGGGCGTATGCGTTTTTTCCTGAATATATTCAGGAAAAAACGCATACGCCCTTTTTAGCCAAGGGCATCATTGTCCACGTTTTGCCGCTTTTCATGTGCTTTCAAGGCGATTCGAATCTACCTCCTGAAATCTGTTTCCTGCAATTCTGCCTTGCTTTCAAAGCCTCTTCGTTGCCTTCCCTTAATATATTTGTGGACGAGAGGTATCATTTAAAACTCTGCAGGTTTGTGAATTGCAGTGCCCCTGAGCTCCATTTTTCAACTCGCTTTTTTGGGAGCTGGCCGCAAAAGCGCAGGATTGCTTCAGGCCCTCTTCTGGTTCTGGGGGGCAGGCTGAGCTTGTGCTTAATTCTTCTTCCTGATGGGAAAATAGAGTGACCTGTGCCTGTCCCAACACCTAGAGCTAGTCTCTCATTGGTTCCCCCTCTTCCCGTTCATCCTCAGGACAAATTGCAACCTGTACGGAACAGGAGGTTAAAGGTGCTGATTCTCCAAGGAGGGAGATGGCTAGTAAATCGGCTGGAATGGCGAACCCGAGCAAAGGAGATGAGAAATGAGGTGCGTTTTAGAAACCTTTCCCGATCACACGGTGTACCATCTTCTGGGTTTCTCATGCCTGTTTTCGACGTAGGAAGATGCCCTTGAACCTGGAGATTTGGGACCCATGGGATGGGTACCATGCAGTATTACTTGAAAGGGTCTGCGTTGGCTCACCCAACCTCACCGAACCTCTCAGCCCCAAGAGTGTCCACCCTTATGTCTCAATCAGCTGTGGGTCTAGATATGGTCAATCCAGGTTGCATCACAGCCCCTGAACGAATTTTGTAAGAATTTCTCTCTCTTTCACTGTCTTTGTTTCACGGGTTTTGAAGAGTAATTTATTTTTATAATGGGGTTTAGCTGCTTTTCACGGCTGTGTTTATGCCGCTTTACACCCCCTTGACTCACTTACAGAGAGATATCAATACATAGGTTTGAAGATTCTTACTAGTCAGATATATTCTTGTGCGGTGAATAAGGGGTGTTGAGTCCAGTTCACTGAAAAAGGAATAGGTCTTGTCTCTTACATATTGGGTTTATGGAACGGTATCGGAGCTAATTTGAAACCCTTGTTTTATGCATCACCCCACCTCCCCTTTCCCGTTCAGCAGCCATAGTGTGTTTTCTAAACGTGTGACTCTGTTCTGTTTTGTAATTCATTTCAAGTGTAGCGGTTTTTACATTCCCTCTCTAAGTGATATCTTAGGATAAGTGTCTTTTTCTGTGTGACTTATTTCACTTAGAATCGTCGTACCTAAATCCACTCATCGTGCTGCTACTAGCCTTATGACGTTGATTTCATGGCTGAGTGATATTCCATTGTACATGAGGACCCCAACTTCTTTATCCATTTTTCTCTTTCCTAGGATATTTAAGGTGTAATGAAGTGGGGGTTCTTGTCAACAGAGCAGCCCTAAACTTTGGGGTGCCTGTGTCTTGCTGATTTTTAGTTTTCCCAATTTATACGCCCATGAGTGGAAGTGCCCTATGCTCTCCAAGCTGTGTTTTTTAGATGTTTCAGAACACACCGTACACTTCTCCGGAGTGGCTGTTGGCAATTTACATCCCACCCATCAGCGTAGCAAGGCTCCCATTTCTCCATGGCCGGTCCTGCATTTCTGGTTTGGACACTTTTTTCCGCATGGCCCTTTTGCCCGCTGGGAAGCGAGACTTCTTTGGAGCGCTGATTGGCCTTTCCAGGTTGCTTGGTTGGCCAAAAAGGGCGTATGCGTTTTTTCCTGAATATATTCAGGAAAAAACGCATACGCCCTTTTTGGCCAAGGGCATCATTGTCCACGTTTTGCCGCTTTTCATGTGCTTTCAAGGCGATTCGAATCTACCTCCTGAAATCTGTTTCCTGCAATTCTGCCTTGCTTTCAAAGCCTCTTCGTTGCCTTCCCTTAATATATTTGTGGACGAGAGGTATCATTTAAAACTCTGCAGGTTTGTGAATTGCAGTGCCCCTGAGCTCCATTTTTCAACTCGCTTTTTTGGGAGCTGGCCGCAAAAGCGCAGGATTGCTTCAGGCCCTCTTCTGGTTCTGGGGGGCAGGCTGAGCTTGTGCTTAATTCTTCTTCCTGATGGGAAAATAGAGTGACCTGTGCCTGTCCCAACACCTAGAGCTAGTCTCTCATTGGTTCCCCCTCTTCCCGTTCATCCTCAGGACAAATTGCAACCTGTACGGAACAGGAGGTTAAAGGTGCTGATTCTCCAAGGAGGGAGATGGCTAGTAAATCGGCTGGAATGGCGAACCCGAGCAAAGGAGATGAGAAATGAGGTGCGTTTTAGAAACCTTTCCCGATCACACGGTGTACCATCTTCTGGGTTTCTCATGCCTGTTTTCGACGTAGGAAGATGCCCTTGAACCTGGAGATTTGGGACCCATGGGATGGGTACCATGCAGTATTACTTGAAAGGGTCTGCGTTGGCTCACCCAACCTCACCGAACCTCTCAGCCCCAAGAGTGTCCACCCTTATGTCTCAATCAGCTGTGGGTCTAGATATGGTCAATCCAGGTTGCATCACAGCCCCTGAACGAATTTTGTAAGAATTTCTCTCTCTTTCACTGTCTTTGTTTCACGGGTTTTGAAGAGTAATTTATTTTTATAATGGGGTTTAGCTGCTTTTCACGGCTGTGTTTATGCCGCTTTACACCCCCTTGACTCACTTACAGAGAGATATCAATACATAGGTTTGAAGATTCTTACTAGTCAGATATATTCTTGTGCGGTGAATAAGGGGTGTTGAGTCCAGTTCACTGAAAAAGGAATAGGTCTTGTCTCTTACATATTGGGTTTATGGAACGGTATCGGAGCTAATTTGAAACCCTTGTTTTATGCATCACCCCACCTCCCCTTTCCCGTTCAGCAGCCATAGTGTGTTTTCTAAACGTGTGACTCTGTTCTGTTTTGTAATTCATTTCAAGTGTAGCGGTTTTTACATTCCCTCTCTAAGTGATATCTTAGGATAAGTGTCTTTTTCTGTGTGACTTATTTCACTTAGAATCGTCGTACCTAAATCCACTCATCGTGCTGCTACTAGCCTTATGACGTTGATTTCATGGCTGAGTGATATTCCATTGTACATGAGGACCCCAACTTCTTTATCCATTTTTCTCTTTCCTAGGATATTTAAGGTGTAATGAAGTGGGGGTTCTTGTCAACAGAGCAGCCCTAAACTTTGGGGTGCCTGTGTCTTGCTGATTTTTAGTTTTCCCAATTTATACGCCCATGAGTGGAAGTGCCCTATGCTCTCCAAGCTGTGTTTTTTAGATGTTTCAGAACACACCGTACACTTCTCCGGAGTGGCTGTTGGCAATTTACATCCCACCCATCAGCGTAGCAAGGCTCCCATTTCTCCATGGCCGGTCCTGCATTTCTGGTTTGGACACTTTTTTCCGCATGGCCCTTTTGCCCGCTGGGAAGCGAGACTTCTTTGGAGCGCTGATTGGCCTTTCCAGGTTGCTTGGTTGGCCAAAAAGGGCGTATGCGTTTTTTCCTGAATATATTCAGGAAAAAACGCATACGCCCTTTTTGGCCAAGGGCATCATTGTCCACGTTTTGCCGCTTTTCATGTGCTTTCAAGGCGATTCGAATCTACCTCCTGAAATCTGTTTCCTGCAATTCTGCCTTGCTTTCAAAGCCTCTTCGTTGCCTTCCCTTAATATATTTGTGGACGAGAGGTATCATTTAAAACTCTGCAGGTTTGTGAATTGCAGTGCCCCTGAGCTCCATTTTTCAACTCGCTTTTTTGGGAGCTGGCCGCAAAAGCGCAGGATTGCTTCAGGCCCTCTTCTGGTTCTGGGGGGCAGGCTGAGCTTGTGCTTAATTCTTCTTCCTGATGGGAAAATAGAGTGACCTGTGCCTGTCCCAACACCTAGAGCTAGTCTCTCATTGGTTCCCCCTCTTCCCGTTCATCCTCAGGACAAATTGCAACCTGTACGGAACAGGAGGTTAAAGGTGCTGATTCTCCAAGGAGGGAGATGGCTAGTAAATCGGCTGGAATGGCGAACCCGAGCAAAGGAGATGAGAAATGAGGTGCGTTTTAGAAACCTTTCCCGATCACACGGTGTACCATCTTCTGGGTTTCTCATGCCTGTTTTCGACGTAGGAAGATGCCCTTGAACCTGGAGATTTGGGACCCATGGGATGGGTACCATGCAGTATTACTTGAAAGGGTCTGCGTTGGCTCACCCAACCTCACCGAACCTCTCAGCCCCAAGAGTGTCCACCCTTATGTCTCAATCAGCTGTGGGTCTAGATATGGTCAATCCAGGTTGCATCACAGCCCCTGAACGAATTTTGTAAGAATTTCTCTCTCTTTCACTGTCTTTGTTTCACGGGTTTTGAAGAGTAATTTATTTTTATAATGGGGTTTAGCTGCTTTTCACGGCTGTGTTTATGCCGCTTTACACCCCCTTGACTCACTTACAGAGAGATATCAATACATAGGTTTGAAGATTCTTACTAGTCAGATATATTCTTGTGCGGTGAATAAGGGGTGTTGAGTCCAGTTCACTGAAAAAGGAATAGGTCTTGTCTCTTACATATTGGGTTTATGGAACGGTATCGGAGCTAATTTGAAACCCTTGTTTTATGCATCACCCCACCTCCCCTTTCCCGTTCAGCAGCCATAGTGTGTTTTCTAAACGTGTGACTCTGTTCTGTTTTGTAATTCATTTCAAGTGTAGCGGTTTTTACATTCCCTCTCTAAGTGATATCTTAGGATAAGTGTCTTTTTCTGTGTGACTTATTTCACTTAGAATCGTCGTACCTAAATCCACTCATCGTGCTGCTACTAGCCTTATGACGTTGATTTCATGGCTGAGTGATATTCCATTGTACATGAGGACCCCAACTTCTTTATCCATTTTTCTCTTTCCTAGGATATTTAAGGTGTAATGAAGTGGGGGTTCTTGTCAACAGAGCAGCCCTAAACTTTGGGGTGCCTGTGTCTTGCTGATTTTTAGTTTTCCCAATTTATACGCCCATGAGTGGAAGTGCCCTATGCTCTCCAAGCTGTGTTTTTTAGATGTTTCAGAACACACCGTACACTTCTCCGGAGTGGCTGTTGGCAATTTACATCCCACCCATCAGCGTAGCAAGGCTCCCATTTCTCCATGGCCGGTCCTGCATTTCTGGTTTGGACACTTTTTTCCGCATGGCCCTTTTGCCCGCTGGGAAGCGAGACTTCTTTGGAGCGCTGATTGGCCTTTCCAGGTTGCTTGGTTGGCCAAAAAGGGCGTATGCGTTTTTTCCTGAATATATTCAGGAAAAAACGCATACGCCCTTTTTGGCCAAGGGCATCATTGTCCACGTTTTGCCGCTTTTCATGTGCTTTCAAGGCGATTCGAATCTACCTCCTGAAATCTGTTTCCTGCAATTCTGCCTTGCTTTCAAAGCCTCTTCGTTGCCTTCCCTTAATATATTTGTGGACGAGAGGTATCATTTAAAACTCTGCAGGTTTGTGAATTGCAGTGCCCCTGAGCTCCATTTTTCAACTCGCTTTTTTGGGAGCTGGCCGCAAAAGCGCAGGATTGCTTCAGGCCCTCTTCTGGTTCTGGGGGGCAGGCTGAGCTTGTGCTTAATTCTTCTTCCTGATGGGAAAATAGAGTGACCTGTGCCTGTCCCAACACCTAGAGCTAGTCTCTCATTGGTTCCCCCTCTTCCCGTTCATCCTCAGGACAAATTGCAACCTGTACGGAACAGGAGGTTAAAGGTGCTGATTCTCCAAGGAGGGAGATGGCTAGTAAATCGGCTGGAATGGCGAACCCGAGCAAAGGAGATGAGAAATGAGGTGCGTTTTAGAAACCTTTCCCGATCACACGGTGTACCATCTTCTGGGTTTCTCATGCCTGTTTTCGACGTAGGAAGATGCCCTTGAACCTGGAGATTTGGGACCCATGGGATGGGTACCATGCAGTATTACTTGAAAGGGTCTGCGTTGGCTCACCCAACCTCACCGAACCTCTCAGCCCCAAGAGTGTCCACCCTTATGTCTCAATCAGCTGTGGGTCTAGATATGGTCAATCCAGGTTGCATCACAGCCCCTGAACGAATTTTGTAAGAATTTCTCTCTCTTTCACTGTCTTTGTTTCACGGGTTTTGAAGAGTAATTTATTTTTATAATGGGGTTTAGCTGCTTTTCACGGCTGTGTTTATGCCGCTTTACACCCCCTTGACTCACTTACAGAGAGATATCAATACATAGGTTTGAAGATTCTTACTAGTCAGATATATTCTTGTGCGGTGAATAAGGGGTGTTGAGTCCAGTTCACTGAAAAAGGAATAGGTCTTGTCTCTTACATATTGGGTTTATGGAACGGTATCGGAGCTAATTTGAAACCCTTGTTTTATGCATCACCCCACCTCCCCTTTCCCGTTCAGCAGCCATAGTGTGTTTTCTAAACGTGTGACTCTGTTCTGTTTTGTAATTCATTTCAAGTGTAGCGGTTTTTACATTCCCTCTCTAAGTGATATCTTAGGATAAGTGTCTTTTTCTGTGTGACTTATTTCACTTAGAATCGTCGTACCTAAATCCACTCATCGTGCTGCTACTAGCCTTATGACGTTGATTTCATGGCTGAGTGATATTCCATTGTACATGAGGACCCCAACTTCTTTATCCATTTTTCTCTTTCCTAGGATATTTAAGGTGTAATGAAGTGGGGGTTCTTGTCAACAGAGCAGCCCTAAACTTTGGGGTGCCTGTGTCTTGCTGATTTTTAGTGTTCCCAATTTATACGCCCATGAGTGGAAGTGCCCTATGCTCTCCAAGCTGTGTTTTTTAGATGTTTCAGAACACACCGTACACTTCTCCGGAGTGGCTGTTGGCAATTTACATCCCACCCATCAGCGTAGCAAGACTCCCATTTCTCCATGGCCGGTCCTGCATTTCTGGTTTGGACACTTTTTTCCGCATGGCCCTTTTGCCCGCTGGGAAGCGAGACTTCTTTGGAGCGCTGATTGGCCTTTCCAGGTTGCTTGGTTGGCCAAAAAGGGCGTATGCGTTTTTTCCTGAATATATTCAGGAAAAAACGCATACGCCCTTTTTGGCCAAGGGCATCATTGTCCACGTTTTGCCGCTTTTCATGTGCTTTCAAGGCGATTCGAATCTACCTCCTGAAATCTGTTTCCTGCAATTCTGCCTTGCTTTCAAAGCCTCTTCGTTGCCTTCCCTTAATATATTTGTGGACGAGAGGTATCATTTAAAACTCTGCAGGTTTGTGAATTGCAGTGCCCCTGAGCTCCATTTTTCAACTCGCTTTTTTGGGAGCTGGCCGCAAAAGCGCAGGATTGCTTCAGGCCCTCTTCTGGTTCTGGGGGGCAGGCTGAGCTTGTGCTTAATTCTTCTTCCTGATGGGAAAATAGAGTGACCTGTGCCTGTCCCAACACCTAGAGCTAGTCTCTCATTGGTTCCCCCTCTTCCCGTTCATCCTCAGGACAAATTGCAACCTGTACGGAACAGGAGGTTAAAGGTGCTGATTCTCCAAGGAGGGAGATGGCTAGTAAATCGGCTGGAATGGCGAACCCGAGCAAAGGAGATGAGAAATGAGGTGCGTTTTAGAAACCTTTCCCGATCACACGGTGTACCATCTTCTGGGTTTCTCATGCCTGTTTTCGACGTAGGAAGATGCCCTTGAACCTGGAGATTTGGGACCCATGGGATGGGTACCATGCAGTATTACTTGAAAGGGTCTGCGTTGGCTCACCCAACCTCACCGAACCTCTCAGCCCCAAGAGTGTCCACCCTTATGTCTCAATCAGCTGTGGGTCTAGATATGGTCAATCCAGGTTGCATCACAGCCCCTGAACGAATTTTGTAAGAATTTCTCTCTCTTTCACTGTCTTTGTTTCACGGGTTTTGAAGAGTAATTTATTTTTATAATGGGGTTTAGCTGCTTTTCACGGCTGTGTTTATGCCGCTTTACACGCCCTTGACTCACTTACAGAGAGATATCAATACATAGGTTTGAAGATTCTTACTAGTCAGATATATTCTTGTGCGGTGAATAAGGGGTGTTGAGTCCAGTTCACTGAAAAAGGAATAGGTCTTGTCTCTTACATATTGGGTTTATGGAACGGTATCGGAGCTAATTTGAAACCCTTGTTTTATGCATCACCCCACCTCCCCTTTCCCGTTCAGCAGCCATAGTGTGTTTTCTAAACGTGTGACTCTGTTCTGTTTTGTAATTCATTTCAAGTGTAGCGGTTTTTACATTCCCTCTCTAAGTGATATCTTAGGATAAGTGTCTTTTTCTGTGTGACTTATTTCACTTAGAATCGTCGTACCTAAATCCACTCATCGTGCTGCTACTAGCCTTATGACGTTGATTTCATGGCTGAGTGATATTCCATTGTACATGAGGACCCCAACTTCTTTATCCATTTTTCTCTTTCCTAGGATATTTAAGGTGTAATGAAGTGGGGGTTCTTGTCAACAGAGCAGCCCTAAACTTTGGGGTGCCTGTGTCTTGCTGATTTTTAGTTTTCCCAATTTATACGCCCATGAGTGGAAGTGCCCTATGCTCTCCAAGCTGTGTTTTTTAGATGTTTCAGAACACACCGTACACTTCTCCGGAGTGGCTGTTGGCAAGTTACATCCCACCCATCAGCGTAGCAAGGCTCCCATTTCTCCATGGCCGGTCCTGCATTTCTGGTTTGGACACTTTTTTCCGCATGGCCCTTTTGCCCGCTGGGAAGCGAGACTTCTTTGGAGCGCTGATTGGCCTTTCCAGGTTGCTTGGTTGGCCAAAAAGGGCGTATGCGTTTTTTCCTGAATATATTCAGGAAAAAACGCATACGCCCTTTTTGGCCAAGGGCATCATTGTCCACGTTTTGCCGCTTTTCATGTGCTTTCAAGGCGATTCGAATCTACCTCCTGAAATCTGTTTCCTGCAATTCTGCCTTGCTTTCAAAGCCTCTTCGTTGCCTTCCCTTAATATATTTGTGGACGAGAGGTATCATTTAAAACTCTGCAGGTTTGTGAATTGCAGTGCCCCTGAGCTCCATTTTTCAACTCGCTTTTTTGGGAGCTGGCCGCAAAAGCGCAGGATTGCTTCAGGCCCTCTTCTGGTTCTGGGGGGCAGGCTGAGCTTGTGCTTAATTCTTCTTCCTGATGGGAAAATAGAGTGACCTGTGCCTGTCCCAACACCTAGAGCTAGTCTCTCATTGGTTCCCCCTCTTCCCGTTCATCCTCAGGACAAATTGCAACCTGTACGGAACAGGAGGTTAAAGGTGCTGATTCTCCAAGGAGGGAGATGGCTAGTAAATCGGCTGGAATGGCGAACCCGAGCAAAGGAGATGAGAAATGAGGTGCGTTTTAGAAACCTTTCCCGATCACACGGTGTACCATCTTCTGGGTTTCTCATGCCTGTTTTCGACGTAGGAAGATGCCCTTGAACCTGGAGATTTGGGACCCATGGGATGGGTACCATGCAGTATTACTTGAAAGGGTCTGCGTTGGCTCACCCAACCTCACCGAACCTCTCAGCCCCAAGAGTGTCCACCCTTATGTCTCAATCAGCTGTGGGTCTAGATATGGTCAATCCAGGTTGCATCACAGCCCCTGAACGAATTTTGTAAGAATTTCTCTCTCTTTCACTGTCTTTGTTTCACGGGTTTTGAAGAGTAATTTATTTTTATAATGGGGTTTAGCTGCTTTTCACGGCTGTGTTTATGCCGCTTTACACCCCCTTGACTCACTTACAGAGAGATATCAATACATAGGTTTGAAGATTCTTACTAGTCAGATATATTCTTGTGCGGTGAATAAGGGGTGTTGAGTCCAGTTCACTGAAAAAGGAATAGGTCTTGTCTCTTACATATTGGGTTTATGGAACGGTATCGGAGCTAATTTGAAACCCTTGTTTTATGCATCACCCCACCTCCCCTTTCCCGTTCAGCAGCCATAGTGTGTTTTCTAAACGTGTGACTCTGTTCTGTTTTGTAATTCATTTCAAGTGTAGCGGTTTTTACATTCCCTCTCTAAGTGATATCTTAGGATAAGTGTCTTTTTCTGTGTGACTTATTTCACTTAGAATCGTCGTACCTAAATCCACTCATCGTGCTGCTACTAGCCTTATGACGTTGATTTCATGGCTGAGTGATATTCCATTGTACATGAGGACCCCAACTTCTTTATCCATTTTTCTCTTTCCTAGGATATTTAAGGTGTAATGAAGTGGGGGTTCTTGTCAACAGAGCAGCCCTAAACTTTGGGGTGCCTGTGTCTTGCTGATTTTTAGTTTTCCCAATTTATACGCCCATGAGTGGAAGTGCCCTATGCTCTCCAAGCTGTGTTTTTTAGATGTTTCAGAACACACCGTACACTTCTCCGGAGTGGCTGTTGGCAAGTTACATCCCACCCATCAGCGTAGCAAGGCTCCCATTTCTCCATGGCCGGTCCTGCATTTCTGGTTTGGACACTTTTTTCCGCATGGCCCTTTTGCCCGCTGGGAAGCGAGACTTCTTTGGAGCGCTGATTGGCCTTTCCAGGTTGCTTGGTTGGCCAAAAAGGGCGTATGCGTTTTTTCCTGAATATATTCAGGAAAAAACGCATACGCCCTTTTTGGCCAAGGGCATCATTGTCCACGTTTTGCCGCTTTTCATGTGCTTTCAAGGCGATTCGAATCTACCTCCTGAAATCTGTTTCCTGCAATTCTGCCTTGCTTTCAAAGCCTCTTCGTTGCCTTCCCTTAATATATTTGTGGACGAGAGGTATCATTTAAAACTCTGCAGGTTTGTGAATTGCAGTGCCCCTGAGCTCCATTTTTCAACTCGCTTTTTTGGGAGCTGGCCGCAAAAGCGCAGGATTGCTTCAGGCCCTCTTCTGGTTCTGGGGGGCAGGCTGAGCTTGTGCTTAATTCTTCTTCCTGATGGGAAAATAGAGTGACCTGTGCCTGTCCCAACACCTAGAGCTAGTCTCTCATTGGTTCCCCCTCTTCCCGTTCATCCTCAGGACAAATTGCAACCTGTACGGAACAGGAGGTTAAAGGTGCTGATTCTCCAAGGAGGGAGATGGCTAGTAAATCGGCTGGAATGGCGAACCCGAGCAAAGGAGATGAGAAATGAGGTGCGTTTTAGAAACCTTTCCCGATCACACGGTGTACCATCTTCTGGGTTTCTCATGCCTGTTTTCGACGTAGGAAGATGCCCTTGAACCTGGAGATTTGGGACCCATGGGATGGGTACCATGCAGTATTACTTGAAAGGGTCTGCGTTGGCTCACCCAACCTCACCGAACCTCTCAGCCCCAAGAGTGTCCACCCTTATGTCTCAATCAGCTGTGGGTCTAGATATGGTCAATCCAGGTTGCATCACAGCCCCTGAACGAATTTTGTAAGAATTTCTCTCTCTTTCACTGTCTTTGTTTCACGGGTTTTGAAGAGTAATTTATTTTTATAATGGGGTTTAGCTGCTTTTCACGGCTGTGTTTATGCCGCTTTACACGCCCTTGACTCACTTACAGAGAGATATCAATACATAGGTTTGAAGATTCTTACTAGTCAGATATATTCTTGTGCGGTGAATAAGGGGTGTTGAGTCCAGTTCACTGAAAAAGGAATAGGTCTTGTCTCTTACATATTGGGTTTATGGAACGGTATCGGAGCTAATTTGAAACCCTTGTTTTATGCATCACCCCACCTCCCCTTTCCCGTTCAGCAGCCATAGTGTGTTTTCTAAACGTGTGACTCTGTTCTGTTTTGTAATTCATTTCAAGTGTAGCGGTTTTTACATTCCCTCTCTAAGTGATATCTTAGGATAAGTGTCTTTTTCTGTGTGACTTATTTCACTTAGAATCGTCGTACCTAAATCCACTCATCGTGCTGCTACTAGCCTTATGACGTTGATTTCATGGCTGAGTGATATTCCATTGTACATGAGGACCCCAACTTCTTTATCCATTTTTCTCTTTCCTAGGATATTTAAGGTGTAATGAAGTGGGGGTTCTTGTCAACAGAGCAGCCCTAAACTTTGGGGTGCCTGTGTCTTGCTGATTTTTAGTTTTCCCAATTTATACGCCCATGAGTGGAAGTGCCCTATGCTCTCCAAGCTGTGTTTTTTAGATGTTTCAGAACACACCGTACACTTCTCCGGAGTGGCTGTTGGCAATTTACATCCCACCCATCAGCGTAGCAAGGCTCCCATTTCTCCATGGCCGGTCCTGCATTTCTGGTTTGGACACTTTTTTCCGCATGGCCCTTTTGCCCGCTGGGAAGCGAGACTTCTTTGGAGCGCTGATTGGCCTTTCCAGGTTGCTTGGTTGGCCAAAAAGGGCGTATGCGTTTTTTCCTGAATATATTCAGGAAAAAACGCATACGCCCTTTTTGGCCAAGGGCATCATTGTCCACGTTTTGCCGCTTTTCATGTGCTTTCAAGGCGATTCGAATCTACCTCCTGAAATCTGTTTCCTGCAATTCTGCCTTGCTTTCAAAGCCTCTTCGTTGCCTTCCCTTAATATATTTGTGGACGAGAGGTATCATTTAAAACTCTGCAGGTTTGTGAATTGCAGTGCCCCTGAGCTCCATTTTTCAACTCGCTTTTTTGGGAGCTGGCCGCAAAAGCGCAGGATTGCTTCAGGCCCTCTTCTGGTTCTGGGGGGCAGGCTGAGCTTGTGCTTAATTCTTCTTCCTGATGGGAAAATAGAGTGACCTGTGCCTGTCCCAACACCTAGAGCTAGTCTCTCATTGGTTCCCCCTCTTCCCGTTCATCCTCAGGACAAATTGCAACCTGTACGGAACAGGAGGTTAAAGGTGCTGATTCTCCAAGGAGGGAGATGGCTAGTAAATCGGCTGGAATGGCGAACCCGAGCAAAGGAGATGAGAAATGAGGTGCGTTTTAGAAACCTTTCCCGATCACACGGTGTACCATCTTCTGGGTTTCTCATGCCTGTTTTCGACGTAGGAAGATGCCCTTGAACCTGGAGATTTGGGACCCATGGGATGGGTACCATGCAGTATTACTTGAAAGGGTCTGCGTTGGCTCACCCAACCTCACCGAACCTCTCAGCCCCAAGAGTGTCCACCCTTATGTCTCAATCAGCTGTGGGTCTAGATATGGTCAATCCAGGTTGCATCACAGCCCCTGAACGAATTTTGTAAGAATTTCTCTCTCTTTCACTGTCTTTGTTTCACGGGTTTTGAAAAGTAATTTATTTTTATAATGGGGTTTAGCTGCTTTTCACGGCTGTGTTTATGCCGCTTTACACCCCCTTGACTCACTTACAGAGAGATATCAATACATAGGTTTGAAGATTCTTACTAGTCAGATATATTCTTGTGTGGTGAATAGGGGGTGTTGAGTCCAGTTCACTGAAAAAGGAATAGGTCTTGTCTCTTACATATTGGGTTTATGGAACGGTATCGGAGCTAATTTGAAACCCTTGTTTTATGCATCACCCCACCTCACCTTTCCCGTTCAGCAGCCATAGTGTGTTTCCTAAACGTGTGACTCTGTTCTGTTTTGTAATTCAGTTCAAGTGTAGCGGTTTTTACATTCCCTCTCTAAGTGATATCTTATGATAAGTGTCTTTTTCTGTGTGACTTATTTCACTTAGAATCGTCGTACCTAAATCCACTCATCGTGCTGCTACTAGCCTTATGACGTTGATTTCATGGCTGAGTGATATTCCATTGTACATGAGGACCCCAACTTCTTTATCCATTTTTCTCTTTCCTAGGATATTTAAGGTGTAATGAAGTGGGGGTTCTTGTCAACAGAGCAGCCCTAAACTTTGGGGTGCCTGTGTCTTGCTGATTTTTAGTTTTCCCAATTTATACGCCCATGAGTGGAAGTGCCCTATGCTCTCCAAGCTGTGTTTTTTAGATGTTTCAGAACACACCGTACACTTCTCCGGAGTGGCTGTTGGCAATTTACATCCCACCCATCAGCGTAGCAAGGCTCCCATTTCTCCATGGCCGGTCCTGCATTTCTGGTTTGGACACTTTTTTCCGCATGGCCCTTTTGCCCGCTGGGAAGCGAGACTTCTTTGGAGCGCTGATTGGCCTTTCCAGGTTGCTTGGTTGGCCAAAAAGGGCGTATGCGTTTTTTCCTGAATATATTCAGGAAAAAACGCATACGCCCTTTTTAGCCAAGGGCATCATTGTCCACGTTTTGCCGCTTTTCATGTGCTTTCAAGGCGATTCGAATCTACCTCCTGAAATCTGTTTCCTGCAATTCTGCCTTGCTTTCAAAGCCTCTTCGTTGCCTTCCCTTAATATATTTGTGGACGAGAGGTATCATTTAAAACTCTGCAGGTTTGTGAATTGCAGTGCCCCTGAGCTCCATTTTTCAACTCGCTTTTTTGGGAGCTGGCCGCAAAAGCGCAGGATTGCTTCAGGCCCTCTTCTGGTTCTGGGGGGCAGGCTGAGCTTGTGCTTAATTCTTCTTCCTGATGGGAAAATAGAGTGACCTGTGCCTGTCCCAACACCTAGAGCTAGTCTCTCATTGGTTCCCCCTCTTCCCGTTCATCCTCAGGACAAATTGCAACCTGTACGGAACAGGAGGTTAAAGGTGCTGATTCTCCAAGGAGGGAGATGGCTAGTAAATCGGCTGGAATGGCGAACCCGAGCAAAGGAGATGAGAAATGAGGTGCGTTTTAGAAACCTTTCCCGATCACACGGTGTACCATCTTCTGGGTTTCTAATGCCTGTTTTCGACGTAGGAAGATGCCCTTGAACCTGGAGATTTGGGACCCATGGGATGGGTACCATGCAGTATTACTTGAAAGGGTCTGCGTTGGCTCACCCAACCTCACCGAACCTCTCAGCCCCAAGAGTGTCCACCCTTATGTCTCAATCAGCTGTGGGTCTAGATATGGTCAATCCAGGTTGCATCACAGCCCCTGAACGAATTTTGTAAGAATTTCTCTCTCTTTCACTGTCTTTGTTTCACGGGTTTTGAAGAGTAATTTATTTTTATAATGGGGTTTAGCTGCTTTTCACGGCTGTGTTTATGCCGCTTTACACCCCCTTGACTCACTTACAGAGAGATATCAATACATAGGTTTGAAGATTCTTACTAGTCAGATATATTCTTGTGCGGTGAATAAGGGGTGTTGAGTCCAGTTCACTGAAAAAGGAATAGGTCTTGTCTCTTACATATTGGGTTTATGGAACGGTATCGGAGCTAATTTGAAACCCTTGTTTTATGCATCACCCCACCTCCCCTTTCCCGTTCAGCAGCCATAGTGTGTTTTCTAAACGTGTGACTCTGTTCTGTTTTGTAATTCATTTCAAGTGTAGCGGTTTTTACATTCCCTCTCTAAGTGATATCTTAGGATAAGTGTCTTTTTCTGTGTGACTTATTTCACTTAGAATCGTCGTACCTAAATCCACTCATCGTGCTGCTACTAGCCTTATGACGTTGATTTCATGGCTGAGTGATATTCCATTGTACATGAGGACCCCAACTTCTTTATCCATTTTTCTCTTTCCTAGGATATTTAAGGTGTAATGAAGTGGGGGTTCTTGTCAACAGAGCAGCCCTAAACTTTGGGGTGCCTGTGTCTTGCTGATTTTTAGTTTTCCCAATTTATACGCCCATGAGTGGAAGTGCCCTATGCTCTCCAAGCTGTGTTTTTTAGATGTTTCAGAACACACCGTACACTTCTCCGGAGTGGCTGTTGGCAATTTACATCCCACCCATCAGCGTAGCAAGGCTCCCATTTCTCCATGGCCGGTCCTGCATTTCTGGTTTGGACACTTTTTTCCGCATGGCCCTTTTGCCCGCTGGGAAGCGAGACTTCTTTGGAGCGCTGATTGGCCTTTCCAGGTTGCTTGGTTGGCCAAAAAGGCCGTATGCGTTTTTTCCTGAATATATTCAGGAAAAAACGCATACGCCCTTTTTGGCCAAGGGCATCATTGTCCACGTTTTGCCGCTTTTCATGTGCTTTCAAGGCGATTCGAATCTACCTCCTGAAATCTGTTTCCTGCAATTCTGCCTTGCTTTCAAAGCCTCTTCGTTGCCTTCCCTTAATATATTTGTGGACGAGAGGTATCATTTAAAACTCTGCAGGTTTGTGAATTGCAGTGCCCCTGAGCTCCATTTTTCAACTCGCTTTTTTGGGAGCTGGCCGCAAAAGCGCAGGATTGCTTCAGGCCCTCTTCTGGTTCTGGGGGGCAGGCTGAGCTTGTGCTTAATTCTTCTTCCTGATGGGAAAATAGAGTGACCTGTGCCTGTCCCAACACCTAGAGCTAGTCTCTCATTGGTTCCCCCTCTTCCCGTTCATCCTCAGGACAAATTGCAACCTGTACGGAACAGGAGGTTAAAGGTGCTGATTCTCCAAGGAGGGAGATGGCTAGTAAATCGCCTGGAATGGCGAACCCGAGCAAAGGAGATGAGAAATGAGGTGCGTTTTAGAAACCTTTCCCGATCACACGGTGTACCATCTTCTGGGTTTCTCATGCCTGTTTTCGACGTAGGAAGATGCCCTTGAACCTGGAGATTTGGGACCCATGGGATGGGTACCATGCAGTATTACTTGAAAGGGTCTGCGTTGGCTCACCCAACCTCACCGAACCTCTCAGCCCCAAGAGTGTCCACCCTTATGTCTCAATCAGCTGTGGGTCTAGATATGGTCAATCCAGGTTGCATCACAGCCCCTGAACGAATTTTGTAAGAATTTCTCTCTCTTTCACTGTCTTTGTTTCACGGGTTTTGAAGAGTAATTTATTTTTATAATGGGGTTTAGCTGCTTTTCACGGCTGTGTTTATGCCGCTTTACACCCCCTTGACTCACTTACAGAGAGATATCAATACATAGGTTTGAAGATTCTTACTAGTCAGATATATTCTTGTGCGGTGAATAAGGGGTGTTGAGTCCAGTTCACTGAAAAAGGAATAGGTCTTGTCTCTTACATATTGGGTTTATGGAACGGTATCGGAGCTAATTTGAAACCCTTGTTTTATGCATCACCCCACCTCCCCTTTCCCGTTCAGCAGCCATAGTGTGTTTTCTAAACGTGTGACTCTGTTCTGTTTTGTAATTCATTTCAAGTGTAGCGGTTTTTACATTCCCTCTCTAAGTGATATCTTAGGATAAGTGTCTTTTTCTGTGTGACTTATTTCACTTAGAATCGTCGTACCTAAATCCACTCATCGTGCTGCTACTAGCCTTATGACGTTGATTTCATGGCTGAGTGATATTCCATTGTACATGAGGACCCCAACTTCTTTATCCATTTTTCTCTTTCCTAGGATATTTAAGGTGTAATGAAGTGGGGGTTCTTGTCAACAGAGCAGCCCTAAACTTTGGGGTGCCTGTGTCTTGCTGATTTTTAGTTTTCCCAATTTATACGCCCATGAGTGGAAGTGCCCTATGCTCTCCAAGCTGTGTTTTTTAGATGTTTCAGAACACACCGTACACTTCTCCGGAGTGGCTGTTGGCAAGTTACATCCCACCCATCAGCGTAGCAAGGCTCCCATTTCTCCATGGCCGGTCCTGCATTTCTGGTTTGGACACTTTTTTCCGCATGGCCCTTTTGCCCGCTGGGAAGCGAGACTTCTTTGGAGCGCTGATTGGCCTTTCCAGGTTGCTTGGTTGGCCAAAAAGGGCGTATGCGTTTTTTCCTGAATATATTCAGGAAAAAACGCATACGCCCTTTTTGGCCAAGGGCATCATTGTCCACGTTTTGCCGCTTTTCATGTGCTTTCAAGGCGATTCGAATCTACCTCCTGAAATCTGTTTCCTGCAATTCTGCCTTGCTTTCAAAGCCTCTTCGTTGCCTTCCCTTAATATATTTCTGGACGAGAGGTATCATTTAAAACTCTGCAGGTTTGTGAATTGCAGTGCCCCTGAGCTCCATTTTTCAACTCGCTTTTTTGGGAGCTGGCCGCAAAAGCGCAGGATTGCTTCAGGCCCTCTTCTGGTTCTGGGGGGCAGGCTGAGCTTGTGCTTAATTCTTCTTCCTGATGGGAAAATAGAGTGACCTGTGCCTGTCCCAACACCTAGAGCTAGTCTCTCATTGGTTCCCCCTCTTCCCGTTCATCCTCAGGACAAATTGCAACCTGTACGGAACAGGAGGTTAAAGGTGCTGATTCTCCAAGGAGGGAGATGGCTAGTAAATCGGCTGGAATGGCGAACCCGAGCAAAGGAGATGAGAAATGAGGTGCGTTTTAGAAACCTTTCCCGATCACACGGTGTACCATCTTCTGGGTTTCTCATGCCTGTTTTCGACGTAGGAAGATGCCCTTGAACCTGGAGATTTGGGACCCATGGGATGGGTACCATGCCGTATTACTTGAAAGGGTCTGCGTTGGCTCACCCAACCTCACCGAACCTCTCAGCCCCAAGAGTGTCCACCCTTATGTCTCAATCAGCTGTGGGTCTAGATATGGTCAATCCAGGTTGCATCACAGCCCCTGAACGAATTTTGTAAGAATTTCTCTCTCTTTCACTGTCTTTGTTTCACGGGTTTTGAAGAGTAATTTATTTTTATAATGGGGTTTAGCTGCTTTTCACGGCTGTGTTTATGCCGCTTTACACGCCCTTGACTCACTTATAGAGAGATATCAATACATAGGTTTGAAGATTCTTACTAGTCAGATATATTGTTGTGCGGTGAATAAGGGGTGTTGAGTCCAGTTCACTGAAAAAGGAATAGGTCTTGTCTCTTACATATTGGGTTTATGGAACGGTATCGGAGCTAATTTGAAACCCTTGTTTTATGCATCACCCCACCTCCCCTTTCCCGTTCAGCAGCCATAGTGTGTTTTCTAAACGTGTGACTCTGTTCTGTTTTGTAATTCATTTCAAGTGTAGCGGTTTTTACATTCCCTCTCTAAGTGATATCTTAGGATAAGTGTCTTTTTCTGTGTGACTTATTTCACTTAGAATCGTCGTACCTAAATCCACTCATCGTGCTGCTACTAGCCTTATGACGTTGATTTCATGGCTGAGTGATATTCCATTGTACATGAGGACCCCAACTTCTTTATCCATTTTTCTCTTTCCTAGGATATTTAAGGTGTAATGAAGTGGGGGTTCTTGTCAACAGAGCAGCCCTAAACTTTGGGGTGCCTGTGTCTTGCTGATTTTTAGTTTTCCCAATTTATACGCCCATGAGTGGAAGTGCCCTATGCTCTCCAAGCTGTGTTTTTTAGATGTTTCAGAACACACCGTACACTTCTCCGGAGTGGCTGTTGGCAATTTACATCCCACCCATCAGCGTAGCAAGGCTCCCATTTCTCCATGGCCGGTCCTGCATTTCTGGTTTGGACACTTTTTTCCGCATGGCCCTTTTGCCCGCTGGGAAGCGAGACTTCTTTGGAGCGCTGATTGGCCTTTCCAGGTTGCTTGGTTGGCCAAAAAGGGCGTATGCGTTTTTTCCTGAATATATTCAGGAAAAAACGCATACGCCCTTTTTGGCCAAGGGCATCATTGTCCACGTTCTGCCGCTTTTCATGTGCTTTCAAGGCGATTCGAATCTACCTCCTGAAATCTGTTTCCTGCAATTCTGCCTTGCTTTCAAAGCCTCTTCGTTGCCTTCCCTTAATATATTTGTGGACGAGAGGTATCATTTAAAACTCTGCAGGTTTGTGAATTGCAGTGCCCCTGAGCTCCATTTTTCAACTCGCTTTTTTGGGAGCTGGCCGCAAAAGCGCAGGATTGCTTCAGGCCCTCTTCTGGTTCTGGGGGGCAGGCTGAGCTTGTGCTTAATTCTTCTTCCTGATGGGAAAATAGAGTGACCTGTGCCTGTCCCAACACCTAGAGCTAGTCTCTCATTGGTTCCCCCTCTTCCCGTTCATCCTCAGGACAAATTGCAACCTGTACGGAACAGGAGGTTAAAGGTGCTGATTCTCCAAGGAGGGAGATGGCTAGTAAATCGGCTGGAATGGCGAACCCGAGCAAAGGAGATGAGAAATGAGGTGCGTTTTAGAAACCTTTCCCGATCACACGGTGTACCATCTTCTGGGTTTCTCATGCCTGTTTTCGACATAGGAAGATGCCCTTGAACCTGGAGATTTGGGACCCATGGGATGGGTACCATGCAGTATTACTTGAAAGGGTTTGCGTTGGCTCACCCAACCTCACCGAACCTCTCAGCCCCAAGAGTGTCCACCCTTATGTCTCAATCAGCTGTGGGTCTAGATATGGTCAATCCAGGTTGCATCACAGCCCCTGAACGAATTTTGTAAGAATTTCTCTCTCTTTCACTGTCTTTGTTTCACGGGTTTTGAAGAGTAATTTATTTTTATAATGGGGTTTAGCTGCTTTTCACGGCTGTGTTTATGCCGCTTTACACCCCCTTGACTCACTTACAGAGAGATATCAATACATAGGTTTGAAGATTCTTACTAGTCAGATATATTCTTGTGCGGTGAATAAGGGGTGTTGAGTCCAGTTCACTGAAAAAGGAATAGGTCTTGTCTCTTACATATTGGGTTTATGGAACGGTATCGGAGCTAATTTGAAACCCTTGTTTTATGCATCACCCCACCTCCCCTTTCCCGTTCAGCAGCCATAGTGTGTTTTCTAAACGTGTGACTCTGTTCTGTTTTGTAATTCATTTCAAGTGTAGCGGTTTTTACATTCCCTCTCTAAGTGATATCTTAGGATAAGTGTCTTTTTCTGTGTGACTTATTTCACTTAGAATCGTCGTACCTAAATCCACTCATCGTGCTGCTACTAGCCTTATGACGTTGATTTCATGGCTGAGTGATATTCCATTGTACATGAGGACCCCAACTTCTTTATCCATTTTTCTCTTTCCTAGGATATTTAAGGTGTAATGAAGTGGGGGTTCTTGTCAACAGAGCAGCCCTAAACTTTGGGGTGCCTGTGTCTTGCTGATTTTTAGTTTTCCCAATTTATACGCCCATGAGTGGAAGTGCCCTATGCTCTCCAAGCTGTGTTTTTTAGATGTTTCAGAACACACCGTACACTTCTCCGGAGTGGCTGTTGGCAATTTACATCCCACCCATCAGCGTAGCAAGGCTCCCATTTCTCCATGGCCGGTCCTGCATTTCTGGTTTGGACACTTTTTTCCGCATGGCCCTTTTGCCCGCTGGGAAGCGAGACTTCTTTGGAGCGCTGATTGGCCTTTCCAGGTTGCTTGGTTGGCCAAAAAGGGCGTATGCGTTTTTTCCTGAATATATTCAGGAAAAAACGCATACGCCCTTTTTGGCCAAGGGCATCATTGTCCACGTTTTGCCGCTTTTCATGTGCTTTCAAGGCGATTCGAATCTACCTCCTGAAATCTGTTTCCTGCAATTCTGCCTTGCTTTCAAAGCCTCTTCGTTGCCTTCCCTTAATATATTTGTGGACGAGAGGTATCATTTAAAACTCTGCAGGTTTGTGAATTGCAGTGCCCCTGAGCTCCATTTTTCAACTCGCTTTTTTGGGAGCTGGCCGCAAAAGCGCAGGATTGCTTCAGGCCCTCTTCTGGTTCTGGGGGGCAGGCTGAGCTTGTGCTTAATTCTTCTTCCTGATGGGAAAATAGAGTGACCTGTGCCTGTCCCAACACCTAGAGCTAGTCTCTCATTGGTTCCCCCTCTTCCCGTTCATCCTCAGGACAAATTGCAACCTGTACGGAACAGGAGGTTAAAGGTGCTGATTCTCCAAGGAGGGAGATGGCTAGTAAATCGGCTGGAATGGCGAACCCGAGCAAAGGAGATGAGAAATGAGGTGCATTTTAGAAACCTTTCCCGATCACACGGTGTACCATCTTCTGGGTTTCTCATGCCTGTTTTCGACGTAGGAAGATGCCCTTGAACCTGGAGATTTGGGACCCATGGGATGGGTACCATGCAGTATTACTTGAAAGGGTCTGCGTTGGCTCACCCAACCTCACCGAACCTCTCAGCCCCAAGAGTGTCCACCCTTATGTCTCAATCAGCTGTGGGTCTAGATATGGTCAATCCAGGTTGCATCACAGCCCCTGAACGAATTTTGTAAGAATTTCTCTCTCTTTCACTGTCTTTGTTTCACGGGTTTTGAAGAGTAATTTATTTTTATAATGGGGTTTAGCTGCTTTTCACGGCTGTGTTTATGCCGCTTTACACCCCCTTGACTCACTTACAGAGAGATATCAATACATAGGTTTGAAGATTCTTACTAGTCAGATATATTCTTGTGCGGTGAATAAGGGGTGTTGAGTCCAGTTCACTGAAAAAGGAATAGGTCTTGTCTCTTACATATTGGGTTTATGGAACGGTATCGGAGCTAATTTGAAACCCTTGTTTTATGCATCACCCCACCTCCCCTTTCCCGTTCAGCAGCCATAGTGTGTTTTCTAAACGTGTGACTCTGTTCTGTTTTGTAATTCATTTCAAGTGTAGCGGTTTTTACATTCCCTCTCTAAGTGATATCTTAGGATAAGTGTCTTTTTCTGTGTGACTTATTTCACTTAGAATCGTCGTACCTAAATCCACTCATCGTGCTGCTACTAGCCTTATGACGTTGATTTCATGGCTGAGTGATATTCCATTGTACATGAGGACCCCAACTTCTTTATCCATTTTTCTCTTTCCTAGGATATTTAAGGTGTAATGAAGTGGGGGTTCTTGTCAACAGAGCAGCCCTAAACTTTGGGGTGCCTGTGTCTTGCTGATTTTTAGTTTTCCCAATTTATACGCCCATGAGTGGAAGTGCCCTATGCTCTCCAAGCTGTGTTTTTTAGATGTTTCAGAACACACCGTACACTTCTCCGGAGTGGCTGTTGGCAATTTACATCCCACCCATCAGCGTAGCAAGGCTCCCATTTCTCCATGGCCGGTCCTGCATTTCTGGTTTGGACACTTTTTTCCGCATGGCCCTTTTGCCCGCTGGGAAGCGAGACTTCTTTGGAGCGCTGATTGGCCTTTCCAGGTTGCTTGGTTGGCCAAAAAGGGCGTATGCGTTTTTTCCTGAATATATTCAGGAAAAAACGCATACGCCCTTTTTGGCCAAGGGCATCATTGTCCACGTTTTGCCGCTTTTCATGTGCTTTCAAGGCGATTCGAATCTACCTCCTGAAATCTGTTTCCTGCAATTCTGCCTTGCTTTCAAAGCCTCTTCGTTGCCTTCCCTTAATATATTTGTGGACGAGAGGTATCATTTAAAACTCTGCAGGTTTGTGAATTGCAGTGCCCCTGAGCTCCATTTTTCAACTCGCTTTTTTGGGAGCTGGCCGCAAAAGCGCAGGATTGCTTCAGGCCCTCTTCTGGTTCTGGGGGGCAGGCTGAGCTTGTGCTTAATTCTTCTTCCTGATGGGAAAATAGAGTGACCTGTGCCTGTCCCAACACCTAGAGCTAGTCTCTCATTGGTTCCCCCTCTTCCCGTTCATCCTCAGGACAAATTGCAACCTGTACGGAACAGGAGGTTAAAGGTGCTGATTCTCCAAGGAGGGAGATGGCTAGTAAATCGGCTGGAATGGCGAACCCGAGCAAAGGAGATGAGAAATGAGGTGCATTTTAGAAACCTTTCCCGATCACACGGTGTACCATCTTCTGGGTTTCTCATGCCTGTTTTCGACGTAGGAAGATGCCCTTGAACCTGGAGATTTGGGACCCATGGGATGGGTACCATGCAGTATTACTTGAAAGGGTCTGCGTTGGCTCACCCAACCTCACCGAACCTCTCAGCCCCAAGAGTGTCCACCCTTATGTCTCAATCAGCTGTGGGTCTAGATATGGTCAATCCAGGTTGCATCACAGCCCCTGAACGAATTTTGTAAGAATTTCTCTCTCTTTCACTGTCTTTGTTTCACGGGTTTTGAAGAGTAATTTATTTTTATAATGGGGTTTAGCTGCTTTTCACGGCTGTGTTTATGCCGCTTTACACCCCCTTGACTCACTTACAGAGAGATATCAATACATAGGTTTGAAGATTCTTACTAGTCAGATATATTCTTGTGCGGTGAATAAGGGGTGTTGAGTCCAGTTCACTGAAAAAGGAATAGGTCTTGTCTCTTACATATTGGGTTTATGGAACGGTATCGGAGCTAATTTGAAACCCTTGTTTTATGCATCACCCCACCTCCCCTTTCCCGTTCAGCAGCCATAGTGTGTTTTCTAAACGTGTGACTCTGTTCTGTTTTGTAATTCATTTCAAGTGTAGCGGTTTTTACATTCCCTCTCTAAGTGATATCTTAGGATAAGTGTCTTTTTCTGTGTGACTTATTTCACTTAGAATCGTCGTACCTAAATCCACTCATCGTGCTGCTACTAGCCTTATGACGTTGATTTCATGGCTGAGTGATATTCCATTGTACATGAGGACCCCAACTTCTTTATCCATTTTTCTCTTTCCTAGGATATTTAAGGTGTAATGAAGTGGGGGTTCTTGTCAACAGAGCAGCCCTAAACTTTGGGGTGCCTGTGTCTTGCTGATTTTTAGTTTTCCCAATTTATACGCCCATGAGTGGAAGTGCCCTATGCTCTCCAAGCTGTGTTTTTTAGATGTTTCAGAACACACCGTACACTTCTCCAGAGTGGCTGTTGGCAAGTTACATCCCACCCATCAGCGTAGCAAGGCTCCCATTTCTCCATGGCCGGTCCTGCATTTCTGGTTTGGACACTTTTTTCCGCATGGCCCTTTTGCCCGCTGGGAAGCGAGACTTCTTTGGAGCGCTGATTGGCCTTTCCAGGTTGCTTGGTTGGCCAAAAAGGGCGTATGCGTTTTTTCCTGAATATATTCAGGAAAAAACGCATACGCCCTTTTTGGCCAAGGGCATCATTGTCCACGTTTTGCCGCTTTTCATGTGCTTTCAAGGCGATTCGAATCTACCTCCTGAAATCTGTTTCCTGCAATTCTGCCTTGCTTTCAAAGCCTCTTCGTTGCCTTCCCTTAATATATTTGTGGACGAGAGGTATCATTTAAAACTCTGCAGGTTTGTGAATTGCAGTGCCCCTGAGCTCCATTTTTCAACTCGCTTTTTTGGGAGCTGGCCGCAAAAGCGCAGGATTGCTTCAGGCCCTCTTCTGGTTCTGGGGGGCAGGCTGAGCTTGTGCTTAATTCTTCTTCCTGATGGGAAAATAGAGTGACCTGTGCCTGTCCCAACACCTAGAGCTAGTCTCTCATTGGTTCCCCCTCTTCCCGTTCATCCTCAGGACAAATTGCAACCTGTACGGAACAGGAGGTTAAAGGTGCTGATTCTCCAAGGAGGGAGATGGCTAGTAAATTGGCTGGAATGGCGAACCCGAGCAAAGGAGATGAGAAATGAGGTGCGTTTTAGAAACCTTTCCCGATCACATGGTGTACCATCTTCTGGGTTTCTCATGCCTGTTTTCGACGTAGGAAGATGCCCTTGAACCTGGAGATTTGGGACCCATGGGATGGGTACCATGCAGTATTACTTGAAAGGGTCTGCGTTGGCTCACCCAACCTCACCGAACCTCTCAGCCCCAAGAGTGTCCACCCTTATGTCTCAATCAGCTGTGGGTCTAGATATGGTCAATCCAGGTTGCATCACAGCCCCTGAACGAATTTTGTAAGAATTTCTCTCTCTTTCACTGTCTTTGTTTCACGGGTTTTGAAAAGTAATTTATTTTTATAATGGGGTTTAGCTGCTTTTCACGGCTGTGTTTATGCCGCTTTACACCCCCTTGACTCACTTACAGAGAGATATCAATACATAGGTTTGAAGATTCTTACTAGTCAGATATATTCTTGTGCGGTGAATAGGGGGAGTTGAGTCCAGTTCACTGAAAAAGGGATAGGTCTTGTCTCTTACATATTGGGTTTATGGAACGGTATCGGAGCTAATTTGAAACCCTTGTTTTATGCATCACCCCACCTCACCTTTCCCGTTCAGCAGCCATAGTGTGTTTTCTAAACGTGTGACTCTGTTCTGTTTTGTAATTCAGTTCAAGTGTAGCGGTTTTTACATTCCCTCTAGAAGTGATATCTTATGATAAGTGTCTTTTTCTGTGTGACTTATTTCACTTAGAATCGTCGTACCTAAATCCACTCATCGTGCTGCTACTAGCCTTATGACGTGGATTTCATGGCTGAGTGATATTCCATTGTACATGAGGACCACAACTTCTTTATCCATTTTTCTCTTTCCTAGGATATTTAAGGTGTAATGAAGTGGGGGTTCTTGTCAACAGAGCAGCCCTAAACTTTGGGGTGCCTGTGTCTTGCTGATTTTTAGTTTTCCCAATTTATACGCCCATGAGTGGAAGTGCCCTATGCTCTCCAAGCTGTGTTTTTTAGATGTTTCAGAACACACCGTACACTTCTCCAGAGTGGCTGTTGGCAATTTACATCCCACCCATCAGCGTAGCAAGGCTCCCATTTCTCCATGGCCGGTCCTGCATTTCTGGTTTGGACACTTTTTTCCGCATGGCCCTTTTGCCCGCTGGGAAGCGAGACTTCTTTGGAGCGCTGATGGGCCTTTCCAGGTTGCTTGGTTGGCCAAAAAGGGCGTATGCGTTTTTTCCTGAATATATTCAGGAAAAAACGCATACGCCCTTTTTGGCCAAGGGCATCATTGTCCACGTTTTGCCGCTTTTCATGTGCTTTCAAGGCGATTCGAATCTACCTCCTGAAATCTGTTTCCTGCAATTCTGCCTTGCTTTCAAAGCCTCTTCGTTGCCTTCCCTTAATATATTTGTGGACGAGAGGTATCATTTAAAACTCTGCAGGTTTGTGAATTGCAGTGCCCCTGAGCTCCATTTTTCAACTCGCTTTTTTGGGAGCTGGCCGCAAAAGCGCAGGATTGCTTCAGGCCCTCTTCTGGTTCTGGGGGGCAGGCTGAGCTTGTGCTTAATTCTTCTTCCTGATGGGAAAATAGAGTGACCTGTGCCTGTCCCAACACCTAGAGCTAGTCTCTCATTGGTTCCCCCTCTTCCCGTTCATCCTCAGGACAAATTGCAACCTGTACGGAACAGGAGGTTAAAGGTGCTGATTCTCCAAGGAGGGAGATGGCTAGTAAATCGGCTGGAATGGCGAACCCGAGCAAAGGAGATGAGAAATGAGGTGCGTTTTAGAAACCTTTCCCGATCACACGGTGTACCATCTTCTGGGTTTCTCATGCCTGTTTTCGACGTAGGAAGATGCCCTTGAACCTGGAGATTTGGGACCCATGGGATGGGTACCATGCAGTATTACTTGAAAGGGTCTGCGTTGGCTCACCCAACCTCACCGAACCTCTCAGCCCCAAGAGTGTCCACCCTTATGTCTCAATCAGCTGTGGGTCTAGATATGGTCAATCCAGGTTGCATCACAGCCCCTGAACGAATTTTGTAAGAATTTCTCTCTCTTTCACTGTCTTTGTTTCACGGGTTTTGAAAAGTAATTTATTTTTATAATGGGGTTTAGCTGCTTTTCACGGCTGTGTTTATGCCGCTTTACACCCCCTTGACTCACTTACAGAGAGATATCAATACATAGGTTTGAAGATTCTTACTAGTCAGATATATTCTTGTGTGGTGAATAGGGGGTGTTGAGTCCAGTTCACTGAAAAAGGAATAGGTCTTGTCTCTTACATATTGGGTTTATGGAACGGTATCGGAGCTAATTTGAAACCCTTGTTTTATGCATCACCCCACCTCACCTTTCCCGTTCAGCAGCCATAGTGTGTTTCCTAAACGTGTGACTCTGTTCTGTTTTGTAATTCAGTTCAAGTGTAGCGGTTTTTACATTCCCTCTCTAAGTGATATCTTAGGATAAGTGTCTTTTTCTGTGTGACTTATTTCACTTAGAATCGTCGTACCTAAATCCACTCATCGTGCTGCTACTAGCCTTATGACGTTGATTTCATGGCTGAGTGATATTCCATTGTACATGAGGACCACAACTTCTTTATCCATTTTTCTCTTTCCTAGGATATTTAAGGTGTAATGAAGTGGGGGTTCTTGTCAACAGAGCAGCCCTAAACTTTGGGGTGCCTGTGTCTTGCTGATTTTTAGTTTTCCCAATTTATACGCCCATGAGTGGAAGTGCCCTATGCTCTCCAAGCTGTGTTTTTTAGATGTTTCAGAACACACCGTACACTTCTCCGGAGTGGCTGTTGGCAATTTACATCCCACCCATCAGCGTAGCAAGGCTCCCATTTCTCCATGGCCGGTCCTGCATTTCTGGTTTGGACACTTTTTTCCGCATGGCCCTTTTGCCCGCTGGGAAGCGAGACTTCTTTGGAGCGCTGATTGGCCTTTCCAGGTTGCTTGGTTGGCCAAAAAGGGCGTATGCGTTTTTTCCTGAATATATTCAGGAAAAAACGCATACGCCCTTTTTGGCCAAGGGCATCATTGTCCACGTTTTGCCGCTTTTCATGTGCTTTCAAGGCGATTCGAATCTACCTCCTGAAATCTGTTTCCTGCAATTCTGCCTTGCTTTCAAAGCCTCTTCGTTGCCTTCCCTTAATATATTTGTGGACGAGAGGTATCATTTAAAACTCTGCAGGTTTGTGAATTGCAGTGCCCCTGAGCTCCATTTTTCAACTCGCTTTTTTGGGAGCTGGCCGCAAAAGCGCAGGATTGCTTCAGGCCCTCTTCTGGTTCTGGGGGGCAGGCTGAGCTTGTGCTTAATTCTTCTTCCTGATGGGAAAATAGAGTGACCTGTGCCTGTCCCAACACCTAGAGCTAGTCTCTCATTGGTTCCCCCTCTTCCCGTTCATCCTCAGGACAAATTGCAACCTGTACGGAACAGGAGGTTAAAGGTGCTGATTCTCCAAGGAGGGAGATGGCTAGTAAATCGGCTGGAATGGCGAACCCGAGCAAAGGAGATGAGAAATGAGGTGCGTTTTAGAAACCTTTCCCGATCACACGGTGTACCATCTTCTGGGTTTCTCATGCCTGTTTTCGACGTAGGAAGATGCCCTTGAACCTGGAGATTTGGGACCCATGGGATGGGTACCATGCAGTATTACTTGAAAGGGTCTGCGTTGGCTCACCCAACCTCACCGAACCTCTCAGCCCCAAGAGTGTCCACCCTTATGTCTCAATCAGCTGTGGGTCTAGATATGGTCAATCCAGGTTGCATCACAGCCCCTGAACGAATTTTGTAAGAATTTCTCTCTCTTTCACTGTCTTTGTTTCACGGGTTTTGAAGAGTAATTTATTTTTATAATGGGGTTTAGCTGCTTTTCACGGCTGTGTTTATGCCGCTTTACACCCCCTTGACTCACTTACAGAGAGATATCAATACATAGGTTTGAAGATTCTTACTAGTCAGATATATTCTTGTGCGGTGAATAAGGGGTGTTGAGTCCAGTTCACTGAAAAAGGAATAGGTCTTGTCTCTTACATATTGGGTTTATGGAACGGTATCGGAGCTAATTTGAAACCCTTGTTTTATGCATCACCCCACCTCCCCTTTCCCGTTCAGCAGCCATAGTGTGTTTTCTAAACGTGTGACTCTGTTCTGTTTTGTAATTCATTTCAAGTGTAGCGGTTTTTACATTCCCTCTCTAAGTGATATCTTAGGATAAGTGTCTTTTTCTGTGTGACTTATTTCACTTAGAATCGTCGTACCTAAATCCACTCATCCTGCTGCTACTAGCCTTATGACGTTGATTTCATGGCTGAGTGATATTCCATTGTACATGAGGACCCCAACTTCTTTATCCATTTTTCTCTTTCCTAGGATATTTAAGGTGTAATGAAGTGGGGGTTCTTGTCAACAGAGCAGCCCTAAACTTTGGGGTGCCTGTGTCTTGCTGATTTTTAGTTTTCCCAATTTATACGCCCATGAGTGGAAGTGCCCTATGCTCTCCAAGCTGTGTTTTTTAGATGTTTCAGAACACACCGTACACTTCTCCGGAGTGGCTGTTGGCAATTTACATCCCACCCATCAGCGTAGCAAGGCTCCCATTTCTCCATGGCCGGTCCTGCATTTCTGGTTTGGACACTTTTTTCCGCATGGCCCTTTTGCCCGCTGGGAAGCGAGACTTCTTTGGAGCGCTGATTGGCCTTTCCAGGTTGCTTGGTTGGCCAAAAAGGGCGTATGCGTTTTTTCCTGAATATATTCAGGAAAAAACGCATACGCCCTTTTTGGCCAAGGGCATCATTGTCCACGTTTTGCCGCTTTTCATGTGCTTTCAAGGCGATTCGAATCTACCTCCTGAAATCTGTTTCCTGCAATTCTGCCTTGCTTTCAAAGCCTCTTCCTTGCCTTCCCTTAATATATTTGTGGACGAGAGGTATCATTTAAAACTCTGCAGGTTTGTGAATTGCAGTGCCCCTGAGCTCCATTTTTCAACTCGCTTTTTTGGGAGCTGGCCGCAAAAGCGCAGGATTGCTTCAGGCCCTCTTCTGGTTCTGGGGGGCAGGCTGAGCTTGTGCTTAATTCTTCTTCCTGATGGGAAAATAGAGTGACCTGTGCCTGTCCCAACACCTAGAGCTAGTCTCTCATTGGTTCCCCCTCTTCCCGTTCATCCTCAGGACAAATTGCAACCTGTACGGAACAGGAGGTTAAAGGTGCTGATTCTCCAAGGAGGGAGATGGCTAGTAAATCGGCTGGAATGGCGAACCCGAGCAAAGGAGATGAGAAATGAGGTGCGTTTTAGAAACCTTTCCCGATCACACGGTGTACCATCTTCTGGGTTTCTCATGCCTGTTTTCGACGTAGGAAGATGCCCTTGAACCTGGAGATTTGGGACCCATGGGATGGGTACCATGCAGTATTACTTGAAAGGGTCTGCGTTGGCTCACCCAACCTCACCGAACCTCTCAGCCCCAAGAGTGTCCACCCTTATGTCTCAATCAGCTGTGGGTCTAGATATGGTCAATCCAGGTTGCATCACAGCCCCTGAACGAATTTTGTAAGAATTTCTCTCTCTTTCACTGTCTTTGTTTCACGGGTTTTGAAGAGTAATTTATTTTTATAATGGGGTTTAGCTGCTTTTCACGGCTGTGTTTATGCCGCTTTACACCCCCTTGACTCACTTACAGAGAGATATCAATACATAGGTTTGAAGATTCTTACTAGTCAGATATATTCTTGTGCGGTGAATAAGGGGTGTTGAGTCCAGTTCACTGAAAAAGGAATAGGTCTTGTCTCTTACATATTGGGTTTATGGAACGGTATCGGAGCTAATTTGAAACCCTTGTTTTATGCATCACCCCACCTCCCCTTTCCCGTTCAGCAGCCATAGTGTGTTTTCTAAACGTGTGACTCTGTTCTGTTTTGTAATTCATTTCAAGTGTAGCGGTTTTTACATTCCCTCTCTAAGTGATATCTTAGGATAAGTGTCTTTTTCTGTGTGACTTATTTCACTTAGAATCGTCGTACCTAAATCCACTCATCGTGCTGCTACTAGCCTTATGACGTTGATTTCATGGCTGAGTGATATTCCATTGTACATGAGGACCCCAACTTCTTTATCCATTTTTCTCTTTCCTAGGATATTTAAGGTGTAATGAAGTGGGGGTTCTTGTCAACAGAGCAGCCCTAAACTTTGGGGTGCCTGTGTCTTGCTGATTTTTAGTTTTCCCAATTTATACGCCCATGAGTGGAAGTGCCCTATGCTCTCCAAGCTGTGTTTTTTAGATGTTTCAGAACACACCGTACACTTCTCCGGAGTGGCTGTTGGCAATTTACATCCCACCCATCAGCGTAGCAAGGCTCCCATTTCTCCATGGCCGGTCCTGCATTTCTGGTTTGGACACTTTTTTCCGCATGGCCCTTTTGCCCGCTGGGAAGCGAGACTTCTTTGGAGCGCTGATTGGCCTTTCCAGGTTGCTTGGTTGGCCAAAAAGGGCGTATGCGTTTTTTCCTGAATATATTCAGGAAAAAACGCATACGCCCTTTTTGGCCAAGGGCATCATTGTCCACGTTTTGCCGCTTTTCATGTGCTTTCAAGGCGATTCGAATCTACCTCCTGAAATCTGTTTCCTGCAATTCTGCCTTGCTTTCAAAGCCTCTTCGTTGCCTTCCCTTAATATATTTGTGGACGAGAGGTATCATTTAAAACTCTGCAGGTTTGTGAATTGCAGTGCCCCTGAGCTCCATTTTTCAACTCGCTTTTTTGGGAGCTGGCCGCAAAAGCGCAGGATTGCTTCAGGCCCTCTTCTGGTTCTGGGGGGCAGGCTGAGCTTGTGCTTAATTCTTCTTCCTGATGGGAAAATAGAGTGACCTGTGCCTGTCCCAACACCTAGAGCTAGTCTCTCATTGGTTCCCCCTCTTCCCGTTCATCCTCAGGACAAATTGCAACCTGTACGGAACAGGAGGTTAAAGGTGCTGATTCTCCAAGGAGGGAGATGGCTAGCAAATCGGCTGGAATGGCGAACCCGAGCAAAGGAGATGAGAAATGAGGTGCGTTTTAGAAACCTTTCCCGATCACACGGTGTACCATCTTCTGGGTTTCTCATGCCTGTTTTCGACGTAGGAAGATGCCCTTGAACCTGGAGATTTGGGACCCATGGGATGGGTACCATGCAGTATTACTTGAAAGGGTCTGCGTTGGCTCACCCAACCTCACCGAACCTCTCAGCCCCAAGAGTGTCCACCCTTATGTCTCAATCAGCTGTGGGTCTAGATATGGTCAATCCAGGTTGCATCACAGCCCCTGAACGAATTTTGTAAGAATTTCTCTCTTTCACTGTCTTTGTTTCACGGGTTTTGAAAAGTAATTTATTTTTATAATGGGGTTTAGCTGCTTTTCACGGCTGTGTTTATGCCGCTTTACACCCCCTTGACTCACTTACAGAGAGATATCAATACATAGGTTTGAAGATTCTTACTAGTCAGATATATTCTTGTGTGGTGAATAGGGGGTGTTGAGTCCAGTTCACTGAAAAAGGAATAGGTCTTGTCTCTTACATATTGGGTTTATGGAACGGTATCGGAGCTAATTTGAAACCCTTGTTTTATGCATCACCCCACCTCACCTTTCCCGTTCAGCAGCCATAGTGTGTTTCCTAAACGTGTGACTCTGTTCTGTTTTGTAATTCAGTTCAAGTGTAGCGGTTTTTACATTCCCTCTCTAAGTGATATCTTAGGATAAGTGTCTTTTTCTGTGTGACTTATTTCACTTAGAATCGTCGTACCTAAATCCACTCATCCTGCTGCTACTAGCCTTATGACGTTGATTTCATGGCTGAGTGATATTCCATTGTACATGAGGACCCCAACTTCTTTATCCATTTTTCTCTTTCCTAGGATATTTAAGGTGTAATGAAGTGGGGGTTCTTGTCAACAGAGCAGCCCTAAACTTTGGGGTGCCTGTGTCTTGCTGATTTTTAGTTTTCCCAATTTATACGCCCATGAGTGGAAGTGCCCTATGCTCTCCAAGCTGTGTTTTTTAGATGTTTCAGAACACACCGTACACTTCTCCGGAGTGGCTGTTGGCAATTTACATCCCACCCATCAGCGTAGCAAGGCTCCCATTTCTCCATGGCCGGTCCTGCATTTCTGGTTTGGACACTTTTTTCCGCATGGCCCTTTTGCCCGCTGGGAAGCGAGACTTCTTTGGAGCGCTGATTGGCCTTTCCAGGTTGCTTGGTTGGCCAAAAAGGGCGTATGCGTTTTTTCCTGAATATATTCAGGAAAAAACGCATACGCCCTTTTTGGCCAAGGGCATCATTGTCCACGTTTTGCCGCTTTTCATGTGCTTTCAAGGCGATTCGAATCTACCTCCTGAAATCTGTTTCCTGCAATTCTGCCTTGCTTTCAAAGCCTCTTCGTTGCCTTCCCTTAATATATTTGTGGACGAGAGGTATCATTTAAAACTCTGCAGGTTTGTGAATTGCAGTGCCCCTGAGCTCCATTTTTCAACTCGCTTTTTTGGGAGCTGGCCGCAAAAGCGCAGGATTGCTTCAGGCCCTCTTCTGGTTCTGGGGGGCAGGCTGAGCTTGTGCTTAATTCTTCTTCCTGATGGGAAAATAGAGTGACCTGTGCCTGTCCCAACACCTAGAGCTAGTCTCTCATTGGTTCCCCCTCTTCCCGTTCATCCTCAGGACAAATTGCAACCTGTACGGAACAGGAGGTTAAAGGTGCTGATTCTCCAAGGAGGGAGATGGCTAGTAAATCGGCTGGAATGGCGAACCCGAGCAAAGGAGATGAGAAATGAGGTGCGTTTTAGAAACCTTTCCCGATCACACGGTGTACCATCTTCTGGGTTTCTCATGCCTGTTTTCGACGTAGGAAGATGCCCTTGAACCTGGAGATTTGGGACCCATGGGATGGGTACCATGCAGTATTACTTGAAAGGGTCTGCGTTGGCTCACCCAACCTCACCGAACCTCTCAGCCCCAAGAGTGTCCACCCTTATGTCTCAATCAGCTGTGGGTCTAGATATGGTCAATCCAGGTTGCATCACAGCCCCTGAACGAATTTTGTAAGAATTTCTCTCTCTTTCACTGTCTTTGTTTCACGGGTTTTGAAGAGTAATTTATTTTTATAATGGGGTTTAGCTGCTTTTCACGGCTGTGTTTATGCCGCTTTACACCCCCTTGACTCACTTACAGAGAGATATCAATACATAGGTTTGAAGATTCTTACTAGTCAGATATATTCTTGTGCGGTGAATAAGGGGTGTTGAGTCCAGTTCACTGAAAAAGGAATAGGTCTTGTCTCTTACATATTGGGTTTATGGAACGGTATCGGAGCTAATTTGAAACCCTTGTTTTATGCATCACCCCACCTCCCCTTTCCCGTTCAGCAGCCATAGTGTGTTTTCTAAACGTGTGACTCTGTTCTGTTTTGTAATTCATTTCAAGTGTAGCGGTTTTTACATTCCCTCTCTAAGTGATATCTTAGGATAAGTGTCTTTTTCTGTGTGACTTATTTCACTTAGAATCGTCGTACCTAAATCCACTCATCGTGCTGCTACTAGCCTTATGACGTTGATTTCATGGCTGAGTGATATTCCATTGTACATGAGGACCCCAACTTCTTTATCCATTTTTCTCTTTCCTAGGATATTTAAGGTGTAATGAAGTGGGGGTTCTTGTCAACAGAGCAGCCCTAAACTTTGGGGTGCCTGTGTCTTGCTGATTTTTAGTTTTCCCAATTTATACGCCCATGAGTGGAAGTGCCCTATGCTCTCCAAGCTGTGTTTTTTAGATGTTTCAGAACACACCGTACACTTCTCCGGAGTGGCTGTTGGCAATTTACATCCCACCCATCAGCGTAGCAAGGCTCCCATTTCTCCATGGCCGGTCCTGCATTTCTGGTTTGGACACTTTTTTCCGCATGGCCCTTTTGCCCGCTGGGAAGCGAGACTTCTTTGGAGCGCTGATTGGCCTTTCCAGGTTGCTTGGTTGGCCAAAAAGGGCGTATGCGTTTTTTCCTGAATATATTCAGGAAAAAACGCATACGCCCTTTTTGGCCAAGGGCATCATTGTCCACGTTTTGCCGCTTTTCATGTGCTTTCAAGGCGATTCGAATCTACCTCCTGAAATCTGTTTCCTGCAATTCTGCCTTGCTTTCAAAGCCTCTTCGTTGCCTTCCCTTAATATATTTGTGGACGAGAGGTATCATTTAAAACTCTGCAGGTTTGTGAATTGCAGTGCCCCTGAGCTCCATTTTTCAACTCGCTTTTTTGGGAGCTGGCCGCAAAAGCGCAGGATTGCTTCAGGCCCTCTTCTGGTTCTGGGGGGCAGGCTGAGCTTGTGCTTAATTCTTCTTCCTGATGGGAAAATAGAGTGACCTGTGCCTGTCCCAACACCTAGAGCTAGTCTCTCATTGGTTCCCCCTCTTCCCGTTCATCCTCAGGACAAATTGCAACCTGTACGGAACAGGAGGTTAAAGGTGCTGATTCTCCAAGGAGGGAGATGGCTAGCAAATCGGCTGGAATGGCGAACCCGAGCAAAGGAGATGAGAAATGAGGTGCGTTTTAGAAACCTTTCCCGATCACACGGTGTACCATCTTCTGGGTTTCTCATGCCTGTTTTCGACGTAGGAAGATGCCCTTGAACCTGGAGATTTGGGACCCATGGGATGGGTACCATGCAGTATTACTTGAAAGGGTCTGCGTTGGCTCACCCAACCTCACCGAACCTCTCAGCCCCAAGAGTGTCCACCCTTATGTCTCAATCAGCTGTGGGTCTAGATATGGTCAATCCAGGTTGCATCACAGCCCCTGAACGAATTTTGTAAGAATTTCTCTCTTTCACTGTCTTTGTTTCACGGGTTTTGAAAAGTAATTTATTTTTATAATGGGGTTTAGCTGCTTTTCACGGCTGTGTTTATGCCGCTTTACACCCCCTTGACTCACTTACAGAGAGATATCAATACATAGGTTTGAAGATTCTTACTAGTCAGATATATTCTTGTGTGGTGAATAGGGGGTGTTGAGTCCAGTTCACTGAAAAAGGAATAGGTCTTGTCTCTTACATATTGGGTTTATGGAACGGTATCGGAGCTAATTTGAAACCCTTGTTTTATGCATCACCCCACCTCACCTTTCCCGTTCAGCAGCCATAGTGTGTTTCCTAAACGTGTGACTCTGTTCTGTTTTGTAATTCAGTTCAAGTGTAGCGGTTTTTACATTCCCTCTCTAAGTGATATCTTAGGATAAGTGTCTTTTTCTGTGTGACTTATTTCACTTAGAATCGTCGTACCTAAATCCACTCATCCTGCTGCTACTAGCCTTATGACGTTGATTTCATGGCTGAGTGATATTCCATTGTACATGAGGACCCCAACTTCTTTATCCATTTTTCTCTTTCCTAGGATATTTAAGGTGTAATGAAGTGGGGGTTCTTGTCAACAGAGCAGCCCTAAACTTTGGGGTGCCTGTGTCTTGCTGATTTTTAGTTTTCCCAATTTATACGCCCATGAGTGGAAGTGCCCTATGCTCTCCAAGCTGTGTTTTTTAGATGTTTCAGAACACACCGTACACTTCTCCGGAGTGGCTGTTGGCAATTTACATCCCACCCATCAGCGTAGCAAGGCTCCCATTTCTCCATGGCCGGTCCTGCATTTCTGGTTTGGACACTTTTTTCCGCATGGCCCTTTTGCCCGCTGGGAAGCGAGACTTCTTTGGAGCGCTGATTGGCCTTTCCAGGTTGCTTGGTTGGCCAAAAAGGGCGTATGCGTTTTTTCCTGAATATATTCAGGAAAAAACGCATACGCCCTTTTTGGCCAAGGGCATCATTGTCCACGTTTTGCCGCTTTTCATGTGCTTTCAAGGCGATTCGAATCTACCTCCTGAAATCTGTTTCCTGCAATTCTGCCTTGCTTTCAAAGCCTCTTCGTTGCCTTCCCTTAATATATTTGTGGACGAGAGGTATCATTTAAAACTCTGCAGGTTTGTGAATTGCAGTGCCCCTGAGCTCCATTTTTCAACTCGCTTTTTTGGGAGCTGGCCGCAAAAGCGCAGGATTGCTTCAGGCCCTCTTCTGGTTCTGGGGGGCAGGCTGAGCTTGTGCTTAATTCTTCTTCCTGATGGGAAAATAGAGTGACCTGTGCCTGTCCCAACACCTAGAGCTAGTCTCTCATTGGTTCCCCCTCTTCCCGTTCATCCTCAGGACAAATTGCAACCTGTACGGAACAGGAGGTTAAAGGTGCTGATTCTCCAAGGAGGGAGATGGCTAGTAAATCGGCTGGAATGGCGAACCCGAGCAAAGGAGATGAGAAATGAGGTGCGTTTTAGAAACCTTTCCCGATCACACGGTGTACCATCTTCTGGGTTTCTCATGCCTGTTTTCGACGTAGGAAGATGCCCTTGAACCTGGAGATTTGGGACCCATGGGATGGGTACCATGCAGTATTACTTGAAAGGGTCTGCGTTGGCTCACCCAACCTCACCGAACCTCTCAGCCCCAAGAGTGTCCACCCTTATGTCTCAATCAGCTGTGGGTCTAGATATGGTCAATCCAGGTTGCATCACAGCCCCTGAACGAATTTTGTAAGAATTTCTCTCTCTTTCACTGTCTTTGTTTCACGGGTTTTGAAGAGTAATTTATTTTTATAATGGGGTTTAGCTGCTTTTCACGGCTGTGTTTATGCCGCTTTACACCCCCTTGACTCACTTACAGAGAGATATCAATACATAGGTTTGAAGATTCTTACTAGTCAGATATATTCTTGTGCGGTGAATAAGGGGTGTTGAGTCCAGTTCACTGAAAAAGGAATAGGTCTTGTCTCTTACATATTGGGTTTATGGAACGGTATCGGAGCTAATTTGAAACCCTTGTTTTATGCATCACCCCACCTCCCCTTTCCCGTTCAGCAGCCATAGTGTGTTTTCTAAACGTGTGACTCTGTTCTGTTTTGTAATTCATTTCAAGTGTAGCGGTTTTTACATTCCCTCTCTAAGTGATATCTTAGGATAAGTGTCTTTTTCTGTGTGACTTATTTCACTTAGAATCGTCGTACCTAAATCCACTCATCGTGCTGCTACTAGCCTTATGACGTTGATTTCATGGCTGAGTGATACTCCATTGTACATGAGGACCCCAACTTCTTTATCCATTTTTCTCTTTCCTAGGATATTTAAGGTGTAATGAAGTGGGGGTTCTTGTCAACAGAGCAGCCCTAAACTTTGGGGTGCCTGTGTCTTGCTGATTTTTAGTTTTCCCAATTTATACGCCCATGAGTGGAAGTGCCCTATGCTCTCCAAGCTGTGTTTTTTAGATGTTTCAGAACACACCGTACACTTCTCCGGAGTGGCTGTTGGCAATTTACATCCCACCCATCAGCGTAGCAAGGCTCCCATTTCTCCATGGCCGGTCCTGCATTTCTGGTTTGGACACTTTTTTCCGCATGGCCCTTTTGCCCGCTGGGAAGCGAGACTTCTTTGGAGCGCTGATTGGCCTTTCCAGGTTGCTTGGTTGGCCAAAAAGGGCGTATGCGTTTTTTCCTGAATATATTCAGGAAAAAACGCATACGCCCTTTTTGGCCAAGGGCATCATTGTCCACGTTTTGCCGCTTTTCATGTGCTTTCAAGGCGATTCGAATCTACCTCCTGAAATCTGTTTCCTGCAATTCTGCCTTGCTTTCAAAGCCTCTTCGTTGCCTTCCCTTAATATATTTGTGGACGAGAGGTATCATTTAAAACTCTGCAGGTTTGTGAATTGCAGTGCCCCTGAGCTCCATTTTTCAACTCGCTTTTTTGGGAGCTGGCCGCAAAAGCGCAGGATTGCTTCAGGCCCTCTTCTGGTTCTGGGGGGCAGGCTGAGCTTGTGCTTAATTCTTCTTCCTGATGGGAAAATAGAGTGACCTGTGCCTGTCCCAACACCTAGAGCTAGTCTCTCATTGGTTCCCCCTCTTCCCGTTCATCCTCAGGACAAATTGCAACCTGTACGGAACAGGAGGTTAAAGGTGCTGATTCTCCAAGGAGGGAGATGGCTAGTAAATCGGCTGGAATGGCGAACCCGAGCAAAGGAGATGAGAAATGAGGTGCGTTTTAGAAACCTTTCCCGATCACACGGTGTACCATCTTCTGGGTTTCTCATGCCTGTTTTCGACGTAGGAAGATGCCCTTGAACCTGGAGATTTGGGACCCATGGGATGGGTACCATGCAGTATTACTTGAAAGGGTCTGCGTTGGCTCACCCAACCTCACCGAACCTCTCAGCCCCAAGAGTGTCCACCCTTATGTCTCAATCAGCTGTGGGTCTAGATATGGTCAATCCAGGTTGCATCACAGCCCCTGAACGAATTTTGTAAGAATTTCTCTCTCTTTCACTGTCTTTGTTTCACGGGTTTTGAAGAGTAATTTATTTTTATAATGGGGTTTAGCTGCTTTTCACGGCTGTGTTTATGCCGCTTTACACCCCCTTGACTCACTTACAGAGAGATATCAATACATAGGTTTGAAGATTCTTACTAGTCAGATATATTCTTGTGCGGTGAATAAGGGGTGTTGAGTCCAGTTCACTGAAAAAGGAATAGGTCTTGTCTCTTACATATTGGGTTTATGGAACGGTATCGGAGCTAATTTGAAACCCTTGTTTTATGCATCACCCCACCTCCCCTTTCCCGTTCAGCAGCCATAGTGTGTTTTCTAAACGTGTGACTCTGTTCTGTTTTGTAATTCATTTCAAGTGTAGCGGTTTTTACATTCCCTCTCTAAGTGATATCTTAGGATAAGTGTCTTTTTCTGTGTGACTTATTTCACTTAGAATCGTCGTACCTAAATCCACTCATCGTGCTGCTACTAGCCTTATGACGTTGATTTCATGGCTGAGTGATATTCCATTGTACATGAGGACCCCAACTTCTTTATCCATTTTTCTCTTTCCTAGGATATTTAAGGTGTAATGAAGTGGGGGTTCTTGTCAACAGAGCAGCCCTAAACTTTGGGGTGCCTGTGTCTTGCTGATTTTTAGTTTTCCCAATTTATACGCCCATGAGTGGAAGTGCCCTATGCTCTCCAAGCTGTGTTTTTTAGATGTTTCAGAACACACCGTACACTTCTCCGGAGTGGCTGTTGGCAATTTACATCCCACCCATCAGCGTAGCAAGGCTCCCATTTCTCCATGGCCGGTCCTGCATTTCTGGTTTGGACACTTTTTTCCGCATGGCCCTTTTGCCCGCTGGGAAGCGAGACTTCTTTGGAGCGCTGATTGGCCTTTCCAGGTTGCTTGGTTGGCCAAAAAGGGCGTATGCGTTTTTTCCTGAATATATTCAGGAAAAAACGCATACGCCCTTTTTGGCCAAGGGCATCATTGTCCACGTTTTGCCGCTTTTCATGTGCTTTCAAGGCGATTCGAATCTACCTCCTGAAATCTGTTTCCTGCAATTCTGCCTTGCTTTCAAAGCCTCTTCGTTGCCTTCCCTTAATATATTTGTGGACGAGAGGTATCATTTAAAACTCTGCAGGTTTGTGAATTGCAGTGCCCCTGAGCTCCATTTTTCAACTCGCTTTTTTGGGAGCTGGCCGCAAAAGCGCAGGATTGCTTCAGGCCCTCTTCTGGTTCTGGGGGGCAGGCTGAGCTTGTGCTTAATTCTTCTTCCTGATGGGAAAATAGAGTGACCTGTGCCTGTCCCAACACCTAGAGCTAGTCTCTCATTGGTTCCCCCTCTTCCCGTTCATCCTCAGGACAAATTGCAACCTGTACGGAACAGGAGGTTAAAGGTGCTGATTCTCCAAGGAGGGAGATGGCTAGTAAATCGGCTGGAATGGCGAACCCGAGCAAAGGAGATGAGAAATGAGGTGCGTTTTAGAAACCTTTCCCGATCACACGGTGTACCATCTTCTGGGTTTCTCATGCCTGTTTTCGACGTAGGAAGATGCCCTTGAACCTGGAGATTTGGGACCCATGGGATGGGTACCATGCAGTATTACTTGAAAGGGTCTGCGTTGGCTCACCCAACCTCACCGAACCTCTCAGCCCCAAGAGTGTCCACCCTTATGTCTCAATCAGCTGTGGGTCTAGATATGGTCAATCCAGGTTGCATCACAGCCCCTGAACGAATTTTGTAAGAATTTCTCTCTCTTTCACTGTCTTTGTTTCACGGGTTTTGAAGAGTAATTTATTTTTATAATGGGGTTTAGCTGCTTTTCACGGCTGTGTTTATGCCGCTTTACACCCCCTTGACTCACTTACAGAGAGATATCAATACATAGGTTTGAAGATTCTTACTAGTCAGATATATTCTTGTGCGGTGAATAAGGGGTGTTGAGTCCAGTTCACTGAAAAAGGAATAGGTCTTGTCTCTTACATATTGGGTTTATGGAACGGTATCGGAGCTAATTTGAAACCCTTGTTTTATGCATCACCCCACCTCCCCTTTCCCGTTCAGCAGCCATAGTGTGTTTTCTAAACGTGTGACTCTGTTCTGTTTTGTAATTCATTTCAAGTGTAGCGGTTTTTACATTCCCTCTCTAAGTGATATCTTAGGATAAGTGTCTTTTTCTGTGTGACTTATTTCACTTAGAATCGTCGTACCTAAATCCACTCATCGTGCTGCTACTAGCCTTATGACGTTGATTTCATGGCTGAGTGATATTCCATTGTACATGAGGACCCCAACTTCTTTATCCATTTTTCTCTTTCCTAGGATATTTAAGGTGTAATGAAGTGGGGGTTCTTGTCAACAGAGCAGCCCTAAACTTTGGGGTGCCTGTGTCTTGCTGATTTTTAGTTTTCCCAATTTATACGCCCATGAGTGGAAGTGCCCTATGCTCTCCAAGCTGTGTTTTTTAGATGTTTCAGAACACACCGTACACTTCTCCAGAGTGGCTGTTGGCAAGTTACATCCCACCCATCAGCGTAGCAAGGCTCCCATTTCTCCATGGCCGGTCCTGCATTTCTGGTTTGGACACTTTTTTCCGCATGGCCCTTTTGCCCGCTGGGAAGCGAGACTTCTTTGGAGCGCTGATTGGCCTTTCCAGGTTGCTTGGTTGGCCAAAAAGGGCGTATGCGTTTTTTCCTGAATATATTCAGGAAAAAACGCATACGCCCTTTTTGGCCAAGGGCATCATTGTCCACGTTTTGCCGCTTTTCATGTGCTTTCAAGGCGATTCGAATCTACCTCCTGAAATCTGTTTCCTGCAATTCTGCCTTGCTTTCAAAGCCTCTTCGTTGCCTTCCCTTAATATATTTGTGGACGAGAGGTATCATTTAAAACTCTGCAGGTTTGTGAATTGCAGTGCCCCTGAGCTCCATTTTTCAACTCGCTTTTTTGGGAGCTGGCCGCAAAAGCGCAGGATTGCTTCAGGCCCTCTTCTGGTTCTGGGGGGCAGGCTGAGCTTGTGCTTAATTCTTCTTCCTGATGGGAAAATAGAGTGACCTGTGCCTGTCCCAACACCTAGAGCTAGTCTCTCATTGGTTCCCCCTCTTCCCGTTCATCCTCAGGACAAATTGCAACCTGTACGGAACAGGAGGTTAAAGGTGCTGATTCTCCAAGGAGGGAGATGGCTAGTAAATCGGCTGGAATGGCGAACCCGAGCAAAGGAGATGAGAAATGAGGTGCGTTTTAGAAACCTTTCCCGATCACACGGTGTACCATCTTCTGGGTTTCTCATGCCTGTTTTCGACGTAGGAAGATGCCCTTGAACCTGGAGATTTGGGACCCATGGGATGGGTACCATGCAGTATTACTTGAAAGGGTCTGCGTTGGCTCACCCAACCTCACCGAACCTCTCAGCCCCAAGAGTGTCCACCCTTATGTCTCAATCAGCTGTGGGTCTAGATATGGTCAATCCAGGTTGCATCACAGCCCCTGAACGAATTTTGTAAGAATTTCTCTCTCTTTCACTGTCTTTGTTTCACGGGTTTTGAAAAGTAATTTATTTTTATAATGGGGTTTAGCTGCTTTTCACGGCTGTGTTTATGCCGCTTTACACCCCCTTGACTCACTTACAGAGAGATATCAATACATAGGTTTGAAGATTCTTACTAGTCAGATATATTCTTGTGCGGTGAATAGGGGGTGTTGAGTCCAGTTCACTGAAAAAGGAATAGGTCTTGTCTCTTACATATTGGGTTTATGGAACGGTATCGGAGCTAATTTGAAACCCTTGTTTTATGCATCACCCCACCTCCCCTTTCCCGTTCAGCAGCCATAGTGTGTTTCCTAAACGTGTGACTCTGTTCTGTTTTGTAATTCAGTTCAAGTGTAGCGGTTTTTACATTCCCTCTCTAAGTGATATCTTATGATAAGTGTCTTTTTCTGTGTGACTTATTTCACTTAGAATCGTCGTACCTAAATCCACTCATCGTGCTGCTACTAGCCTTATGACGTTGATTTCATGGCTGAGTGATATTCCATTGTACATGAGGACCCCAACTTCTTTATCCATTTTTCTCTTTCCTAGGATATTTAAAGTGTAATGAAGTGGGGGTTCTTGTCAACAGAGCAGCCCTAAACTTTGGGGTGCCTGTGTCTTGCTGATTTTTAGTTTTCCCAATTTATACGCCCATGAGTGGAAGTGCCCTATGCTCTCCAAGCTGTGTTTTTTAGATGTTTCAGAACACACCGTACACTTCTCCGGAGTGGCTGTTGGCAATTTACATCCCACCCATCAGCGTAGCAAGACTCCCATTTCTCCATGGCCGGTCCTGCATTTCTGGTTTGGACACTTTTTTCCGCATGGCCCTTTTGCCCGCTGGGAAGCGAGACTTCTTTGGAGCGCTGATTGGCCTTTCCAGGTTGCTTGGTTGGCCAAAAAGGGCGTATGCGTTTTTTCCTGAATATATTCAGGAAAAAACGCATACGCCCTTTTTGGCCAAGGGCATCATTGTCCACGTTTTGCCGCTTTTCATGTGCTTTCAAGGCGATTCGAATCTACCTCCTGAAATCTGTTTCCTGCAATTCTGCCTTGCTTTCAAAGCCTCTTCGTTGCCTTCCCTTAATATATTTGTGGACGAGAGGTATCATTTAAAACTCTGCAGGTTTGTGAATTGCAGTGCCCCTGAGCTCCATTTTTCAACTCGCTTTTTTGGGAGCTGGCCGCAAAAGCGCAGGATTGCTTCAGGCCCTCTTCTGGTTCTGGGGGGCAGGCTGAGCTTGTGCTTAATTCTTCTTCCTGATGGGAAAATAGAGTGACCTGTGCCTGTCCCAACACCTAGAGCTAGTCTCTCATTGGTTCCCCCTCTTCCCCTTCATCCTCAGGACAAATTGCAACCTGTACGGAACAGGAGGTTAAAGGTGCTGATTCTCCAAGGAGGGAGATGGCTAGTAAATCGGCTGGAATGGCGAACCCGAGCAAAGGAGATGAGAAATGAGGTGCGTTTTAGAAACCTTTCCCGATCACACGGTGTACCATCTTCTGGGTTTCTCATGCCTGTTTTCGACGTAGGAAGATGCCCTTGAACCTGGAGATTTGGGACCCATGGGATGGGTACCATGCAGTATTACTTGAAAGGGTCTGCGTTGGCTCACCCAACCTCACCGAACCTCTCAGCCCCAAGAGTGTCCACCCTTATGTCTCAATCAGCTGTGGGTCTAGATATGGTCAATCCAGGTTGCATCACAGCCCCTGAACGAATTTTGTAAGAATTTCTCTCTCTTTCACTGTCTTTGTTTCACGGGTTTTGAAAAGTAATTTATTTTTATAATGGGGTTTAGCTGCTTTTCACGGCTGTGTTTATGCCGCTTTACACCCCCTTGACTCACTTACAGAGAGATATCAATACATAGGTTTGAAGATTCTTACTAGTCAGATATATTCTTGTGTGGTGAATAGGGGGTGTTGAGTCCAGTTCACTGAAAAAGGAATAGGTCTTGTCTCTTACATATTGGGTTTATGGAACGGTATCGGAGCTAATTTGAAACCCTTGTTTTATGCATCACCCCACCTCACCTTTCCCGTTCAGCAGCCATAGTGTGTTTCCTAAACGTGTGACTCTGTTCTGTTTTGTAATTCAGTTCAAGTGTAGCGGTTTTTACATTCCCTCTCTAAGTGATATCTTATGATAAGTGTCTTTTTCTGTGTGACTTATTTCACTTAGAATCGTCGTACCTAAATCCACTCATCGTGCTGCTACTAGCCTTATGACGTTGATTTCATGGCTGAGTGATATTCCATTGTACATGAGGACCCCAACTTCTTTATCCATTTTTCTTTTTCCTAGGATATTTAAGGTGTAATGAAGTGGGGGTTCTTGTCAACAGAGCAGCCCTAAACTTTGGGGTGCCTGTGTCTTGCTGATTTTTAGTTTTCCCAATTTATACGCCCATGAGTGGAAGTGCCCTATGCTCTCCAAGCTGTGTTTTTTAGATGTTTCAGAACACACCGTACACTTCTCCGGAGTGGCTGTTGGCAATTTACATCCCACCCATCAGCGTAGCAAGGCTCCCATTTCTCCATGGCCGGTCCTGCATTTCTGGTTTGGACACTTTTTTCCGCATGGCCCTTTTGCCCGCTGGGAAGCGAGACTTCTTTGGAGCGCTGATTGGCCTTTCCAGGTTGCTTGGTTGGCCAAAAAGGGCGTATGCGTTTTTTCCTGAATATATTCAGGAAAAAACGCATACGCCCTTTTTGGCCAAGGGCATCATTGTCCACGTTTTGCCGCTTTTCATGTGCTTTCAAGGCGATTCGAATCTACCTCCTGAAATCTGTTTCCTGCAATTCTGCCTTGCTTTCAAAGCCTCTTCGTTGCCTTCCCTTAATATATTTGTGGACGAGAGGTATCATTTAAAACTCTGCAGGTTTGTGAATTGCAGTGCCCCTGAGCTCCATTTTTCAACTCGCTTTTTTGGGAGCTGGCCGCAAAAGCGCAGGATTGCTTCAGGCCCTCTTCTGGTTCTGGGGGGCAGGCTGAGCTTGTGCTTAATTCTTCTTCCTGATGGGAAAATAGAGTGACCTGTGCCTGTCCCAACACCTAGAGCTAGTCTCTCATTGGTTCCCCCTCTTCCCGTTCATCCTCAGGACAAATTGCAACCTGTACGGAACAGGAGGTTAAAGGTGCTGATTCTCCAAGGAGGGAGATGGCTAGTAAATCGGCTGGAATGGCGAACCCGAGCAAAGGAGATGAGAAATGAGGTGCGTTTTAGAAACCTTTCCCGATCACATGGTGTACCATCTTCTGGGTTTCTCATGCCTGTTTTCGACGTAGGAAGATGCCCTTGAACCTGGAGATTTGGGACCCATGGGATGGGTACCATGCAGTATTACTTGAAAGGGTCTGCGTTGGCTCACCCAACCTCACCGAACCTCTCAGCCCCAAGAGTGTCCACCCTTATGTCTCAATCAGCTGTGGGTCTAGATATGGTCAATCCAGGTTGCATCACAGCCCCTGAACGAATTTTGTAAGAATTTCTCTCTCTTTCACTGTCTTTGTTTCACGGGTTTTGAAAAGTAATTTATTTTTATAATGGGGTTTAGCTGCTTTTCACGGCTGTGTTTATGCCGCTTTACACCCCCTTGACTCACTTACAGAGAGATATCAATACATAGGTTTGAAGATTCTTACTAGTCAGATATATTCTTGTGTGGTGAATAGGGGGTGTTGAGTCCAGTTCACTGAAAAAGGAATAGGTCTTGTCTCTTACATATTGGGTTTATGGAACGGTATCGGAGCTAATTTGAAACCCTTGTTTTATGCATCACCCCACCTCACCTTTCCCGTTCAGCAGCCATAGTGTGTTTCCTAAACGTGTGACTCTGTTCTGTTTTGTAATTCAGTTCAAGTGTAGCGGTTTTTACATTCCCTCTCTAAGTGATATCTTATGATAAGTGTCTTTTTCTGTGTGACTTATTTCACTTAGAATCGTCGTACCTAAATCCACTCATCGTGCTGCTACTAGCCTTATGACGTTGATTTCATGGCTGAGTGATATTCCATTGTACATGAGGACCCCAACTTCTTTATCCATTTTTCTCTTTCCTAGGATATTTAAGGTGTAATGAAGTGGGGGTTCTTGTCAACAGAGCAGCCCTAAACTTTGGGGTGCCTGTGTCTTGCTGATTTTTAGTTTTCCCAATTTATACGCCCATGAGTGGAAGTGCCCTATGCTCTCCAAGCTGTGTTTTTTAGATGTTTCAGAACACACCGTACACTTCTCCGGAGTGGCTGTTGGCAATTTACATCCCACCCATCAGCGTAGCAAGGCTCCCATTTCTCCATGGCCGGTCCTGCATTTCTGGTTTGGACACTTTTTTCCGCATGGCCCTTTTGCCCGCTGGGAAGCGAGACTTCTTTGGAGCGCTGATTGGCCTTTCCAGGTTGCTTGGTTGGCCAAAAAGGGCGTATGCGTTTTTTCCTGAATATATTCAGGAAAAAACGCATACGCCCTTTTTGGCCAAGGGCATCATTGTCCACGTTTTGCCGCTTTTCATGTGCTTTCAAGGCGATTCGAATCTACCTCCTGAAATCTGTTTCCTGCAATTCTGCCTTGCTTTCAAAGCCTCTTCGTTGCCTTCCCTTAATATATTTGTGGACGAGAGGTATCATTTAAAACTCTGCAGGTTTGTGAATTGCAGTGCCCCTGAGCTCCATTTTTCAACTCGCTTTTTTGGGAGCTGGCCGCAAAAGCGCAGGATTGCTTCAGGCCCTCTTCTGGTTCTGGGGGGCAGGCTGAGCTTGTGCTTAATTCTTCTTCCTGATGGGAAAATAGAGTGACCTGTGCCTGTCCCAACACCTAGAGCTAGTCTCTCATTGGTTCCCCCTCTTCCCCTTCATCCTCAGGACAAATTGCAACCTGTACGGAACAGGAGGTTAAAGGTGCTGATTCTCCAAGGAGGGAGATGGCTAGTAAATCGGCTGGAATGGCGAACCCGAGCAAAGGAGATGAGAAATGAGGTGCGTTTTAGAAACCTTTCCCGATCACATGGTGTACCATCTTCTGGGTTTCTCATGCCTGTTTTCGACGTAGGAAGATGCCCTTGAACCTGGAGATTTGGGACCCATGGGATGGGTACCATGCAGTATTACTTGAAAGGGTCTGCGTTGGCTCACCCAACCTCACCGAACCTCTCAGCCCCAAGAGTGTCCACCCTTATGTCTCAATCAGCTGTGGGTCTAGATATGGTCAATCCAGGTTGCATCACAGCCCCTGAACGAATTTTGTAAGAATTTCTCTCTCTTTCACTGTCTTTGTTTCACGGGTTTTGAAAAGTAATTTATTTTTATAATGGGGTTTAGCTGCTTTTCACGGCTGTGTTTATGCCGCTTTACACCCCCTTGACTCACTTACAGAGAGATATCAATACATAGGTTTGAAGATTCTTACTAGTCAGATATATTCTTGTGTGGTGAATAGGGGGTGTTGAGTCCAGTTCACTGAAAAAGGAATAGGTCTTGTCTCTTACATATTGGGTTTATGGAACGGTATCGGAGCTAATTTGAAACCCTTGTTTTATGCATCACCCCACCTCACCTTTCCCGTTCAGCAGCCATAGTGTGTTTCCTAAACGTGTGACTCTGTTCTGTTTTGTAATTCAGTTCAAGTGTAGCGGTTTTTACATTCCCTCTCTAAGTGATATCTTATGATAAGTGTCTTTTTCTGTGTGACTTATTTCACTTAGAATCGTCGTACCTAAATCCACTCATCGTGCTGCTACTAGCCTTATGACGTTGATTTCATGGCTGAGTGATATTCCATTGTACATGAGGACCCCAACTTCTTTATCCATTTTTCTCTTTCCTAGGATATTTAAGGTGTAATGAAGTGGGGGTTCTTGTCCACAGAGCAGCCCTAAACTTTGGGGTGCCTGTGTCTTGCTGATTTTTAGTGTTCCCAATTTATACGCCCATGAGTGGAAGTGCCCTATGCTCTCCAAGCTGTGTTTTTTAGATGTTTCAGAACACACCGTACACTTCTCCAGAGTGGCTGTTGGCAATTTACATCCCACCCATCAGCGTAGCAAGGCTCCCATTTCTCCATGGCCGGTCCTGCATTTCTGGTTTGGACACTTTTTTCCGCATGGCCCTTTTGCCCGCTGGGAAGCGAGACTTCTTTGGAGCGCTGATTGGCCTTTCCAGGTTGCTTGGTTGGCCAAAAAGGGCGTATGCGTTTTTTCCTGAATATATTCAGGAAAAAACGCATACGCCCTTTTTGGCCAAGGGCATCATTGTCCACGTTTTGCCGCTTTTCATGTGCTTTCAAGGCGATTCGAATCTACCTCCTGAAATCTGTTTCCTGCAATTCTGCCTTGCTTTCAAAGCCTCTTCGTTGCCTTCCCTTAATATATTTGTGGACGAGAGGTATCATTTAAAACTCTGCAGGTTTGTGAATTGCAGTGCCCCTGAGCTCCATTTTTCAACTCGCTTTTTTGGGAGCTGGCCGCAAAAGCGCAGGATTGCTTCAGGCCCTCTTCTGGTTCTGGGGGGCAGGCTGAGCTTGTGCTTAATTCTTCTTCCTGATGGGAAAATAGAGTGACCTGTGCCTGTCCCAACACCTAGAGCTAGTCTCTCATTGGTTCCCCCTCTTCCCCTTCATCCTCAGGACAAATTGCAACCTGTACGGAACAGGAGGTTAAAGGTGCTGATTCTCCAAGGAGGGAGATGGCTAGTAAATCGGCTGGAATGGCGAACCCGAGCAAAGGAGATGAGAAATGAGGTGCGTTTTAGAAACCTTTCCCGATCACACGGTGTACCATCTTCTGGGTTTCTCATGCCTGTTTTCGACGTAGGAAGATGCCCTTGAACCTGGAGATTTGGGACCCATGGGATGGGTACCATGCAGTATTACTTGAAAGGGTCTGCGTTGGCTCACCCAACCTCACCGAACCTCTCAGCCCCAAGAGTGTCCACCCTTATGTCTCAATCAGCTGTGGGTCTAGATATGGTCAATCCAGGTTGCATCACAGCCCCTGAACGAATTTTGTAAGAATTTCTCTCTCTTTCACTGTCTTTGTTTCACGGGTTTTGAAAAGTAATTTATTTTTATAATGGGGTTTAGCTGCTTTTCACGGCTGTGTTTATGCCGCTTTACACCCCCTTGACTCACTTACAGAGAGATATCAATACATAGGTTTGAAGATTCTTACTAGTCAGATATATTCTTGTGTGGTGAATAGGGGGTGTTGAGTCCAGTTCACTGAAAAAGGAATAGGTCTTGTCTCTTACATATTGGGTTTATGGAACGGTATCGGAGCTAATTTGAAACCCTTGTTTTATGCATCACCCCACCTCACCTTTCCCGTTCAGCAGCCATAGTGTGTTTCCTAAACGTGTGACTCTGTTCTGTTTTGTAATTCAGTTCAAGTGTAGCGGTTTTTACATTCACTCTCTAAGTGATATCTTATGATAAGTGTCTTTTTCTGTGTGACTTATTTCACTTAGAATCGTCGTACCTAAATCCACTCATCGTGCTGCTACTAGCCTTATGACGTTGATTTCATGGCTGAGTGATATTCCATTGTACATGAGGACCCCAACTTCTTTATCCATTTTTCTCTTTCCTAGGATATTTAAGGTGTAATGAAGTGGGGGTTCTTGTCAACAGAGCAGCCCTAAACTTTGGGGTGCCTGTGTCTTGCTGATTTTTAGTGTTCCCAATTTATACGCCCATGAGTGGAAGTGCCCTATGCTCTCCAAGCTGTGTTTTTTAGATGTTTCAGAACACACCGTACACTTCTCCGGAGTGGCTGTTGGCAATTTACATCCCACCCATCAGCGTAGCAAGGCTCCCATTTCTCCATGGCCGGTCCTGCATTTCTGGTTTGGACACTTTTTTCCGCATGGCCCTTTTGCCCGCTGGGAAGCGAGACTTCTTTGGAGCGCTGATTGGCCTTTCCAGGTTGCTTGGTTGGTCAAAAGGGCGTATGCGTTTTTTCCTGAATATATTCAGGAAAAAACGCATACGCCCTTTTTGGCCAAGGGCATCATTGTCCACGTTTTGCCGCTTTTCATGTGCTTTCAAGGCGATTCGAATCTACCTCCTGAAATCTGTTTCCTGCAATTCTGCCTTGCTTTCAAAGCCTCTTCGTTGCCTTCCCTTAATATATTTGTGGACGAGACGTATCATTTAAAACTCTGCAGGTTTGTGAATTGCAGTGCCCCTGAGCTCCATTTTTCAACTCGCTTTTTTGGGAGCTGGCCGCAAAAGCGCAGGATTGCTTCAGGCCCTCTTCAGGTTCTGGGGGACAGGCTGAGCTTGTGCTTAATTCTTCTTCCTGATGAGAAAATAGAGTGACCTGTGCCTGTCCCAACACCTAGAGCTAGTCTCTCATTGGTTCCCCCTCTTCCCGTTCATCCTCAGGACAAATTGCAACCTGTACGGAACAGGAGGTTAAAGGTGCTGATTCTCCAAGGAGGGAGATGGCTAGTAAATCGGCTGGAATGGCGAACCCGAGCAAAGGAGATGAGAAATGAGGTGCGTTTTAGAAACCTTTCCCGATCACACGGTGTACCATCTTCTGGGTTTCTCATGCCTGTTTTCGACGTAGGAAGATGCCCTTGAACCTGGAGATTTGGGACCCATGGGATGGGTACCATGCAGTATTACTTGAAAGGGTCTGCGTTGGCTCACCCAACCTCACCGAACCTCTCAGCCCCAAGAGTGTCCACCCTTATGTCTCAATCAGCTGTGGGTCTAGATATGGTCAATCCAGGTTGCATCACAGCCCCTGAACGAATTTTGTAAGAATTTCTCTCTCTTTCACTGTCTTTGTTTCACGGGTTTTGAAAAGTAATTTATTTTTATAATGGGGTTTAGCTGCTTTTCACGGCTATGTTTATGCCGCTTTACACCCCCTTGACTCACTTACAGAGAGATATCAATACATAGGTTTGAAGATTCTTACTAGTCAGATATATTCTTGTGCGGTGAATAAGGGGTGTTGAGTCCAGTTCACTGAAAAAGGAATAGGTCTTGTCTCTTACATCTTGGGTTTATGGAACGGTATCGGAGCTAATTTGAAACCCTTGTTTTATGCATCACCCCACCTCACCTTTCCCGTTCAGCAGCCATAGTGTGTTTCCTAAACGTGGGACTCTGTTCTGTTTTGCAATTCAGTTCAAGTGTAGCGGTTTTTACATTCCCTCTCTAAGTGATATCTTATGATAAGTGTCTTTTTCTGTGTGACTTATTTCACTTAGAATCGTCGTACCTAAATCCACTCATCGTGCTGCTACTAGCCTTATGACGTTGATTTCATGGCTGAGTGATATTCCATTGTACATGAGGACCACAACTTCTTTATCCATTTTTCTCTTTCCTAGGATATTGAAGGTGTAATGAAGTGGGGGTTCTTGTCCACAGAGCAGCCCTAAACTTTGGGGTGCCTGTGTCTTGCTGATTTTTAGTTTTCCCAATTTATACGCCCATGAGTGGAAGTGCCCTATGCTCTCCAAGCTGTGTTTTTTAGATGTTTCAGGACACACCGTACACTTCTCCAGAGTGGCTGTTGGCAATTTACATCCCACCCATCAGCGTAGCAAGGCTCCCATTTCTCCATGGCCGGTCCTGCATTTCTGGTTTGGACACTTTTTTCCGCATGGCCCTTTTGCCCCCTGGGAAGCGAGACTTCTTTGGAGCGCTGATTGGCCTTTCCAGGTTGCTTGGTTGGCCAAAAAGGGCGTATGCGTTTTTTCCTGAATATATTCAGGAAAAAACGCATACGCCCTTTTTGGCCAAGGGCATCATTGTCCACGTTTTGCCGCTTTTCATGTGCTTTCAAGGCGATTCGAATCTACCTCCTGAAATCTGTTTCCTGCAATTCTGCCTTGCTTTCAAAGCCTCTTCGTTGCCTTCCCTTAATATATTTGTGGACGAGAGGTATCATTTAAAACTCTGCAGGTTTGTGAATTGCAGTGCCCCTGAGCTCCATTTTTCAACTCGCTTTTTTGGGAGCTGGCCGCAAAAGCGCAGGATTGCTTCAGGCCCTCTTCTGGTTCTGGGGGGCAGGCTGAGCTTGTGCTTAATTCTTCTTCCTGATGGGAAAATAGAGTGACCTGTGCCTGTCCCAACACCTAGAGCTAGTCTCTCATTGGTTCCCCCTCTTCCCCTTCATCCTCAGGACAAATTGCAACCTGTACGGAACAGGAGGTTAAAGGTGCTGATTCTCCAAGGAGGGAGATGGCTAGTAAATCGGCTGGAATGGCGAACCCGAGCAAAGGAGATGAGAAATGAGGTGCGTTTTAGAAACCTTTCCCGATCACACGGTGTACCATCTTCTGGGTTTCTCATGCCTGTTTTCGACGTAGGAAGATGCCCTTGAACCTGGCGATTTGGGACCCATGGGGTGGGTACCATGCAGTATTACTTGAAAGGGTCTGCGTTGGCTCACCCAACCTCACCGAACCTCTCAGCCCCAAGAGTGTCCACCCTTATGTCTCAATCAGCTGTGGGTCTAGATATGGTCAATCCAGGTTGCATCACAGCCCCTGAACGAATTTTGTAAGAATTTCTCTCTCTTTCACTGTCTTTGTTTCACGGGTTTTGAAAAGTAATTTAGTTTTATAATGGGGTTTAGCTGCTTTTCACGGCTGTGTTTATGCCGCTTTACACCCCCTTGACTCACTTACAGAGAGATATCAATACATAGGTTTGAAGATTCTTACTAGTCAGATATATTCTTGTGTGGTGAATAGGGGGTGTTGAGTCCAGTTCACTGAAAAAGGAATAGGTCTTGTCTCTTACATATTGGGTTTATGGAACGGTATCGGAGCTAATTTGAAACCCTTGTTTTATGCATCACCCCACCTCACCTTTCCCGTTCAGCAGCCATAGTGTGTTTCCTAAACGTGTGACTCTGTTCTGTTTTGTAATTCAGTTCAAGTGTAGCGGTTTTTACATTCCCTCTCTAAGTGATATCTTAGGATAAGTGTCTTTTTCTGTGTGACTTATTTCACTTAGAATCGTCGTACCTAAATCCACTCATCGTGCTGCTACTAGCCTTATGACGTTGATTTCATGGCTGAGTGATATTCCATTGTACATGAGGACCCCAACTTCTTTATCCATTTTTCTCTTTCCTAGGATATTTAAGGTGTAATGAAGTGGGGGTTCTTGTCAACAGAGCAGCCCTAAACTTTGGGGTGCCTGTGTCTTGCTGATTTTTAGTTTTCCCAATTTATACGCCCATGAGTGGAAGTGCCCTATGCTCTCCAAGCTGTGTTTTTTAGATGTTTCAGAACACACCGTACACTTCTCCGGAGTGGCTGTTGGCAATTTACATCCCACCCATCAGCGTAGCAAGGCTCCCATTTCTCCATGGCCGGTCCTGCATTTCTGGTTTGGACACTTTTTTCCGCATGGCCCTTTTGCCCGCTGGGAAGCGAGACTTCTTTGGAGCGCTGATTGGCCTTTCCAGGTTGCTTGGTTGGCCAAAAAGGGCGTATGCGTTTTTTCCTGAATATATTCAGGAAAAAACGCATACGCCCTTTTTGGCCAAGGGCATCATTGTCCACGTTTTGCCGCTTTTCATGTGCTTTCAAGGCGATTCGAATCTACCTCCTGAAATCTGTTTCCTGCAATTCTGCCTTGCTTTCAAAGCCTCTTCGTTGCCTTCCCTTAATATATTTGTGGACGAGAGGTATCATTTAAAACTCTGCAGGTTTGTGAATTGCAGTGCCCCTGAGCTCCATTTTTCAACTCGCTTTTTTGGGAGCTGGCCGCAAAAGCGCAGGATTGCTTCAGGCCCTCTTCTGGTTCTGGGGGGCAGGCTGAGCTTGTGCTTAATTCTTCTTCCTGATGGGAAAATAGAGTGACCTGTGCCTGTCCCAACACCTAGAGCTAGTCTCTCATTGGTTCCCCCTCTTCCCGTTCATCCTCAGGACAAATTGCAACCTGTACGGAACAGGAGGTTAAAGGTGCTGATTCTCCAAGGAGGGAGATGGCTAGTAAATCGGCTGGAATGGCGAACCCGAGCAAAGGAGATGAGAAATGAGGTGCGTTTTAGAAACCTTTCCCGATCACACGGTGTACCATCTTCTGGGTTTCTCATGCCTGTTTTCGACGTAGGAAGATGCCCTTGAACCTGGAGATTTGGGACCCATGGGATGGGTACCATGCAGTATTACTTGAAAGGGTCTGCGTTGGCTCACCCAACCTCACCGAACCTCTCAGCCCCAAGAGTGTCCACCCTTATGTCTCAATCAGCTGTGGGTCTAGATATGGTCAATCCAGGTTGCATCACAGCCCCTGAACGAATTTTGTAAGAATTTCTCTCTCTTTCACTGTCTTTGTTTCACGGGTTTTGAAAAGTAATTTATTTTTATAATGGGGTTTAGCTGCTTTTCACGGCTGTGTTTATGCCGCTTTACACCCCCTTGACTCACTTACAGAGAGATATCAATACATAGGTTTGAAGATTCTTACTAGTCAGATATATTCTTGTGTGGTGAATAGGGGGTGTTGAGTCCAGTTCACTGAAAAAGGAATAGGTCTTGTCTCTTACATATTGGGTTTATGGAACGGTATCGGAGCTAATTTGAAACCCTTGTTTTATGCATCACCCCACCTCACCTTTCCCGTTCAGCAGCCATAGTGTGTTTCCTAAACGTGTGACTCTGTTCTGTTTTGTAATTCAGTTCAAGTGTAGCGGTTTTTACATTCCCTCTCTAAGTGATATCTTATGATAAGTGTCTTTTTCTGTGTGACTTATTTCACTTAGAATCGTCGTACCTAAATCCACTCATCGTGCTGCTACTAGCCTTATGACGTTGATTTCATGGCTGAGTGATATTCCATTGTACATGAGGACCCCAACTTCTTTATCCATTTTTCTCTTTCCTAGGATATTTAAGGTGTAATGAAGTGGGGGTTCTTGTCAACAGAGCAGCCCTAAACTTTGGGGTGCCTGTGTCTTGCTGATTTTTAGTTTTCCCAATTTATACGCCCATGAGTGGAAGTGCCCTATGCTCTCCAAGCTGTGTTTTTTAGATGTTTCAGAACACACCGTACACTTCTCCGGAGTGGCTGTTGGCAATTTACATCCCACCCATCAGCGTAGCAAGGCTCCCATTTCTCCATGGCCGGTCCTGCATTTCTGGTTTGGACACTTTTTTCCGCATGGCCCTTTTGCCCGCTGGGAAGCGAGACTTCTTTGGAGCGCTGATTGGCCTTTCCAGGTTGCTTGGTTGGCCAAAAAGGGCGTATGCGTTTTTTCCTGAATATATTCAGGAAAAAACGCATACGCCCTTTTTGGCCAAGGGCATCATTGTCCACGTTTTGCCGCTTTTCATGTGCTTTCAAGGCGATTCGAATCTACCTCCTGAAATCTGTTTCCTGCAATTCTGCCTTGCTTTCAAAGCCTCTTCGTTGCCTTCCCTTAATATATTTGTGGACGAGAGGTATCATTTAAAACTCTGCAGGTTTGTGAATTGCAGTGCCCCTGAGCTCCATTTTTCAACTCGCTTTTTTGGGAGCTGGCCGCAAAAGCGCAGGATTGCTTCAGGCCCTCTTCTGGTTCTGGGGGGCAGGCTGAGCTTGTGCTTAATTCTTCTTCCTGATGGGAAAATAGAGTGACCTGTGCCTGTCCCAACACCTAGAGCTAGTCTCTCATTGGTTCCCCCTCTTCCCGTTCATCCTCAGGACAAATTGCAACCTGTACGGAACAGGAGGTTAAAGGTGCTGATTCTCCAAGGAGGGAGATGGCTAGTAAATCGGCTGGAATGGCGAACCCGAGCAAAGGAGATGAGAAATGAGGTGCGTTTTAGAAACCTTTCCCGATCACACGGTGTACCATCTTCTGGGTTTCTCATGCCTGTTTTCGACGTAGGAAGATGCCCTTGAACCTGGAGATTTGGGACCCATGGGATGGGTACCATGCAGTATTACTTGAAAGGGTCTGCGTTGGCTCACCCAACCTCACCGAACCTCTCAGCCCCAAGAGTGTCCACCCTTATGTCTCAATCAGCTGTGGGTCTAGATATGGTCAATCCAGGTTGCATCACAGCCCCTGAACGAATTTTGTAAGAATTTCTCTCTCTTTCACTGTCTTTGTTTCACGGGTTTTGAAGAGTAATTTATTTTTATAATGGGGTTTAGCTGCTTTTCACGGCTGTGTTTATGCCGCTTTACACCCCCTTGACTCACTTACAGAGAGATATCAATACATAGGTTTGAAGATTCTTACTAGTCAGATATATTCTTGTGCGGTGAATAAGGGGTGTTGAGTCCAGTTCACTGAAAAAGGAATAGGTCTTGTCTCTTACATATTGGGTTTATGGAACGGTATCGGAGCTAATTTGAAACCCTTGTTTTATGCATCACCCCACCTCCCCTTTCCCGTTCAGCAGCCATAGTGTGTTTTCTAAACGTGTGACTCTGTTCTGTTTTGTAATTCATTTCAAGTGTAGCGGTTTTTACATTCCCTCTCTAAGTGATATCTTAGGATAAGTGTCTTTTTCTGTGTGACTTATTTCACTTAGAATCGTCGTACCTAAATCCACTCATCGTGCTGCTACTAGCCTTATGACGTTGATTTCATGGCTGAGTGATATTCCATTGTACATGAGGACCCCAACTTCTTTATCCATTTTTCTCTTTCCTAGGATATTTAAGGTGTAATGAAGTGGGGGTTCTTGTCAACAGAGCAGCCCTAAACTTTGGGGTGCCTGTGTCTTGCTGATTTTTAGTTTTCCCAATTTATACGCCCATGAGTGGAAGTGCCCTATGCTCTCCAAGCTGTGTTTTTTAGATGTTTCAGAACACACCGTACACTTCTCCGGAGTGGCTGTTGGCAATTTACATCCCACCCATCAGCGTAGCAAGGCTCCCATTTCTCCATGGCCGGTCCTGCATTTCTGGTTTGGACACTTTTTTCCGCATGGCCCTTTTGCCCGCTGGGAAGCGAGACTTCTTTGGAGCGCTGATTGGCCTTTCCAGGTTGCTTGGTTGGCCAAAAAGGGCGTATGCGTTTTTTCCTGAATATATTCAGGAAAAAACGCATACGCCCTTTTTGGCCAAGGGCATCATTGTCCACGTTTTGCCGCTTTTCATGTGCTTTCAAGGCGATTCGAATCTACCTCCTGAAATCTGTTTCCTGCAATTCTGCCTTGCTTTCAAAGCCTCTTCGTTGCCTTCCCTTAATATATTTGTGGACGAGAGGTATCATTTAAAACTCTGCAGGTTTGTGAATTGCAGTGCCCCTGAGCTCCATTTTTCAACTCGCTTTTTTGGGAGCTGGCCGCAAAAGCGCAGGATTGCTTCAGGCCCTCTTCTGGTTCTGGGGGGCAGGCTGAGCTTGTGCTTAATTCTTCTTCCTGATGGGAAAATAGAGTGACCTGTGCCTGTCCCAACACCTAGAGCTAATCTCTCATTGGTTCCCCCTCTTCCCGTTCATCCTCAGGACAAATTGCAACCTGTACGGAACAGGAGGTTAAAGGTGCTGATTCTCCAAGGAGGGAGATGGCTAGTAAATCGGCTGGAATGGCGAACCCGAGCAAAGGAGATGAGAAATGAGGTGCGTTTTAGAAACCTTTCCCGATCACACGGTGTACCATCTTCTGGGTTTCTCATGCCTGTTTTCGACGTAGGAAGATGCCCTTGAACCTGGCGATTTGGGACCCATGGGATGGGTACCATGCAGTATTACTTGAAAGGGTCTGCGTTGGCTCACCCAACCTCACCGAACCTCTCAGCCCCAAGAGTGTCCACCCTTATGTCTCAATCAGCTGTGGGTCTAGATATGGTCAATCCAGGTTGCATCACAGCCCCTGAACGAATTTTGTAAGAATTTCTCTCTCTTTCACTGTCTTTGTTTCACGGGTTTTGAAAAGTAATTTAGTTTTATAATGGGGTTTAGCTGCTTTTCACGGCTGTGTTTATGCCGCTTTACACCCCCTTGACTCACTTACAGAGAGATATCAATACATAGGTTTGAAGATTCTTACTAGTCAGATATATTCTTGTGTGGTGAATAGGGGGTGTTGAGTCCAGTTCACTGAAAAAGGAATAGGTCTTGTCTCTTACATATTGGGTTTATGGAACGGTATCGGAGCTAATTTGAAACCCTTGTTTTATGCATCACCCCACCTCACCTTTCCCGTTCAGCAGCCATAGTGTGTTTCCTAAACGTGTGACTCTGTTCTGTTTTGTAATTCAGTTCAAGTGTAGCGGTTTTTACATTCCCTCTCTAAGTGATATCTTAGGATAAGTGTCTTTTTCTGTGTGACTTATTTCACTTAGAATCGTCGTACCTAAATCCACTCATCGTGCTGCTACTAGCCTTATGACGTTGATTTCATGGCTGAGTGATATTCCATTGTACATGAGGACCCCAACTTCTTTATCCATTTTTCTCTTTCCTAGGATATTTAAGGTGTAATGAAGTGGGGGTTCTTGTCAACAGAGCAGCCCTAAACTTTGGGGTGCCTGTGTCTTGCTGATTTTTAGTTTTCCCAATTTATACGCCCATGAGTGGAAGTGCCCTATGCTCTCCAAGCTGTGTTTTTTAGATGTTTCAGAACACACCGTACACTTCTCCGGAGTGGCTGTTGGCAATTTACATCCCACCCATCAGCGTAGCAAGGCTCCCATTTCTCCATGGCCGGTCCTGCATTTCTGGTTTGGACACTTTTTTCCGCATGGCCCTTTTGCCCGCTGGGAAGCGAGACTTCTTTGGAGCGCTGATTGGCCTTTCCAGGTTGCTTGGTTGGCCAAAAAGGGCGTATGCGTTTTTTCCTGAATATATTCAGGAAAAAACGCATACGCCCTTTTTGGCCAAGGGCATCATTGTCCACGTTTTGCCGCTTTTCATGTGCTTTCAAGGCGATTCGAATCTACCTCCTGAAATCTGTTTCCTGCAATTCTGCCTTGCTTTCAAAGCCTCTTCGTTGCCTTCCCTTAATATATTTGTGGACGAGAGGTATCATTTAAAACTCTGCAGGTTTGTGAATTGCAGTGCCCCTGAGCTCCATTTTTCAACTCGCTTTTTTGGGAGCTGGCCGCAAAAGCGCAGGATTGCTTCAGGCCCTCTTCTGGTTCTGGGGGGCAGGCTGAGCTTGTGCTTAATTCTTCTTCCTGATGGGAAAATAGAGTGACCTGTGCCTGTCCCAACACCTAGAGCTAGTCTCTCATTGGTTCCCCCTCTTCCCGTTCATCCTCAGGACAAATTGCAACCTGTACGGAACAGGAGGTTAAAGGTGCTGATTCTCCAAGGAGGGAGATGGCTAGTAAATCGGCTGGAATGGCGAACCCGAGCAAAGGAGATGAGAAATGAGGTGCGTTTTAGAAACCTTTCCCGATCACACGGTGTACCATCTTCTGGGTTTCTCATGCCTGTTTTCGACGTAGGAAGATGCCCTTGAACCTGGAGATTTGGGACCCATGGGATGGGTACCATGCAGTATTACTTGAAAGGGTCTGCGTTGGCTCACCCAACCTCACCGAACCTCTCAGCCCCAAGAGTGTCCACCCTTATGTCTCAATCAGCTGTGGGTCTAGATATGGTCAATCCAGGTTGCATCACAGCCCCTGAACGAATTTTGTAAGAATTTCTCTCTCTTTCACTGTCTTTGTTTCACGGGTTTTGAAAAGTAATTTATTTTTATAATGGGGTTTAGCTGCTTTTCACGGCTGTGTTTATGCCGCTTTACACCCCCTTGACTCACTTACAGAGAGATATCAATACATAGGTTTGAAGATTCTTACTAGTCAGATATATTCTTGTGTGGTGAATAGGGGGTGTTGAGTCCAGTTCACTGAAAAAGGAATAGGTCTTGTCTCTTACATATTGGGTTTATGGAACGGTATCGGAGCTAATTTGAAACCCTTGTTTTATGCATCACCCCACCTCACCTTTCCCGTTCAGCAGCCATAGTGTGTTTCCTAAACGTGTGACTCTGTTCTGTTTTGTAATTCAGTTCAAGTGTAGCGGTTTTTACATTCCCTCTCTAAGTGATATCTTATGATAAGTGTCTTTTTCTGTGTGACTTATTTCACTTAGAATCGTCGTACCTAAATCCACTCATCGTGCTGCTACTAGCCTTATGACGTTGATTTCATGGCTGAGTGATATTCCATTGTACATGAGGACCCCAACTTCTTTATCCATTTTTCTCTTTCCTAGGATATTTAAGGTGTAATGAAGTGGGGGTTCTTGTCAACAGAGCAGCCCTAAACTTTGGGGTGCCTGTGTCTTGCTGATTTTTAGTTTTCCCAATTTATACGCCCATGAGTGGAAGTGCCCTATGCTCTCCAAGCTGTGTTTTTTAGATGTTTCAGAACACACCGTACACTTCTCCGGAGTGGCTGTTGGCAATTTACATCCCACCCATCAGCGTAGCAAGGCTCCCATTTCTCCATGGCCGGTCCTGCATTTCTGGTTTGGACACTTTTTTCCGCATGGCCCTTTTGCCCGCTGGGAAGCGAGACTTCTTTGGAGCGCTGATTGGCCTTTCCAGGTTGCTTGGTTGGCCAAAAAGGGCGTATGCGTTTTTTCCTGAATATATTCAGGAAAAAACGCATACGCCCTTTTTGGCCAAGGGCATCATTGTCCACGTTTTGCCGCTTTTCATGTGCTTTCAAGGCGATTCGAATCTACCTCCTGAAATCTGTTTCCTGCAATTCTGCCTTGCTTTCAAAGCCTCTTCGTTGCCTTCCCTTAATATATTTGTGGACGAGAGGTATCATTTAAAACTCTGCAGGTTTGTGAATTGCAGTGCCCCTGAGCTCCATTTTTCAACTCGCTTTTTTGGGAGCTGGCCGCAAAAGCGCAGGATTGCTTCAGGCCCTCTTCTGGTTCTGGGGGGCAGGCTGAGCTTGTGCTTAATTCTTCTTCCTGATGGGAAAATAGAGTGACCTGTGCCTGTCCCAACACCTAGAGCTAGTCTCTCATTGGTTCCCCCTCTTCCCGTTCATCCTCAGGACAAATTGCAACCTGTACGGAACAGGAGGTTAAAGGTGCTGATTCTCCAAGGAGGGAGATGGCTAGTAAATCGGCTGGAATGGCGAACCCGAGCAAAGGAGATGAGAAATGAGGTGCGTTTTAGAAACCTTTCCCGATCACACGGTGTACCATCTTCTGGGTTTCTCATGCCTGTTTTCGACGTAGGAAGATGCCCTTGAACCTGGCGATTTGGGACCCATGGGGTGGGTACCATGCAGTATTACTTGAAAGGGTCTGCGTTGGCTCACCCAACCTCACCGAACCTCTCAGCCCCAAGAGTGTCCACCCTTATGTCTCAATCAGCTGTGGGTCTAGATATGGTCAATCCAGGTTGCATCACAGCCCCTGAACGAATTTTGTAAGAATTTCTCTCTCTTTCACTGTCTTTGTTTCACGGGTTTTGAAAAGTAATTTAGTTTTATAATGGGGTTTAGCTGCTTTTCACGGCTGTGTTTATGCCGCTTTACACCCCCTTGACTCACTTACAGAGAGATATCAATACATAGGTTTGAAGATTCTTACTAGTCAGATATATTCTTGTGTGGTGAATAGGGGGTGTTGAGTCCAGTTCACTGAAAAAGGAATAGGTCTTGTCTCTTACATATTGGGTTTATGGAACGGTATCGGAGCTAATTTGAAACCCTTGTTTTATGCATCACCCCACCTCACCTTTCCCGTTCAGCAGCCATAGTGTGTTTCCTAAACGTGTGACTCTGTTCTGTTTTGTAATTCAGTTCAAGTGTAGCGGTTTTTACATTCCCTCTCTAAGTGATATCTTAGGATAAGTGTCTTTTTCTGTGTGACTTATTTCACTTAGAATCGTCGTACCTAAATCCACTCATCGTGCTGCTACTAGCCTTATGACGTTGATTTCATGGCTGAGTGATATTCCATTGTACATGAGGACCCCAACTTCTTTATCCATTTTTCTCTTTCCTAGGATATTTAAGGTGTAATGAAGTGGGGGTTCTTGTCAACAGAGCAGCCCTAAACTTTGGGGTGCCTGTGTCTTGCTGATTTTTAGTTTTCCCAATTTATACGCCCATGAGTGGAAGTGCCCTATGCTCTCCAAGCTGTGTTTTTTAGATGTTTCAGAACACACCGTACACTTCTCCGGAGTGGCTGTTGGCAATTTACATCCCACCCATCAGCGTAGCAAGGCTCCCATTTCTCCATGGCCGGTCCTGCATTTCTGGTTTGGACACTTTTTTCCGCATGGCCCTTTTGCCCGCTGGGAAGCGAGACTTCTTTGGAGCGCTGATTGGCCTTTCCAGGTTGCTTGGTTGGCCAAAAAGGGCGTATGCGTTTTTTCCTGAATATATTCAGGAAAAAACGCATACGCCCTTTTTGGCCAAGGGCATCATTGTCCACGTTTTGCCGCTTTTCATGTGCTTTCAAGGCGATTCGAATCTACCTCCTGAAATCTGTTTCCTGCAATTCTGCCTTGCTTTCAAAGCCTCTTCGTTGCCTTCCCTTAATATATTTGTGGACGAGAGGTATCATTTAAAACTCTGCAGGTTTGTGAATTGCAGTGCCCCTGAGCTCCATTTTTCAACTCGCTTTTTTGGGAGCTGGCCGCAAAAGCGCAGGATTGCTTCAGGCCCTCTTCTGGTTCTGGGGGGCAGGCTGAGCTTGTGCTTAATTCTTCTTCCTGATGGGAAAATAGAGTGACCTGTGCCTGTCCCAACACCTAGAGCTAGTCTCTCATTGGTTCCCCCTCTTCCCGTTCATCCTCAGGACAAATTGCAACCTGTACGGAACAGGAGGTTAAAGGTGCTGATTCTCCAAGGAGGGAGATGGCTAGTAAATCGGCTGGAATGGCGAACCCGAGCAAAGGAGATGAGAAATGAGGTGCGTTTTAGAAACCTTTCCCGATCACACGGTGTACCATCTTCTGGGTTTCTCATGCCTGTTTTCGACGTAGGAAGATGCCCTTGAACCTGGAGATTTGGGACCCATGGGATGGGTACCATGCAGTATTACTTGAAAGGGTCTGCGTTGGCTCACCCAACCTCACCGAACCTCTCAGCCCCAAGAGTGTCCACCCTTATGTCTCAATCAGCTGTGGGTCTAGATATGGTCAATCCAGGTTGCATCACAGCCCCTGAACGAATTTTGTAAGAATTTCTCTCTCTTTCACTGTCTTTGTTTCACGGGTTTTGAAAAGTAATTTATTTTTATAATGGGGTTTAGCTGCTTTTCACGGCTGTGTTTATGCCGCTTTACACCCCCTTGACTCACTTACAGAGAGATATCAATACATAGGTTTGAAGATTCTTACTAGTCAGATATATTCTTGTGTGGTGAATAGGGGGTGTTGAGTCCAGTTCACTGAAAAAGGAATAGGTCTTGTCTCTTACATATTGGGTTTATGGAACGGTATCGGAGCTAATTTGAAACCCTTGTTTTATGCATCACCCCACCTCACCTTTCCCGTTCAGCAGCCATAGTGTGTTTCCTAAACGTGTGACTCTGTTCTGTTTTGTAATTCAGTTCAAGTGTAGCGGTTTTTACATTCCCTCTCTAAGTGATATCTTATGATAAGTGTCTTTTTCTGTGTGACTTATTTCACTTAGAATCGTCGTACCTAAATCCACTCATCGTGCTGCTACTAGCCTTATGACGTTGATTTCATGGCTGAGTGATATTCCATTGTACATGAGGACCCCAACTTCTTTATCCATTTTTCTCTTTCCTAGGATATTTAAGGTGTAATGAAGTGGGGGTTCTTGTCAACAGAGCAGCCCTAAACTTTGGGGTGCCTGTGTCTTGCTGATTTTTAGTTTTCCCAATTTATACGCCCATGAGTGGAAGTGCCCTATGCTCTCCAAGCTGTGTTTTTTAGATGTTTCAGAACACACCGTACACTTCTCCGGAGTGGCTGTTGGCAATTTACATCCCACCCATCAGCGTAGCAAGGCTCCCATTTCTCCATGGCCGGTCCTGCATTTCTGGTTTGGACACTTTTTTCCGCATGGCCCTTTTGCCCGCTGGGAAGCGAGACTTCTTTGGAGCGCTGATTGGCCTTTCCAGGTTGCTTGGTTGGCCAAAAAGGGCGTATGCGTTTTTTCCTGAATATATTCAGGAAAAAACGCATACGCCCTTTTTGGCCAAGGGCATCATTGTCCACGTTTTGCCGCTTTTCATGTGCTTTCAAGGCGATTCGAATCTACCTCCTGAAATCTGTTTCCTGCAATTCTGCCTTGCTTTCAAAGCCTCTTCGTTGCCTTCCCTTAATATATTTGTGGACGAGAGGTATCATTTAAAACTCTGCAGGTTTGTGAATTGCAGTGCCCCTGAGCTCCATTTTTCAACTCGCTTTTTTGGGAGCTGGCCGCAAAAGCGCAGGATTGCTTCAGGCCCTCTTCTGGTTCTGGGGGGCAGGCTGAGCTTGTGCTTAATTCTTCTTCCTGATGGGAAAATAGAGTGACCTGTGCCTGTCCCAACACCTAGAGCTAGTCTCTCATTGGTTCCCCCTCTTCCCGTTCATCCTCAGGACAAATTGCAACCTGTACGGAACAGGAGGTTAAAGGTGCTGATTCTCCAAGGAGGGAGATGGCTAGTAAATCGGCTGGAATGGCGAACCCGAGCAAAGGAGATGAGAAATGAGGTGCGTTTTAGAAACCTTTCCCGATCACACGGTGTACCATCTTCTGGGTTTCTCATGCCTGTTTTCGACGTAGGAAGATGCCCTTGAACCTGGAGATTTGGGACCCATGGGATGGGTACCATGCAGTATTACTTGAAAGGGTCTGCGTTGGCTCACCCAACCTCACCGAACCTCTCAGCCCCAAGAGTGTCCACCCTTATGTCTCAATCAGCTGTGGGTCTAGATATGGTCAATCCAGGTTGCATCACAGCCCCTGAACGAATTTTGTAAGAATTTCTCTCTCTTTCACTGTCTTTGTTTCACGGGTTTTGAAGAGTAATTTATTTTTATAATGGGGTTTAGCTGCTTTTCACGGCTGTGTTTATGCCGCTTTACACCCCCTTGACTCACTTACAGAGAGATATCAATACATAGGTTTGAAGATTCTTACTAGTCAGATATATTCTTGTGCGGTGAATAAGGGGTGTTGAGTCCAGTTCACTGAAAAAGGAATAGGTCTTGTCTCTTACATATTGGGTTTATGGAACGGTATCGGAGCTAATTTGAAACCCTTGTTTTATGCATCACCCCACCTCCCCTTTCCCGTTCAGCAGCCATAGTGTGTTTTCTAAACGTGTGACTCTGTTCTGTTTTGTAATTCATTTCAAGTGTAGCGGTTTTTACATTCCCTCTCTAAGTGATATCTTAGGATAAGTGTCTTTTTCTGTGTGACTTATTTCACTTAGAATCGTCGTACCTAAATCCACTCATCGTGCTGCTACTAGCCTTATGACGTTGATTTCATGGCTGAGTGATATTCCATTGTACATGAGGACCCCAACTTCTTTATCCATTTTTCTCTTTCCTAGGATATTTAAGGTGTAATGAAGTGGGGGTTCTTGTCAACAGAGCAGCCCTAAACTTTGGGGTGCCTGTGTCTTGCTGATTTTTAGTTTTCCCAATTTATACGCCCATGAGTGGAAGTGCCCTATGCTCTCCAAGCTGTGTTTTTTAGATGTTTCAGAACACACCGTACACTTCTCCGGAGTGGCTGTTGGCAATTTACATCCCACCCATCAGCGTAGCAAGGCTCCCATTTCTCCATGGCCGGTCCTGCATTTCTGGTTTGGACACTTTTTTCCGCATGGCCCTTTTGCCCGCTGGGAAGCGAGACTTCTTTGGAGCGCTGATTGGCCTTTCCAGGTTGCTTGGTTGGCCAAAAAGGGCGTATGCGTTTTTTCCTGAATATATTCAGGAAAAAACGCATACGCCCTTTTTGGCCAAGGGCATCATTGTCCACGTTTTGCCGCTTTTCATGTGCTTTCAAGGCGATTCGAATCTACCTCCTGAAATCTGTTTCCTGCAATTCTGCCTTGCTTTCAAAGCCTCTTCGTTGCCTTCCCTTAATATATTTGTGGACGAGAGGTATCATTTAAAACTCTGCAGGTTTGTGAATTGCAGTGCCCCTGAGCTCCATTTTTCAACTCGCTTTTTTGGGAGCTGGCCGCAAAAGCGCAGGATTGCTTCAGGCCCTCTTCTGGTTCTGGGGGGCAGGCTGAGCTTGTGCTTAATTCTTCTTCCTGATGGGAAAATAGAGTGACCTGTGCCTGTCCCAACACCTAGAGCTAATCTCTCATTGGTTCCCCCTCTTCCCGTTCATCCTCAGGACAAATTGCAACCTGTACGGAACAGGAGGTTAAAGGTGCTGATTCTCCAAGGAGGGAGATGGCTAGTAAATCGGCTGGAATGGCGAACCCGAGCAAAGGAGATGAGAAATGAGGTGCGTTTTAGAAACCTTTCCCGATCACACGGTGTACCATCTTCTGGGTTTCTCATGCCTGTTTTCGACGTAGGAAGATGCCCTTGAACCTGGCGATTTGGGACCCATGGGATGGGTACCATGCAGTATTACTTGAAAGGGTCTGCGTTGGCTCACCCAACCTCACCGAACCTCTCAGCCCCAAGAGTGTCCACCCTTATGTCTCAATCAGCTGTGGGTCTAGATATGGTCAATCCAGGTTGCATCACAGCCCCTGAACGAATTTTGTAAGAATTTCTCTCTCTTTCACTGTCTTTGTTTCACGGGTTTTGAAAAGTAATTTAGTTTTATAATGGGGTTTAGCTGCTTTTCACGGCTGTGTTTATGCCGCTTTACACCCCCTTGACTCACTTACAGAGAGATATCAATACATAGGTTTGAAGATTCTTACTAGTCAGATATATTCTTGTGTGGTGAATAGGGGGTGTTGAGTCCAGTTCACTGAAAAAGGAATAGGTCTTGTCTCTTACATATTGGGTTTATGGAACGGTATCGGAGCTAATTTGAAACCCTTGTTTTATGCATCACCCCACCTCACCTTTCCCGTTCAGCAGCCATAGTGTGTTTCCTAAACGTGTGACTCTGTTCTGTTTTGTAATTCAGTTCAAGTGTAGCGGTTTTTACATTCCCTCTCTAAGTGATATCTTAGGATAAGTGTCTTTTTCTGTGTGACTTATTTCACTTAGAATCGTCGTACCTAAATCCACTCATCGTGCTGCTACTAGCCTTATGACGTTGATTTCATGGCTGAGTGATATTCCATTGTACATGAGGACCCCAACTTCTTTATCCATTTTTCTCTTTCCTAGGATATTTAAGGTGTAATGAAGTGGGGGTTCTTGTCAACAGAGCAGCCCTAAACTTTGGGGTGCCTGTGTCTTGCTGATTTTTAGTTTTCCCAATTTATACGCCCATGAGTGGAAGTGCCCTATGCTCTCCAAGCTGTGTTTTTTAGATGTTTCAGAACACACCGTACACTTCTCCGGAGTGGCTGTTGGCAATTTACATCCCACCCATCAGCGTAGCAAGGCTCCCATTTCTCCATGGCCGGTCCTGCATTTCTGGTTTGGACACTTTTTTCCGCATGGCCCTTTTGCCCGCTGGGAAGCGAGACTTCTTTGGAGCGCTGATTGGCCTTTCCAGGTTGCTTGGTTGGCCAAAAAGGGCGTATGCGTTTTTTCCTGAATATATTCAGGAAAAAACGCATACGCCCTTTTTGGCCAAGGGCATCATTGTCCACGTTTTGCCGCTTTTCATGTGCTTTCAAGGCGATTCGAATCTACCTCCTGAAATCTGTTTCCTGCAATTCTGCCTTGCTTTCAAAGCCTCTTCGTTGCCTTCCCTTAATATATTTGTGGACGAGAGGTATCATTTAAAACTCTGCAGGTTTGTGAATTGCAGTGCCCCTGAGCTCCATTTTTCAACTCGCTTTTTTGGGAGCTGGCCGCAAAAGCGCAGGATTGCTTCAGGCCCTCTTCTGGTTCTGGGGGGCAGGCTGAGCTTGTGCTTAATTCTTCTTCCTGATGGGAAAATAGAGTGACCTGTGCCTGTCCCAACACCTAGAGCTAGTCTCTCATTGGTTCCCCCTCTTCCCGTTCATCCTCAGGACAAATTGCAACCTGTACGGAACAGGAGGTTAAAGGTGCTGATTCTCCAAGGAGGGAGATGGCTAGTAAATCGGCTGGAATGGCGAACCCGAGCAAAGGAGATGAGAAATGAGGTGCGTTTTAGAAACCTTTCCCGATCACACGGTGTACCATCTTCTGGGTTTCTCATGCCTGTTTTCGACGTAGGAAGATGCCCTTGAACCTGGAGATTTGGGACCCATGGGATGGGTACCATGCAGTATTACTTGAAAGGGTCTGCGTTGGCTCACCCAACCTCACCGAACCTCTCAGCCCCAAGAGTGTCCACCCTTATGTCTCAATCAGCTGTGGGTCTAGATATGGTCAATCCAGGTTGCATCACAGCCCCTGAACGAATTTTGTAAGAATTTCTCTCTCTTTCACTGTCTTTGTTTCACGGGTTTTGAAAAGTAATTTATTTTTATAATGGGGTTTAGCTGCTTTTCACGGCTGTGTTTATGCCGCTTTACACCCCCTTGACTCACTTACAGAGAGATATCAATACATAGGTTTGAAGATTCTTACTAGTCAGATATATTCTTGTGTGGTGAATAGGGGGTGTTGAGTCCAGTTCACTGAAAAAGGAATAGGTCTTGTCTCTTACATATTGGGTTTATGGAACGGTATCGGAGCTAATTTGAAACCCTTGTTTTATGCATCACCCCACCTCACCTTTCCCGTTCAGCAGCCATAGTGTGTTTCCTAAACGTGTGACTCTGTTCTGTTTTGTAATTCAGTTCAAGTGTAGCGGTTTTTACATTCCCTCTCTAAGTGATATCTTATGATAAGTGTCTTTTTCTGTGTGACTTATTTCACTTAGAATCGTCGTACCTAAATCCACTCATCGTGCTGCTACTAGCCTTATGACGTTGATTTCATGGCTGAGTGATATTCCATTGTACATGAGGACCCCAACTTCTTTATCCATTTTTCTCTTTCCTAGGATATTTAAGGTGTAATGAAGTGGGGGTTCTTGTCAACAGAGCAGCCCTAAACTTTGGGGTGCCTGTGTCTTGCTGATTTTTAGTTTTCCCAATTTATACGCCCATGAGTGGAAGTGCCCTATGCTCTCCAAGCTGTGTTTTTTAGATGTTTCAGAACACACCGTACACTTCTCCGGAGTGGCTGTTGGCAATTTACATCCCACCCATCAGCGTAGCAAGGCTCCCATTTCTCCATGGCCGGTCCTGCATTTCTGGTTTGGACACTTTTTTCCGCATGGCCCTTTTGCCCGCTGGGAAGCGAGACTTCTTTGGAGCGCTGATTGGCCTTTCCAGGTTGCTTGGTTGGCCAAAAAGGGCGTATGCGTTTTTTCCTGAATATATTCAGGAAAAAACGCATACGCCCTTTTTGGCCAAGGGCATCATTGTCCACGTTTTGCCGCTTTTCATGTGCTTTCAAGGCGATTCGAATCTACCTCCTGAAATCTGTTTCCTGCAATTCTGCCTTGCTTTCAAAGCCTCTTCGTTGCCTTCCCTTAATATATTTGTGGACGAGAGGTATCATTTAAAACTCTGCAGGTTTGTGAATTGCAGTGCCCCTGAGCTCCATTTTTCAACTCGCTTTTTTGGGAGCTGGCCGCAAAAGCGCAGGATTGCTTCAGGCCCTCTTCTGGTTCTGGGGGGCAGGCTGAGCTTGTGCTTAATTCTTCTTCCTGATGGGAAAATAGAGTGACCTGTGCCTGTCCCAACACCTAGAGCTAGTCTCTCATTGGTTCCCCCTCTTCCCGTTCATCCTCAGGACAAATTGCAACCTGTACGGAACAGGAGGTTAAAGGTGCTGATTCTCCAAGGAGGGAGATGGCTAGTAAATCGGCTGGAATGGCGAACCCGAGCAAAGGAGATGAGAAATGAGGTGCGTTTTAGAAACCTTTCCCGATCACACGGTGTACCATCTTCTGGTTTCTCATGCCTGTTTTCGACGTAGGAAGATGCCCTTGAACCTGGAGATTTGGGACCCATGGGATGGGTACCATGCAGTATTACTTGAAAGGGTCTGCGTTGGCTCACACCAACCTCACCGAACCTCTCAGCCCCAAGAGTGTCCACCCTTATGTCTCAATCAGCTGTGGGTCTAGATATGGTCAATCCAGGTTGCATCACAGCCCCTGAACGAATTTTGTAAGAATTTCTCTCTCTTTCACTGTCTTTGTTTCACGGGTTTTGAAGAGTAATTTATTTTTATAATGGGGTTTAGCTGCTTTTCACGGCTGTGTTTATGCCGCTTTACACCCCCTTGACTCACTTACAGAGAGATATCAATACATAGGTTTGAAGATTCTTACTAGTCAGATATATTCTTGTGCGGTGAATAAGGGGTGTTGAGTCCAGTTCACTGAAAAAGGAATAGGTCTTGTCTCTTACATATTGGGTTTATGGAACGGTATCGGAGCTAATTTGAAACCCTTGTTTTATGCATCACCCCACCTCCCCTTTCCCGTTCAGCAGCCATAGTGTGTTTTCTAACGTGTGACTCTGTTCTGTTTTGTAATTCATTTCAAGTGTAGCGGTTTTTACATTCCCTCTCTAAGTGATATCTTAGGATAAGTGTCTTTTTCTGTGTGACTTATTTCACTTAGAATCGTCGTACCTAAATCCACTCATCGTGCTGCTACTAGCCTTATGACGTTGATTTCATGGCTGAGTGATATTCCATTGTACATGAGGACCCCAACTTCTTTATCCATTTTTCTCTTTCCTAGGATATTAAGGTGTAATGAAGTGGGGGTTCTTGTCAACAGAGCAGCCCTAAACTTTGGGGTGCCTGTGTCTTGCTGATTTTTAGTTTTCCCAATTTATACGCCCATGAGTGGAAGTGCCCTATGCTCTCCAAGCTGTGTTTTTTAGATGTTTCAGAACACACCGTACACTTCTCCGGAGTGGCTGTTGGCAATTTACATCCCACCCATCAGCGTAGCAAGGCTCCCATTTCTCCATGGCCGGTCCTGCATTTCTGGTTTGGACACTTTTTTCCGCATGGCCCTTTTGCCCGCTGGGAAGCGAGACTTCTTTGGAGCGTTGATTGGCCTTTCCAGGTTGCTTGGTTGGCCAAAAAGGGCGTATGCGTTTTTTCCTGAATATATTCAGGAAAAAAACGCATACGCCCTTTTTGGCCAAGGGCATCATTGTCCACGTTTTGCCGCTTTTCATGTGCTTTCAAGGCGATTCGAATCTACCTCCTGAAATCTGTTTCCTGCAATTCTGCCTTGCTTTCAAAGCCTCTTCGTTGCCTTCCCTTAATATATTTGTGGACGAGAGGTATCATTTAAAACTCTGCAGGTTTGTGAATTGCAGTGCCCCTGAGCTCCATTTTTCAACTCGCTTTTTTGGGAGCTGGCCGCAAAAGCGCAGGATTGCTTCAGGCCCTCTTCTGGTTCTGGGGGGCAGGCTGAGCTTGTGCTTAATTCTTCTTCCTGATGGGAAAATAGAGTGACCTGTGCCTGTCCCAACACCTAGAGCTAATCTCTCATTGGTTCCCCCTCTTCCCGTTCATCCTCAGGACAAATTGCAACCTGTACGGAACAGGAGGTTAAAGGTGCTGATTCTCCAAGGAGGGAGATGGCTAGTAAATCGGCTGGAATGGCGAACCCGAGCAAAGGAGATGAGAAATGAGGTGCGTTTAGAAACCTTTCCCGATCACACGGTGTACCATCTTCTGGGTTTCTCATGCCTGTTTTCGACGTAGGAAGATGCCCTTGAACCTGGAGATTTGGGACCCATGGGATGGGTACCATGCAGTATTACTTGAAAGGGTCTGCGTTGGCTCACCCAACCTCACCGAACCTCTCAGCCCCAAGAGTGTCCACCCTTATGTCTCAATCAGCTGTGGGTCTAGATATGGTCAATCCAGGTTGCATCACAGCCCCTGAACGAATTTTGTAAGAATTTCTCTCTCTTTCACTGTCTTTGTTTCACGGGTTTTGAAAAGTAATTTATTTTTATAATGGGGTTTAGCTGCTTTTCACGGCTGTGTTTATGCCGCTTTACACCCCCTTGACTCACTTACAGAGAGATATCAATACATAGGTTTGAAGATTCTTACTAGTCAGATATATTCTTGTGTGGTGAATAGGGGGTGTTGAGTCCAGTTCACTGAAAAAGGAATAGGTCTTGTCTCTTACATATTGGGTTTATGGAACGGTATCGGAGCTAATTTGAAACCCTTGTTTTATGCATCACCCCACCTCACCTTTCCCGTTCAGCAGCCATAGTGTGTTTCCTAAACGTGTGACTCTGTTCTGTTTTGTAATTCAGTTCAAGTGTAGCGGTTTTTACATTCCCCTCTCTAAGTGAATATCTTATGATAAGTGTCTTTTTCTGTGTGACTTATTTCACTTAGAATCGTCGTACCTAAATCCACTCATCGTGCTGCTACTAGCCTTATGACGTTGATTTCATGGCTGAGTGATATTCCATTGTACATGAGGACCCCAACTTCTTTATCCATTTTTCTCTTTCCTAGGATATTTAAGGTGTAATGAAGTGGGGGTTCTTGTCAACAGAGCAGCCCTAAACTTTGGGGTGCCTGTGTCTTGCTGATTTTTAGTTTTCCCAATTTATACGCCCATGAGTGGAAGTGCCCTATGCTCTCCAAGCTGTGTTTTTTAGATGTTTCAGAACAAACCGTACACTTCTCCGGAGTGGCTGTTGGCAATTTACATCCCACCCATCAGCGTAGCAAGGCTCCCATTTCTCCATGGCCGGTCCTGCATTTCTGGTTTGGACACTTTTTTCCGCATGGCCCTTTTGCCCGCTGGGAAGCGAGACTTCTTTGGAGCGCTGATTGGCCTTTCCAGGTTGCTTGGTTGGCCAAAAAGGGCGTATGCGTTTTTTCCTGAATATATTCAGGAAAAAACGCATACGCCCTTTTTGGCCAAGGGCATCATTGTCCACGTTTTGCCGCTTTTCATGTGCTTTCAAGGCGATTCGAATCTACCTCCTGAAATCTGTTTCTGCAATTCTGCCTTGCTTTCAAAGCCTCTTCGTTGCCCTTCCCTTAATATATTTGTGGACGAGAGGTATCATTTAAAACTCTGCAGGTTTGTGAATTGCAGTGCCCCTGAGCTCCATTTTTCAACTCGCTTTTTTGGGAGCTGGCCGCAAAAGCGCAGGATTGCTTCAGGCCCTCTTCTGGTTCTGGGGGGCAGGCTGAGCTTGTGCTTAATTCTTCTTCCTGATGGGAAAATAGAGTGACCTGTGCCTGTCCCAACACCTAGAGCTAGTCTCTCATTGGTTCCCCCTCTTCCCGTTCATCCTCAGGACAAATTGCAACCTGTACGGAACAGGAGGTTAAAGGTGCTGATTCTCCAAGGAGGGAGATGGCTAGTAAATCGGCTGGAATGGCGAACCCGAGCAAAGGAGATGAGAAATGAGGTGCGTTTTAGAAACCTTTCCCGATCACACGGTGTACCCATCTTCTGGGTTTCTCATGCCTGTTTTCGACGTAGGAAGATGCCCTTGAACCTGGAGATTTGGGACCCATGGGATGGGTACCATGCAGTATTACTTGAAAGGGTCTGCGTTGGCTCACCCAACCTCACCGAACCTCTCAGCCCCAAGAGTGTCCACCCTTATGTCTCAATCAGCTGTGGGTCTAGATATGGTCAATCCAGGTTGCATCACAGCCCCTGAACGAATTTTGTAAGAATTTCTCTCTCTTTCACTGTCTTTGTTTCACGGGTTTTGAAGAGTAATTTATTTTTATAATGGGGTTTAGCTGCTTTTCACGGCTGTGTTTATGCCGCTTTACACCCCCCTTGACTCACTTACAGAGAGATATCAATACATAGGTTTGAAGATTCTTACTAGTCAGATATATTCTTGTGTGGTGAATAGGGGGTGTTGAGTCCAGTTCACTGAAAAAGGAATAGGTCTTGTCTCTTACATATTGGGTTTATGGAACGGTATCGGAGCTAATTTGAAACCCTTGTTTTATGCATCACCCCACCTCACCTTTCCCGTTCAGCAGCCATAGTGTGTTTCCTAACCGCTCGTGACTCTG